>NC_133769.1:332115607-332262558 GCF_003597395.2 Chelonoidis abingdonii
GCTAGCCTTGGACCATGGACGCACACCATCGAATTAACGTGCCTAGTGTGGACGCGCACACTCGACTTTATAATATCAGTTTTAAGAAACTGATTTTAGCTAAATTGATATTATCCCGTAGTGTAGACGTGGCCTTAGTTTGGCTTTGATATGGATTAATTAAGACTTTGTCTACCTGAGGAAATTTACTAGTATTACTATACGGGTATAATTATACCACTATCACAATACTAGCGTAACTTCTTGTGTGAACACACTCATTTGGAGCAAAAGTGACTTTTTTAAATTTAGAATTAAACTAAACCAAAAAAGACACTCGTATTCCAAATGAGAGTGTCTACATGGAAAGCTATACTGGTATAACTATATCAGTATAATTTTACTGGCATAACTATAGCTGTATAGTAATGCTGGCCTGAGATACTTATATGGTAACTCACTCATTCCCCCTTATTACCATAGTTTTGAGCAACTCATAATCTTTAATTGGACACTCCTGTGAGGTAGGGCAGTGCTATTATCCCATCTTACTGTTGGGAACCTCAGATATACAGAGTAGCTTGCTCAAGGTCACATGGGAAGTCTATGGCAGGTTTCCAAAGTCCTAGGCTAGTACCACTATCACTGGGCCATACTACTTCTCCCTTCATGGTCCTATCTACCTGGAGTGGGCAGATATGAATGAAAGAAAACAGTGGAAGGAGGCTGTTTCCCTGTTCCCTGAATATCCGCAAGGGGTATGTCTACACTGCACACTAAGTATGGGATGTAACTCAGGTTTGAGTCCAAGCCTTACTTCTGTTGACACATAAATCAGTCTAACTCAGCTAGGGGGTCCAAGCCCTATCATTTTGCAGTGTGGATGCAGGTTAAGCCACAGACCCAAGTCAGAAGCTCTGCATAATGTAGTATGGATGCTGTGAAACCTCTGTCCAGCAATTGTATACTCAGGTTTACAGTACAGTGTGGATTCTAGGCTAGATCCATTTGAAGAGTTAAACAGGACATTTAAACAATAATTAGGCCTGTGATGCAACCAGCAGTGCACGTTCTGAAAATACATTTAAAGAACTGCAGCAGCTGACAAAGGCACAACTACCATGAAAGCAAAAATAGGCCTATCTATTTCTTCCCTGCTCACTTGAATTGAATGAGAGACATTATTATTAGAGCTGGTCAAAAAGTTTCCATCAGATCTATATATATATATATAAATTGCATTTGGGTTTTTTTTTAATTAAATTTTTGTTTCCCTCAGAATTGTTGTTTTTCAATGAAGAACTGAAAACATTTTTTTTCATTTTTTCTATCTTTTGTATGTAAAAAATATTTTCTACAATCTCTAATTTTTATGATGTCATTTGTATTGTTAATTTATCCTTTAAAAGTTATACTCTGAGCTCTGAAATCAACACAGCAACTGAGAGCCTTGTTGGAAAAATCCTTCTAAATGAGGCAAAACCAAGTGCCACTGAGATACCTAGATTCCAAGGCCACAAGGGACCATTGTGATCATCTAGTCCAACCTGTGTAACACAGGCCATAGAACTCTTCCAACATAATTCTTAACATGCCTCTTTTAGAAAAACATCTATTCTTGATTTTAAAAATTGCCAGTGATGGAGAATCCACCACCACCCTTGATTAGTTCTTCCAATGGTTAATTACTCTCAATGTTAAAAATGTATTCCTTATTTCCTGTCAAAATTTGTCTAGCTATAACAAGAACCATTGGATCTTGTTATATTTTTCTCAGCTAAACTGAAGAGCCAATTTTAAATATCTGTTCCCCATCTGGATACTTGTAGATTGTAATCAAGTAACCCCTTAGCCAACGGACCAACATCAAAGAACCTCCTATCAGGTAAATGACTCTGGACAATGAAAATCCGTAGCGTAGTTGCATTTGTAAAGGAAATTCGGTTTATTATATCTGAGCACTGTATTACCTAGTCTGAACACCTGATGGAATGTGGCAACTGCTTTTGCAGGGTATTTTTAGGAGCTTCACCAAACAGGTCACTGCATAGATGCTATTAAATTTTGCAGAGATTAGCTGTGCTGAACATTAAGGCAGATTTTCTTCCAGAAAATATTTGGAAGCTAGTTTTTTTACAAAACAATGTGCCTTATTCCCCACTTTTTAAAAATCTATTTTATTGAAGGGAAAAGGAAGTGTATTTCTGTTATTCAAAAACATATATAGAAGCCTCCAAGTAGATGTCCCACAATACTCAAAACAATCAGAACAGTTACAGTAGCTAGCATTACAGTCAAACTTACAGGTTTTAGTCTCAGAATACACATAATATTGAATTAATACACAATAAATAATTAAAATTAAATAAAACACACACACACAAAACTCTCCAAAAGATATGATAATAATAATGATGATGATAATAAAATATAATATAATAAAAATATAATATAAAATATATGGAGATATACCTATCTGATAAAACTGGAAGGGACTCAGAAAGGTCATCAAGTCCAGTCCTTGGCCTTCCCTAGACAGGGCCAAGTACTGATTTTTGCCCCAGATCCCTAAGTGGCCCTTTTAAGAATTAAACTCACAAACCTGGGTTTAACAGGCCAATGCTGAAACCAATGAGCTATCCCTATACAATACCCGAGATTGTATTGCAAGAAGGGTCCACTATCTTCAACCTACTAAATAAGACAGGCCATATAATTTCACCCTCACATAAAGGAAGAAATTATCCTTCCTTCCCATCTAAGTGAACGGTATCAAGCACAATAACTTGTGGTTGAAATAGGGCATATCTGCTGATTTAACAAATAAAAGTGTCAATGAATTTACAGCATCTCTTGGTGACATGTTCCAACTGTTAATTCTCCTTGTGTTAAAAAGGTTGCAGCTTATTTGCAATTTGGTTTTCTCTAACTTTAGTATCCAGCCACTGGATCTTGGCCAGAAGGGGAAAAATGAAAAAAAGGTGTCAGCAATTTAAAAACATTATATTGTTAATCAAACTTACTCATCATAATGAATTGAGTCATTGCCCATGGGATCTCATAAGCAGCTATAAATTACAGAAACTTTATTATACAAACAGAAAATTATGTTAACCTTGGGTCTCCTGGCATTTGGGAAATTACTGTCCATGTAAGTATAAAATGGACATGGAGACCAAGTCATAACAAAGTCCTGAAACTTGCCCTGCAGGCACAACATGAATTTGTTCATGACCAAAGTGAACTCTAGACTTTTCACCCACTGTCTCTGTGGGAGGCATGACCCTTCTTCAAGCTCTAATGATTACATTCTTCATAGAGATGATAATGCTTTTTAACACATCTGTTATACTGCTGGCAAGTTTATATATGTTAATGTATTGATATATCGCTGTTCTGCAAAATGACTTCACATTTTTCCCCTTGCTCGTCCAACACAAAGGAAGAATCCCATGGTCAAACCTTTCTCTTGCTCCTAGAGGCAGTATCTCTCCTCCCTTGCTATATCATGCCACCTGCAACCATTTCACCCAGCACAGTCCTAGAGAAAGTGTTCTTCACCCAACAAAAATTCTGATTGCTTCAGCCTAGCTTGACACCATTTTAGCAGTACCGAGCAATGGCTACACAAAGTGCAAGACAGTGGATGAAGCCCATAATATCAGCCATGCTGAATCAAAACACTGTATCCCATCTAAGTGACAATCTACTAGCTAATCTCCAAATTACTTTAACTAATTTGCAAGGGAGTTTACTTGCATATCTGCTGCTTTCAGGTCTATTGCCTTTCTTTTCATTCCACTCTATCTTCATATATCATTTTTATCTCTCTTTACGAAAACTTGTCACTCTCCTTTCACTATTCCTTTCTTTATAAAATATTTTGCATATGCTGCAAATAAACAAAGTATATTTTAACATCAAAAGCTTTTTTGTGTAAAAAGGAATGCTAGGACAGAGAGACCTGTATCTTTTGTAATGAAATATTGTATTTGTCTCCATAAATTGAATATGGCATTTCAAAAGAAAATAGCTAGGGCAATAGAAGAAGCAAACCCTAGAGAACACCTGCAGAAGACCATTTCAAATCAGAACATATGCCACCATCTTAAATATAGTTGTTTTCCATTATTATTCAAATATGATGATAACCAATTTAGGGATTGACATAAAAGCCATATTGCATTATTTTGAGGCTTTGTTAAGAGCAAAGAATGTGTGACCAAATCAAATGTTTCACTAACGCCAATAAACACAGCTTCAGTCATATATGTGGCCTTTATCCACTGCTTGATTAATATCACATTTAATCTAGAATAAGGCTGAGGTTATGGAGTTCTTTAAACAAAAGCCAGATTGAAATGGAGGCTGGGGAGAAATAATATGTTTAAATTAATAAAGTCATTGATCTGTCTACGCACCAAACATTTGGAAATATTAGCTAATGGCATTAAAACAGCTGAGGGTCTATAATTATTGAAATCCAAGAAAACAGCACACCACCTTGGTGTGATATGCAATGCCTTCCAAATGCTTTGGAGGTTCAGCAGGCACTTAGATATACTGAATAAATCTTGAATAGGATGTCAAGGATTGTAGCTGCAAATAAGAATCTCATGCATCAGTCTGATTACATGGCAATTAATTATGTTTAGTACTTCATTAAAATGCACAGTAACGAAGAGAAAATTGATCGGATAAAACCCCATAAATTTAACTTCTCAAAGGGTCAGTATTCTCCCAAATTTGTTAACAGGAAGAGTGATGATTATTTAATCCCTTAACTATTTGTTTTGCCTGTTACAAGTTAGCCCAAATCTTTCATTCATTAATATGAGTCGTTCTAGCTCTGCAAAAAGTTCTTTCATTCCTTTCCAAATGTTCTCAGACTCATCAGCCTTTTCAACAAGGTAATCTAAATAGAATTCAGTTTTTGCTTTTCTCAATTTAATTTTATTTCCATTTCAAAGCAGAATATAAATATCCAAATCAGCAACACATCTGCTTTGTCTGTTATTTTTGCCATGTGTTATCTCCCAGATGAGAAGCATCATTTTGTCGAGGGTCATGTGAGGATAGCAATTCCTTGCCTTAACCTGACTAGTAGTTATGAATCTGAGAGGATTGAAGAGGTTCAGCATTCAGAAATAAAACAACTACAGGCATAGAGACTGTGTAAATATGTCAATTAACAGGCAGTCAGTCCAGCAGTTTGGTGGCATCCAACAGCTATGCCAAAGAAGAGATTAAAGATTTCCCCTTCCCAAGCTAGTAGATACTAGAAACTGATTTATAGCAGACAATACCAGTTAGATCACTCCTACAGCATCCCTTGCCAGGCACACGGGGTGAAAATGAGCCCATGAGAGTTAACTTGCATGATTTGAATGTGGAAATACAGTATTGTGTTGTTATCATCAATAACATCATTTCAGGGATACATAAAAGCAGTAGAAAAACTATTGCCTTTCTGTTATGTCTTTAAATTTGTTAGAAAAGAAATTCAAGAAATAGCTCAATTTCTCACCAAGAGCAAAAGTTATTAAAAGCATTTCTACAGAGTTGAAAGCAGAAGATATTTAATCAGTCCTGATAATCAAAGCATGATCCAGTGGAAACATGGACAATACTCACTGCAGGGAAGAAATCATGAACCATCCTTTTTTAAGTAGCTCTGATTCATAGAATATGTCCTGTTATGTGCACTCTTCCATTTACAGAGCTCTAATCCAATAAATTCTACCCAATGATACATGTAGTTTTACTGGTTTACTGGGCTTTTGTAACTGGTGCCCTTGTTGAACAGAGCTTGGAAAACACCCCAAAACATTTTGTAGAACTGATTGAAAAATGGAAATTTCATCCCATGGAAAATATCAATATTGTCCCCAAATCGAGCCAGTCAAAATATCAAAACTTTTTTCAGAATGAAGACAAAAAAGAAATTGATTTGGAAATGTCATTTGTATCCATTTAGTCTAAATGAAACTCTCTGACATTCCTCAATCTGCTACCTGAAGTGTGAGCGGGGCTTTTGGAACCCACCGAGGGCTACAGCTTGACGAACCCGCTCAGAGCATCTACACCGCTTGCCTCTGAGCATGTGGTACACACAGCACATGACCACACATCTATGGGACTGGCGTACCACTGTGACACTCTGATACGGGTTCAATCATAAGCTCTTTCAAGACTTCACTTGCCATGAATGCTCTTTAGAATAAGCTTCTCTGAATGTCCAACAGTTTACCAATAAAGGGGAAAAGTCTCTTTATTTCTCTCAATCACGCTGAAGAAGTCCAGGCGTCTCCTCATACCTTCATCAGCCTTGAGTTTCACTTCCCCTTTTTTACTGCCTGTATCAGCTTTCCCTGCCCATACCCAGTCTTGTTCCTCCTAGCATGGCCCTGCAGGCCTCTCACGTAAGAGCTACAGGAATAGCATGCTGCCCATGGCCTAGTTTAGAATGATACCTCTCATTCTAACTTTTCCTTGAATAAATAATTGAATTTGACATTATTTTACACATGTTCCTTGATGTGGATGTCACTAAATTCTGCATAAATAAACAACCAGTGAAAATATGGCCTCCATTCTCCCATGGCACTACATTTTCCCCACTTCAAATCCTTCCTAGCTACGTGCATCCAGTGTAAGCTCTTTGTTGTTCCTTTCACGGCGCCGTACAAAAGGGCTCTTTGCTCTCACCACTTTATACCATCCTTCTGGCCACCTAAGCTCCACCCAATTCACAAAACTAAGGGCAGTCTTGGGGGCTTCTCCCATAGAACTTGAATCCCCTCCCTGATCTGGTCTGCCTGTGCTGATCCTTCTTCAAGTCTTTGCTGAGAACACATTTCACCACAGAATCCTATAAAACTAAGACCACCTCTGGTCACCCTTCTTAACTTCTTGGAAATTACATGCACATAAAAATACACCTCTACCTCGATATAATGCTGTCCTTGGGAGCTAAAAAATCTTACCGCATTATAGGTGAAACCGTGTTATATTGAACTTGCTTTGATCCACCTGAATTCCCCCTCCCCCCAAGCACTGCTTTACCGTGTTATATCCAAATTCATGTTATATCGGGTGGTGTTATATCGAGGTAGCGGTGTATATATTTAGTGGCAAAAAAAAAATACCTCCAACTTGCGTGGTGACAGGTCATATGTACAAGCTTTTCATCTCTTTTTACAACCCATTCACTTTCACCCACAGGATTCCATCTACCACTACTGAAGAACAAAAAGGATAATAGAAGTTGCTCACTTCACCATCCCACTACCCTCTTCAGGCAATTCCTCAATAGCACATAGTCACATTGGCCC
Source organism: Chelonoidis abingdonii (assembly GCF_003597395.2). Taxonomy (NCBI): domain Eukaryota; kingdom Metazoa; phylum Chordata; order Testudines; family Testudinidae; genus Chelonoidis; species Chelonoidis abingdonii. Next base: position 332,122,921 of record NC_133769.1, read on the forward strand.
ATGGTACTCTAAGATTCAGCTGGTTCCAGATCCTGGAGTATACACACTTAGCCAATTCCTTGAAAAGAATTACATGTGTGCAATTTCAAACCCATTTCACAGCCTTTTAGAACTCCACTTACTCACAGGATGCCATCTCAACCTACATGTAATCATCATTAAAACATTAGAATCCTCTCACATTGCACCTCACTGCTTCGTAATAAAAGCCCTATGTCCTGCTACCGACATAACCCACACAGTTTTGCACTGAAATGATGCTAACTTCATCCTGAACACATAGGCTCCCACAGAAAAAAATGGTGGGTGCTGAGCACCCACCGTCAGCCCCCATTATCAGTGCCGCCTCCTCCTCCCCCCAGTTCCTCCCACCCACTGGCGGCCCTGCCAATGAGTGCCTCCCCGATAGAAGTTATGCTATAGACTTCAATGGGAATAGAGCTGGATGAATTCTTTTCCCACAGAGAACATTAATAGCCAGAGAGCGAGAGTGTGAATGACTCTGTAATCTGGTGATATGTAATGAAAGACTATATCATTAGGCATATGTACAAGGGAGAATATTAAAGATTGGATATTCATCCATTCCATATTGTCTACATATGGGACGATCTGCCAGGGGAGAGCCAGCACTTGCTTGGGGGAACCACCCCCACTCTCCACCCCACTACCGCAGCCTGGAGTCCCATCCTGCACCCCAAACCCTTATCTCCAGCTCCATTCCAGAGCCCCCACACACACCCCTGCACCCCAACTTCCTGCCCCTGCCCGGAGTCCCCTCCCACACCCCAAACCCTTTATCCCCAGCCCCACCCCAAAGCTCTCAGCCCCAGATGGAGCCCACATCCCTCCACACACTCCGATCTCCTTGGTCCCAGCCCAGAGCCTCCTCCTGCACCCCAAACTCCTCATCCTCAGCCCCACCCCAGAGCCTGCACCCCCAGCCCAGAGCCCATATCCCCTCCCACACCCCAACCCCTTACCCCAGCCCAGTGAAAGTGAGGGAGGGGAAGAGCGAGCAATTAAAGGAAGGGGGATGGAGCAAGCAGGGGCGAGGCCTCAGAGAAGGGGTGGGGCAGGGGTGTTCGGTTTGTGTGATTAGAAAGTTGGCAACCCTATCACCCACAGACAATGGATTTTGTAGACTCTTCCAAACAGACAGAAATGCAACTTCAGAAAATTAAATGCAAATCAGAACAGAACGGTTCCAGAAATGCACGGCAATGCAGACAGCTCATCTGTAGCTTCACCGCATGACAGACCCAGAGGAAAATCTGAAACTGCCAGCATAGCTAAGTGATGCTTCTGCCAAGGAGCCAGCTGCCATGATTGGAAATATATCTTCCACTGTTTTGCATCTGAGTCTTGTGATTTTGATCCAAAGAGAAGGAAGAATGGTAAAATACACTATCCCTCTTCCCTGCATATAAATAACCTATGCTACATTATTTGTTTAAACTTCATTTCAGAATTACATCTGTAACAGAGAAAACTATTCTTTAAATACAGAAAAGGTTTGAGCCTGATTCACCACTTTGTTCCTCCATCTTTATTCCATTGGAATCAATAGCATAAAACTGGAGTCATGCAGTAGTAAATCAGGTCCACTGCCTTAGGAACATCATATTTAAATATAAAACATGAGTGAGTTACTACAAACATAGTGAATAATGTAAACGAGTGGATGTATATAGCTTAGCATTTTATTAACAGTTTGTCTCACAGAAATAGACAATCCAAAGAGGTTCATTTTCAAAAGGGTGGCCTCACTTTTCCCAGGGCAAATTTTCATCGGCATTTTGCTTGTGCACTCAAATACAAGTGGGTTGCATCTTTTTGAACCTCACTGTTGGCATAAATCAGGGAATGAGAGTTGCAGTTGCTCAAATTTGCATCTACAATTCAGTTTGTGCCCACAAATTTGGCAAATTGCATCTGCAAAAAGGCAGCAGCCTCTTGGAAATGTGGACCTTAAAATTTAGCAGTTTCTTTGAGACAAAGTATTGCACCAGCATAAATGACACCAGCACAAAAGAAAGCTGGGACTCAGGTTGAAAAGATAACCCAAAATACATACAATTAATCCTCTTTACAAAAAAAAAAAGTATTATACTTAGACACCCAGAGGTGACTAATGAGAACGCATGGGCAGTACAAATAGATAATCAAATACTGAATAATTCTTTGGTTTCTGACTTTGAAACTAGCAGAGGCTATAGAAGGTTTTATGTAAAATACTTCATATGAAGTCTCACTATATACGGAAACTCCAGAGAGAGCTGTGCTATCTACCCAAAAACTATTTGGCAAGTCAGTGGACTCTGGTATTGTATGAAAGTCTGGGCTTCAATACAAGTTTTCAAAAAGTGCCTGTTGGCTGAGCTACCACAGTAAAGCTATTTATTGGCAGAGAAGTTATATGGGAAGCTGAAATGAAGACCCTGTTTCTTTTCCCACTGTGATTTTTTTCTCACCACAATTAATTTATTGAAGGTATTTCAGTCCAGACCTTCTGCACAGTGATCAAGGGACAAAGTCTAGACATAATTTATTGGCCAGTGCCTGGTGAAAACAGAATTGCACCATCCACATTTTCCCTCTGTCACTCTTTTTTTTTTTATTTGCCAGTCACACAGAGTGCACTAGATGATAAATGATATCTGGTATCTGATCCTAAAATAACTGAAGAAGGATTTCCTTTTCTAGAGCTGAGCTGTGTCATATTGTGAACATTTCTCTTAATTTTAAACAGTAAACAACAACAAACTCAAAAACAATGATAAATAATCATTGTTATTCTTATCATTTTGTACTTATTAAGAATCTTTCATGTCAAGCCCCGGATAAAGCACAAGTCCTGAGTATTTGTGTTAAACATGAGAACACACTGCCTCTCTTTAGATAAATGTTAATTAAGCCACTGCCTCTCTTTAGATAAAGTCAGGTAGCAAAGCAGTGACAGAGTTGCATATAGAAAGCACAAGTCCTGAGTACTTGTGTTAAACATGAGAACACACTGCCTCTCTTTGGATAAATGTTAATTAAGCCATTAAGCCTCAAAACACTTCTGTAAACTAGATATTTATTTTGATGCCCATTTTACAAATTGCCAAACTGAAGCCCAGAAAAGCTAAATGACTTGGTTAAAGTCAGGCAGCGAAGCAGTGGCAGAGCTGGGTATAGAAAGCACAAGTCCTGAGTACTTGTGTTAAACATGAGAACACACTGCCTCTCTTTAGACATCTGATGTTATAGAAAAGTATCAAAATAACAAACACTATGGTATGGAAACAAACCAAGAATACTAATATCTTGCAATTTACATAGTGCTTTCCATCTTCAAAATGCTTTACAAATATTAATTTAAGAGTCTTCAAAGTGTCCCTTTGACGAAGGCATAGTATCGTTAACTCCATTGTAAGGGAGGGGGCAGTGCCAAGCAGAGAGATTGAATGACCTGCTCAAGACCACACAGCAAGACCACACCACAGTGGCAGAGTCAGAATTTAAGACTTCCTGTCTCCCAGGCCCATTCTCAGAAGATTAGACAACATTCCATCTCTAGAAGCACATGGAGGTCTATCCCCTGTTCTTTGAGCTAGTCGTTGCAACTCCATGCAACAAACTTGAGTTAGAGCTATGGCAAGGGGACTGGGCAGTCCTGTGCTTTGCTGTGTTAAGCAGCACCGGATCCCATTGAAATCAATGCTGAAGGAAATGCAGCACAGTCAGCCAGAGCATTCCACATTAGCTCAGAATACATGCAGAGAAGCTCCCACAGAACTGTACACAGTGACCAGCAAGAGTGCATGCAAATGAAATGAGCACTGGGGCAGCAGGGGCATCATTTGCTATGAGGCAACAGGGGGCAGTTGCCCCCCAACCTCGGATCATTTACTTTACCCCCACTTACTTAACATGAGTCTCTATGCTCCATTTCCCCCAGCCTCAGACATTGCAGGATGTAATATAATTACTTATAATGCTCTATATGCTAACAAAATTTTGCCCCCCATCCCTGAATTTTCCTGACATGATAACCCTGGTGGGGAAAAGGGGTGAAGGGTAGGTATGATGGGGTCAGATGGAGATGGGCTGTGACTAGGATCAAGCACAATACATTAAATGTTTATGATATGGACAAGCAGCAAAGAATCCTGTGGCACCTTATAGACTAAGAGACGTTTTGGAGCATGAGCTTTCGTGGGGGAATACTCACTTCATAGGATGCATGTGACGTGCATCCAACGAAATGGGTATTCACCCATGAAAGCTCATGCTCCAAAACATCTGTTAGTCTATAAGGTGCCGCAGGACTCTTTGCTGCTTTTACGGATCCAGACTAACATGGCTAAACCTCTGATACATGATATGGACAGCGGACAGTTATCACAATTTTCAGGTATTTTGCCTGTTAGCCAGGATCAGTGGATCACCCACGTATGCTCAAGGACAGTTTTCTTCTGATTATGTAAAAATGGCACCTTTTTACTCCATAGATTTGCTCCCGGTCTGTATTCAGGGTCCCATCTGCTGATTTAAGTCACAAAAATGTGTGTCTGCTTTGTACTCATGGTGGAACTGCGGTGCCAACACAGCTCAGAGACAGCAAACAGGATTCTAGTCCTTCTTATACATAGATTTACCAAGGTGTCACTCTGGGCAGAAAATCTTTATTACAGGTAAGGATGTATGTAAGGACTATAGCCCTGTTTGTCTTTCGGATACCAGAAGAAATTGCAGGGCTGACAGTTAGAAAATATCTTTTTACTCATAAACTGAGCATATGAAAAATTATTACTCACAGCTCAGCTGCTCAGTGCCCCATGCTGGAGAATTGGCACAATGTCATTGCCATTCCACCTGCCTGCCTGCAGCACCTGCTTCTAACTCATTTCTCCTGCTGAGAAGCCCTACTGGTGGTTCAGCACTGCTCTCTGACAACTCCCATCTGCATCCAGAATTAAGTCCTTCTGAGCTTTTGAGGTCCTTGTTCTCATCTTAACTAGAATTCTTTTTTTTTTTATAAAGAAACAAATATATTGGGCCAAACTCTTCTGTCCTTGCTCAAAATTCAAAATGATTTCAATATAAGTTTTGTCTGAGTAAGTGGGATTCAAAACATGCATTTTTATACAGTCCCTCTATCAGGCTGTCCTTGGGATGTCCTTAATGTATTTCTGGTAGAAATCAGCTGAGGTAGAAACACCCCATAAATCTTTAGAAGCCATATTATAGAAACTATTATGCAAACGCCACCTAGAAAGTGATCATGGAAATTGCAAAAATACTCATTAAATGTGAAACAAAGACCTAGTGAGGAGCTTCGTACAGCAAATATGTTTTCAAGAGCACCTAAAAATACTGGAATGAAGTTGCTGGAGTAAGAGGAATTTAAAGGAAGTATCTCTCAAGAACTGCCCATTTACAAAACAGATAATGCTGCCATAAACCACAAGTGGCTCCTTTAGATAATCATCTTTGATATATATGTTCTAGCAGCTCACGCCAAGCTCTTACTATGTGGAATTAGCACGAGATAGTACAAAAAGCAAAACACATGATAAAGAAAAGCCCTAGCAGCTTAAGGTGATCTAAAGTTATCATTGTGAGATTATCACAACACACCTTCCAGTGCTTCCAATTCTTCCAACCAGTTCTTACTCTTACTGGGAGATGGGCAAAGGGCCAACTTTTCAAAAGTACTTAACACCTTTGAAAATCTGGCTCTAAAACCTTAGTGCCAATATCTACCAAGCTTCTTGAGTCAGAGAGGATTAATCTTGAGGTAGTTACATAAACCTTTTGTCTAAGAAAATAGAACAGAAGCAATAATGTGACAAAATGCCAAATAGTTACCCTCCTGGCACATGGGAGCGAATGTTAAATCTCAAACAAAAAGCAACTGGTAAACTGCCAAGCAAACAACTGTACCACTCATGCCAAGGCCACGGGTCATACATAGCCACTCTTGGGGGTCAGTTTTATAAAAGGAACAAGACATGTAAACAAAACCAGAGAATGCTCTCTGTTCCTTGAGGACATCCAGAATGGTACTAGCACTGTTCATGAACTGACAGCATTACCAACCAGTCAATGACAGTGAAAAGCACAAGAAGCCATTTTTTGTATTCTCATGAGCATATGAGGTCCCCAGTTATCGGAAGGCAAAATAAGGCCCTGTGGCAGGAGATCAGAGCAGCACCCAAACATAATAGCAACCAGTAATACAATACTACATCTCAAAGTTAATATCTGTTCCATAGTGCAAAAGTACATGTGGTAAATTTTTCTGTTTCACTAGCATTTGGAGAATAACTTTCAGTGGGACTACTTGTGGGGCAAAGCAATAATCATAAGTAAAAGTACATAGAAATTCACTTTATATTACTGCCCCTGTTATTTTTACACCTTTGATCTACACATACCATTCCCACTGATTCCCAGTGATCTCACAGATTTGTCTAACTAATCTAGTTAAAAGTAATACTGTCAAGTTACATGAGATTATTTTCTTTAGACGTTGCATCAGGACCATTCACATGGAGAGAAGCACAGTTTGGCACAGCCCTTGAGGAACAATAAGAGCTGCACCGCTGAGTTTACAGTGCTGCTAGGGTTGCCAGCGTTCTAACTGCTGAAAACCGAACAACCTTGTCCTGCCCCCTTCCTCGCCTCTCCCCCTAAGGCCCTGCCCCTGCTCACTCTGCTCATTCCTCTCCCCCCTCCCTCCATTGCTCTCTTTCCACATACCCCCTCGCTAAGTCTCCCCTCTCCCGAGATTCATCTGCTTTTTGCAGAGCCAGACTGGGAGGAGCTGACACAGAGCCTGCCCACCTGCCCAATCAGGGCACAACAGGGGTTGGTCCCCAGAGCAAGGGGCCAGGGTGGGGAGGGGTCAGTCCCTATAGCAATGGGCTAGGTTCGGGGCAACTGGGGCATGGTGGGGCAGAAGGATGGGATGGACAGGATCCCCTCCCCCATCCCCAGGCAGCAGCAACTACCTCTTGGAGCCCAGTCTGGAAGCCAGCCGCTGCTCTCTGTCAGGTAGCATCAGCAGCTGAGCAGAGTGTAGCTCCTCCATGTGACTCCAGCCCCAGCTGCCGCTCTTCCCCCCCATCCCCCAATGGCAGAGAACAGTTACTGTAGCCAAACAGATTTTTAGTGTCTTGTCAGCTGAGCTGACCGGATGCTGCCAGGTTCCCTTTTTGACTGTTCCGGTTGAAAACTGGACACCTGGCAATCCTAAGGGTGCTACTAAGGTTGATCTAGAATTCTCAATTGGAATTTCTGTGGTTTCAAAAAGCAATCACCTGATTGTCAAGAACAATAGAGACCCATGGGGCCATAAGAAATTTTACCAAAGACATTTGGAAAAACAGAGGCTTCATCAATTTACCACACACATACTGAAAGGGCTTCATTACATCATGTTACAATTAAGAAAAAAACATCAAAACATATTATCACATGCAAGAATAAAACAATGGCTTATGTTGAAAAGCATCTGCTTCAAGTTAAATACAGATGTGAACCGTTGATAGAAACCATGACTATTATCATTGGTGTTTTTGTTTTACTTCACTTTCTGTCACAAAGGACTTAACTAGTTCAGGCATCTTTTAATAAAATTGATCTTAATCCAATTAGGCAGAAATATTCAGACATTTTTAAGAAATGGCTATAGTTCTGGAGTGCTTTCAAATGAAAACCTTTCCCCAATATCTATTCAAATACAAGGAAGGCATTTTCATCTGTGTTGTATATGAGCTATGTGAATGCTATAGACACTTTGTGCTGATTCAGCGCTCACGAATACCTGTTCTATATTCTTCTAAGTCCAAAGAGTTATTTCACTTTTAAACCAGTGGGAGAATGGAATCAGACCAATTGCTATTACTCTAGAGACAATTTGCAAGAAAAAGTAAAAGAAAAAAAAACTACACAACTTCACTAATACAAAGATGTGTAACCATCAGGAAACAGGGCTGGCTTTAGGCCAGTTCCCCTGATTCCCAAGAATTGGGCCCTGCGCCTCAGAGGGCCCCGCAGTGTCCGCTATCTTCAGCAGCAGCTCAATCGCTGTCGCTGTCTTCGGTGGCATTTCAGCAGCAGCTCTTTCGAATCGGGCCCCGCATGTCCTAAAGTCGGCCATGCCAGGAAAAACTAGAGAAAAATAATATATGAGACAACTTTACTCACAAATGTACATGTGGGTGAATTTATAAGCACACAGAAAATACAGCAAAAGGGCAAAGAACAACTGACATACCATTTCTGCATATCAGGGGTCAACCTCCAAAATAAGTGCAGAGGGTTATTGGTGAAAATGTATTTAATTAGATCAATAAGACTTCATGTAGGAGGAAGTATGTATGGGAAAGTACTGGTTTGCAAGATTGGGCCCAACAGTGTGTGCATTGTTATTAAAATAATGTTAATTTACAAACCCTAGAGTCCAGTTAGTTTGGCCCTTGCCTACTCACATAAGAGATGCATCACATAAACTGTAAAAGGGCTTTCTTTAACGTTGAGTCACTTACCAAAACATGATGATATAAACAAAGGATGCCTTGATCATTTCTGTAATAATGAAGCAGATGAAAGTGCAGTTGTGATTTGTTTTTAAAGATTCAGTCAAAAGTTGGAGGAGAAATCCATGCAGGGCCATCCAACCAGAGGATCTGTGCCTCTGCAGCTCTTGCCAGATCTAACCCCAGTTCTCCAGAAGCACAGATCCTGCAACAGCCATTATCCAATGTGTGATAGGAGAAACTACATAATGGCTTACTCAGCATTCACTTGTACTCCAAATCTCTGCCACACTGCATGCTGCAGCCCTACCACAACAGCCCCCTCTCACATTCACCCACCCCCCCAGCATGTCCCCCATGCTGAAGTTTGCAAGGTGGTCATCAAGAGGCAACCTACAGATGTCTTGCACAGCACTTGCATGAAAAGAATAATCCCTCATCTGAATATGGGGGGTTTAGGGTCCTTTTATGCTCCTCCAGTCTTGAGTGGAAATGAGGACCTCATCCTATTGGCCTGATTTATTATAGCAATTCCTGTGTTTCTAGAGTTTGGTTCTCCAAGAAGTGAGGGACATTTATTTATTTAGTTAGTTAGTTATTTTAATTGAATAGACCAATTTATACTAGCATATCATCCTGAATTAAGCCCCAGTTCAGCAAAGCACCTCAGCATGTGGGACATACGAATATTAAGCTTAAAGTTAAGCATATGCTTAACACTCCAATTCAGCAAAGCACTTGAGTTTGTGCATATATTTAAGCACGTTCTTAAATACTTTGCTGAATGGGGATGGACTTAAAACATATGCTTTCCTGAACTGGGAGAACTTCAAGCTTAAGGATTTGGTTCAATACAGTTCAACACATCTATTAATATTAAATACATAGTGCACTTTAAAGAAATATATTTAGACTGAAAAGAGTTAATCTTTCTAAAAGCAAGGTTAACACCTGAGAAAAGTGTTAATTTATTCCTATAACTATGTGAACAAGGTACTATAAAAAATAACATTGTTTTTTATTGTTTTCAGATGGGAGCATTTTATTTATAGCAAATTTGACACCCTTATTTGAATCTTTTTATAAATCAAGTAAAAATTCAATCTGTATCTCTTAATTGTGGATGATTAGGTATTCCTATTTTTAAGATAGCACTTAGTATTTAAGGTAGTATTTTAAGGCTACATCTTTGGTTTTTAAGGTACTATTCTCCTATTGAAGGCAGTATTGGAAAAATATATGCAAAAGATAACATGATGACTTTATCATGGATCACCATGAATTAACACTATTAACACTTACGATCCTTAGTATTTGCAACATACAATAAATACAGCCATTTACTGATAACACATTCCAGGTTGAAACGATACCCTACAAAATGCTTAAATATAGGTAACAGCAGGTAGTATTCAATAAGTTATAATGCATAGGTTTTTCTGAAGGTAGCATTGTCTGTTTTGTCACTGATGAAGTAAAAGCCGGTCACCCACATGCATTCAATTGCAAGATCAGAGCCCAAATGAAAAGACAAGATTGCTCATCATAAACCACCAAATAATCTCAATAAGGATTTCTTTGCATGATTTATGGTGACTCAAATTTTGTGGATCACTGAGTTTTTAAACTTTATATCACTAGTACCTCGGTTTCCTGCTGCTCAAAGATCTATAAGTCCCAGACACATGATGGAAGGAGTTTCTCAAGAGTTGTGATAAAAATTTGCATCTCTGTTGCATACATGTTTTTGCACATCTGAAAATAGTTAAACTAAAAATGTAATGACTGGATCGAGAAAATCCCCTTCAGGCCACAGAAAATTAGTTTAATCTGTGAATGTGATTTATGCCCTTCAGGAGACAAAACTTTACCATGACTAGTACAGCTAACCATAAAATGTGGCTTTATATTTGCTCTTCTTTATGATGCCTGTCTTTGTCACGTAGGTGCCTGATTCTTTCTGTGCACAGAGTGGTGGTGGACTGAACAGTGCTGCTTTATTGGCAGAACACTAGTTTATTTAATGATAACGTAATCTATCCATACTACTGATTCCGGACAGAAGGTCATCTTAAAATGATATTAGGCCACCTTGAGGAATAAAGGGGTTAATTCTGTTTTATTAATTATATTTGAAATATAATGGGGAGGGCAGATGGGAGAAGCAGATGTGAATTCAAAGAGAGCTCAGATGGACAGATTCTGTAAGCTTATGTTGAATAGTACCTTACTCCATGAATAGTCCAAGTGATTTAAGCAAGAGTTGGGTACTATTCAACCAACACAAGGCTATAAAAATCTGTCCCAAAATGAATTATTTTAAAATGTTATGTTTAAAATATAGGCAGCTAGAACAAAAGGTAGCATGAGCTCTTTAACATTTAATGCTTGTTTATATTGATGCATTTTGAATTTAATGTCATTTTAATAGCAAGATTTTGAAAGCAATATAATATTCCTGTTACATACAGTTGTGGTCGCATAAATCTGCTACTGTCCCACAATGAGCTTACAGGCCCATGTGAATTCCTCCAAAAAGCACACTTTTCCAAGGGGCAATGAGGCATTCAAGAAACAACAGCTGCACATATTTTATAGGGTTGGAGTTGTTTGTTTGCTTTACATGGAAATATCAGGATACAAGGAGGGCAGGAAAACAATTTTCTGAATTATTGCGATAAATGTGATGAAACCACTATATGTCTTCAATATGTCATTGCTGTTTCATATCAAAAGCATTCAGCTGGTGCACTAGCATCTCTGTGATGGCCCAGGTTTCAGAACCATACAAAAGGACAGGAGCCACTGCTGTTTGATACACATCTTAGTTCAAGCTGACATGTGACATTGACAGGGTAACAAGCCTTATGGATGGGGGGGAAGTGGTAGATGAGATATATCTTGACTTTAGTAGGGCTTTTGATACTGTTTCACATGACTTTCTCATAAACAAGCTAAGGAAATACAAACTAGACAGAGTTACTGTAAGGTGGGTGCATAACTGGTTGGAAAACCATTCCCAGAGAGTAGTTATCAGTGGTTCACAGACAAGCCGGAAGAGTATAATGAGAGGGATCCCACGGGGATCAGTTCTGGGTCTGGTTCTGTTCAATATCTTCATAAATGATATAGATAAAGGCATAATGAGTACACTTATAAAGTCAGTGGACAATACCAAGCTGGGAGGGATTTCAAGTTCTTTGGAGGATAGGATTAAAATGCAGAATGATCTGGACAAACTGGAGAAATGGTCTGAAGTAAGTAGGAAGAAATTCAGTTAGGACAAATGCAAAGTACTGCACTTAGGAAGGGACAATCAGTTGCACACAAACAAAATGGGAAATGACTGCCTAAGAAGGAGTACTGCAGAAAGGGATCTGCGTGCCAGAATGGATCTCGAGGTAAATATGAGTCAATAGTGTAACACTGTTGCAAAAAAAAGCAAAGATCATTCTGGGATGTTTTAGTAGGAGTTTGTAAGCAAGTCACGAGAAGTAATTCTTTTGCTCCACTCTGCACTGATAAGGCCTCAGTTGGAGTATTGTGTCCAATTCTGGGCAGCACATTTCAGAAAAGATGTGGACAAATTGGAGAAAGTCCAGAGGAGAGCAACCAAAATGATTAACAGTCTAGAAAACACGACCTATGAGGGATGACTGAAAAATTGGGTTTGTTTAGTCTGGAGAAGAGAAGACTGAGGGGGACATGATAACAGTTTTCAAGTACATATAAGATTGTTACAAGGAGGAGGGAGAAAAATTATTCTCCTTAACTTCTGAGGCTAGGACAAGAAGCAGTGGGTTTAGATTGCAGCAAGGGAGGTTTAGGTTGGACTTCAGGAAAAACTTCCTAAATGTTTAAGCACTGGAACAAATTGCCTAGAAAAGTTGTGGAATCTCCATCATTGGAGGTTTTAATAGCAGGTTAGGCAAACACCTGTCAGGGATGGTCTAATAATTACATAGTCCTGCCTTGAGTGCAGGGGATGGACTAGATGACTTCTCGAGGTCCCTTCCAGTCCCACACTTCTACAATTCTCTGATTCTATGCTTGATACCACAGTAGTTTCTAAAGAGCATGCATAACATATATAGTCTTGCTGAGTCAATGTTTCATATCAGCAAGGCAACTTTCCTCCTTGGAGACAATGGAGCCAAGATTCCAAAATGAATTGACAAATTCAACTTTTTGTCCATCAAGTATGGTGTAAAGGGCGAGAAATCCATCAGCCACTTTCATCAGTTTGGTCTTCTTCCAATTGACTTAAACAGTGAGCATCCTCATTTCTATGGTAAATATTTTCAGGGCATTAGTGAGATTAGTTCATGAGGGTGAGAATATAGCAGCATCATTTGCATAATCCAGGTCTGTTACACAGAAGTCATGAAGTACCCATCCCCTGGCCCTTCCCGTATGTGGCTAGTGATAGCTTCCATCATTTGGTCAATAATGGTGTTGAACATCAAGGGCCAGCCATGCACCTTTGATGGATGTTGCTGTTGTACTCTGTTTTCTGAGCAGTTTTAATTATGAAAGTTTAATTATTTTCCCGGCTAGAGAATGATATCTTCATGCTAAAAAGATAAAGATGATAAAATATGGATCCTGTAATGACTTCTTTAGGTAGAGTCTACAGGTAGGGTAACAGAAAAGCACTCAACATTGGCCTAGCTCTGCTCCCAATGAAGTCTAACAGGACTTAGAAACAAACAGAAGCACTTGAGAACTCACTTCCATATGAAAGTATAATCTTCTCCTACCCCAGCTTTTTATAATACTACAGACCGAGAGTTGGGATTTCCAGGTACCTAGCAAGCTGATGCTGTTTACAAATAGAGCCAACAATAGTTTTTACAAACTGCATAATCTGTGCAGAATCTGGAACTTTCCCTCTGTATCTCACATATGTAATCCTGAACCAGACATTTACTTTCTTCTCTCTTTTTGTGAGCCTCTGCTTTAACAGGAGAGATATATGGTACTGTGTACTACTGCCTCCCTTGAATCCATAACAACAGATTAGTATCTCTGATCAGAAATGTTCTCATTTCCAGAAGAATTGGTCACATGGTCACGTATTCAGCAACCATGTAAGCTAGTACAAAAGGAGCTAGGAACAGATCATACTGAAGTTCTGCCTTCACGTTGCCTCCCCATCACAGACTGGGTACCTGCTCATCTATGTGATGTACCCAGCCTTAGTGGTGACTATCCAACACCTCTTTAAGTATGGAGCACAATGTTCTCACATATACACACACACACAAACAGCACCAGATATTCATAAATGCTCCTCACTTCAGAACTTTCCTCTATAATTCTTACAAGAGTAATGGGTAAATAAAATCCCTTATTCTGGAAAACTCCCATAGTCATCATACTTAATATACTTGAGAAGAGGCTATCTCAGTATCTGCAGTATTATTCCATGTAATCTCTATAGTAAATATACTGAGGTATTAGATAGATAGATATTGCAAAGTTTATATGAACAATGCTATATATTAACATGAGATGGGCCTGAGCTTCAACATTTAAATCTGGTTGTCCACATCCTGTGCCTTGGTTCAGGCCATTTCTAGTATTAATATTATTAAATCAACTAATTTACTATGCAACATAAATGCTTTGTTGACTATGACTCCAGGGTTTAGGTTTACCATATTAAGTGTCACTAATGCAGCTTGCAATTGCAGGGTAATGAATGCAAAAAAGAAAGAAAGACATGCTGTGTTCAGGACCACTTTGAAGGGAATTATGATGAAAGTGTCTAGTAAAGTTCCTAATAAATAAGACACCATGTACTGTATAGTTTACTGTACTTGAGAATTTGAGCATTTCCAGGCCAATTTTGCTGTAATCCCGCATGTGCCTGGCAGCTGGCACATGTGTCACTCTTGTGTCTGCTGAGAATTACTGAAGTAAGGGAATTTTTCTCTGGTGCAGGGAGTAGAATGTAATCAGAGTTCTCTCAACAAAAGGAACCATCACTGATGAAATTTACCGTTACTAGGGAACTGCAGTAAGATGACATCAAATGGTCTTTGACTCATTTCCCAATGAACAATGAGGACTGAAAGACTTACCGTATGCCATTAATTTCAACTACATCAGAGAAGACTCATAAGAGTGAGAAATGACTACCCTGAATAATTTGTACATATGTTAAGTCAGGTTATTTTTGAATCCTGAGTGATATGCAAATAAAAGGAATAAAGTTTTTAGAAATTGTCTTTTGTTACTAAAATAATATTCTCTTCAATGAAGCTCTACGAGTACAATAGCTATCATTTCTTCTCGCTTGGTAGGGAAAATGACTGGGTTAAAACAATAGGCATCAATTCCTTAATTTTTAGTGGCACTGGGGTTTGAAATACAATCAGCCCCACGTTAAGAAGATAAGAAACCAATCCAAGGCATAGAAGCTCACATTGTTCTCCCCCTCTAACTCGACAGCTGCTTGTCTGAGGATCTCTCATATGGAAAATATGTGAATATGATGAAACATCTGTTAATGTATCTCTATCCCCACCCTACTCCTTAAAAGCAAAAACTGCAGGCTTGTTACTATTTTCAATAGTACCCAGACATTTGTTCTATTTATTGGAGTATTAGAACTTTAGATAGCGAACATGCTGGGGCTGTCTGTTTGAGGATGGAATGGACTTTTCAAAGAACAGTCTCCATTAAAGAGCACTGACACTACAATAATGTATGAAATGTGAGGTCATTCATATACAGCAGACAATAGTCCTAAAAGGTATCATTGAAGAGGATTTCTATTTAGAAATGCTTAGCAGCAGGATACCTAAAAGCACAATTTAGCTACATTGGCTTGGTAATATTCTTTTACTGGCAAAATAATTACAAGTCCAGCTGCTTGTGTTCTCCCTTCTATTTTTTATTAGATGGCTACCTCTCTGATCTCTTGCATGCTGAAGACGCATGGAGTTCATACCTGCTGGAGACACTGGCAAATTTTCCTGGCATTCATTGTTTTTTTTTTTACTGGGAAAACTGGGAGAGTGTCAGCAAACTTGGTGAAATTGGGAATAAAAGTTGACTCCATTTTCAGATAGAAAAGGAGAGTAAAAGCAAAGAGTCCAAACATTTGTTGCTCTTGGCTTTAGCAATAGCAAGGCAGCTTCACAAACTTAATAAAATGCACTCATAGTACTTAACGCCTATAAAGTATATATCCCGCTACAGAGACAACAATCTCACAGTGGTTGTGGTTTTGAAAACAATTGTTTTGGATCAGCTGAGAGTTATTTCTGGGACTATCACTTACTGACAGACAAGGCACTGTCTTGTCATTTTCAGATCTAATACTCCACATATCCTTATTTGGTTGTTTTTTTCACAGCCTGTAGACACGGCAGTAAGCAAGTTCAACCACAAGGGAAAATTTTAATTTTTAAAATGAAAATGAGATGATAATCTGTCTTGGTTGCTGCCATAATCTTCCATTTCCACTTGACATGTTTATTCTTTGGCATTTAAAGTGTGGTACAGAATGTCATGAAGGAAGTAGGCTATAAATGTTAGTTTTGATTGAGTATGACATCGAAAAATAAACAAGCCAATGTGTGATATATGCAGTATAGTTGTAGCTGTGTCAGTGACAAGATATTAGAGAGAAAACATGGGCGAGGGAATATCTTTTATGGGATCAAATTCTGTTGGTGAGACAAGCTTCTGAGCCACACAGAGCTCTTCTTCAGGTGGTCCAATGAAAGAGATTCCCTCGCCCACATTGTCCCTCTAATATCTTGGGACCAACACGGCTATTGATACGCTGCAACAGACCTCAAGAAGAGCTGTTTGTGCCTCAGAAGCTTATCTCTCTCACCAACAGAAATTGGTCCAATAAAAGATATTACCTCATCCACTTCATTTCTCTAATGTACAGTGTAACTTTCTCATCTTCTGTCATCCTCACTATGCTGCATATGATGATGCTGAGCACTTGCTACCAATAAGTGGATAGAAATGATGTGGGCATCTGTGGTGGGGCAGGTTCCTAACCCAGTAAGGAAGCGGTTAAAGAGCTCCTTTGGATGCAATCACCCAGTGCACGTGTGAGGCTTCCTGCACCTGGAGAGGGGCAGCTCCTTAAAAGGAAGGATCCAAGCCCAGTGGAAGGTGGCGCTCAGAGGAAAGCCTAATAAGGCTCCCTAGTGCCATAGAGCAGGGGCTGCATCCCCAGAAAGCTGCTGAAGAACCTCTCCTGCCTGGAGTCTCTGTAGAGATAGAGGGACCATCTTTGCTTTCCATTAAAGGCCATGGTGCTCAGTCTGGGCCTCTCAGTCACTCAGGGGGTTAGGAACACAGCCCTCTTTGTGGAGATGATTTAGTTTTTGCCTTGTGAAGAACAGCAGGATGAGGCCAGATTGTTTTGTGGGCTGCATGATAATTTTGTTTCCCTTTCTTTTGTCTTGGACTACAGTCACTCGTTGAAGGAGAGAAGCCACCTCCCTAAGACTTACAGCTGTCAGACCACACCCCCAACTCCAAATCAGTGTTACAGTGACAGCTACATACACAGAAAGACATCTGGGATGAGAGAGGTGCCCACTCTCATCCCTTAGGGCACACAATTGGTAAAATCTATGACAGCCTCAGACCAGGCAGAGATGTCAAAAGCCCACAACACTAGCTGGTAAGTTTAGATGTTTAACCACAATGCTGGAAAAGAAAATTGTAAAAGAACTGGGAAAAACACTTGAGAGTCAGTGTGAAGATTCTCAATATCCAACATTCATACCCTTTTTGAGAGAAGAGAAGAGAAACATTTGGTGGCAGAGAGAAAGAACTGACAGAAATTATGTATCATCACCCGCTGCTCAGAAAACACTTCTTTAAAGAACAGCCTTCATTGTGCTACTCCCACTGCAAAATGGGTGTAGAGACAACTCTCATGCAATGACGAAGGTGGAAAAATCATAGCAAATCTCCAAGTTGGTGCCTTTTGTTTTTACTGCTTTGGATGTGCGCATTGCAGAGCTGTGAAAGCATGGAAAAACCTACCAAAGAAGCCAACTCTCTTCTTTAACCCTTTGGCACTGGGTGAGTAGTGTCTGGAAATCTTGACTTCTAGTGTCAAAGGTATCAAAACAAAACAAAAAAATGCCGCACAACCCTCAGAAGTCTGGCAAGAGAAGTGGAGAACATAAAAGCTGTGAAAATGAGGCTAGTAAGAAAAAAAATAAAGAAAAGGATTGGTGCTAGAAAATATTAGGTCTTGCTGACTGATCTCTGAACAAAGAAGGTAAAGAGAAAACGCTTTACATTATTTCTGCAAAATAGAATCGTTGTAATGTCATGATTTAAAGACAAAAATGAAGTCTGGTTTACAGAAATCAAAATTACAATTAATGAAGTTACATAAGCTCTTGTCTTATTCTGGTGCGCCCAAAAGCTCAGCCAAATCATGGGTAAGAATCAAAATGAGATGATGCAACTTAGTATTTCTGAATACTATGTGATCACTTTGTTTCTTGTATTTGCAGAAGCTTTGGAACTCTTGGCACCATTATTCCAGAGAAGGAGAAGAAAGAGTTGTTTTTTGTTTTAATGTTGAGTCAGTTTGAGCCACAAAGTCAGTTTGTGAGCTTCTTTTTACCTATGTAGTGATGAAACACATAAAACCAATGGGTTGGATGCTCAGCTAATGTAAATCAGTATATCTCAATTAAAGCCAATATAGCAGGGTTTCTCAAACAGGGGTTGCCGCTTGTGTAGGGAAAGCCCCTGGCGGACCAGGCCGGTGTGTTTACCTGCCCCGTCAGCACTGGGAGCCACAATCAGCCAGACCTGCCAAGAGGGCAAGTAAACACACCGGCTTGGCCTGCCAGGGGCTTTCCCTACACAAGCGGCGACCCCTGTTTGAGAAACCCTGCAATACAGCTATGCCAATTTACAGTAGCTGAGTTTCTGGCCTGGTATTGAACATTACAGTGCTTCTACAAGTAACATGGATACACACACATATATAGGTCAAATCCTCCACCTCATTCAGGCAGATGTGGAACCTTTTCCATGCTGCCCTGCCCCTGCAACTCTTGTGCCATATTTCTGGCCCTGCCCTATAAGCAAGTCCTTACTGTATTGCTTGCTCTCAGTCTCTCTCTATGTGCATTTCAGTGTCTGTCTGTCTGTCTCTCTCTCTCTCTTTCCCTCATATGCTCTCTTGTGTGCTTCAGGTTTTTAAATAAGATTTCGGGGGGGGGGGGGAGTTGCTGGGAGTTGTGATGTTCACAACGACCAGAAAGTGTCTGGTGCTTGAGTGGCTTAACTTGCATCTCCTAACTTAGTTGCGCCTCTGATGTGAGTAATTCTGAAACACTTGGTTAACCACATGGGTGCTTCTGAGTGCATCTGAAAAATACTGAGATGCCAGACCCTGACTGAACCAGGCCCTACTGCCACCCTCCTGGGGTGTTCCGCACAGAGTGTACTCAGAGGAATACGTTGTGACAAAATCTTTCTTCTGAACATCTAGTGAGCATTCAAACATGCACTGGATCCTGCTGAAGCAGGCAAGAGGCCACCTGCATGGAAATGAGACATTAACTAGAACTGGGTACGCTGTAGAGAGGCATTGTACAAGCTTCCTCTGACAGCTCTGCCATCACACTTCATTTCTTAGCTACAGTATCCCTAAAATTCCAGTCTTGTGACCCTTGAGCAGAGATTACCAACCATGCCACATTCCTCCGGATTGTCTTGTTTTCTGTGATGTACACAAATGACAAAAGGACAAGGAGTAGCCTAGCAAACCTATTTTGGCCTAAATTAGTTTGGAATCGAGGTCTCCAGAAGTAAAAACAATCATCAGAGTAAAACTTATGGGAAAGTCCTGTATAGTCCAATAGAAAATTATAAACTTTCTATAGGATTTCTATAACATTTCTCTAGACACTGGGGTCCCTCCCCCATCAATTGAAAAGTCTTTTCTATAGGGGAATGTATTTTAATCTGGATGTATTTACCCTAGAGAGAAACCTTTTGAATTGGGCCCCACAATCAAAAGAGACACAGGCAGAAGCTAAGGATTCAGAGCACCTGCTGGGAGCACACAGCAGGCCCCTTGCAGAGGTAGAATGAGCTGCCTCACTTGGAAGGAAGATCAGGTACTCAAAGTGGGGGGAGGGGAAGAGAAAGGGCTGGGAAAGAGGGTCCATCTGAGGTTGTGGTGAGGGCACTAACCTGGGAGTCAGGAGAACCAGCTTCAGTTCTTTGTTCTGCCACAGATTTCCTGTGTGATCTAGGGAAAATCACTTGGTCCCTCAGTTCCTCATCTGCAAAATGGAGTCATAGTTCTTCCATGCCTCACACGGATATTATGAGAACAAATACAC
This sequence comes from Chelonoidis abingdonii, assembly GCF_003597395.2. NCBI lineage: Eukaryota > Metazoa > Chordata > Testudines > Testudinidae > Chelonoidis > Chelonoidis abingdonii. The sequence continues at coordinate 332,142,818 of NC_133769.1, forward strand.
TAAAGAATGTGAGGTGCTCAGATACTATTGTAGTGGGGCCCTAATAAGTATCTTTGCTGGATTAATCTCCATATTCCCCTTAATCTGTCCCTAGACATAAGAATTCTGAAATAAAATCTAGCATGTTCATACCCAGAATGATCTTCTAGCTCACCGCTCTTTCAAAGACACACCGCTGTCTCAGTGCTGGGAACCAAATGACTGGTTTGGGAAGTCTTTTGGATGTATAGAGTTCTTCTGTGTTTTATGTGAGCAAGAATCATGGAAGCCTCCAGTTCTACACTGCATGTGTGTCACTAGAAAAAAAATAGGCTAGAGCAATTGTGAGTGTATGAGCTATAGGTGGGTGTCCCATGCTCACACAAAGAGCAGCTGGGAGGTCAGGAAATCACTAGCTTTGACTTGAAAAATACCAAATAATAAATTTCAACTAAAATTAAACCATCTCTTCCCCTTTTGAAAAAAACAAAAGCATTGTTCAACCTGCAAATCATCACACTGTTTATTTTACCTGCACTGGATTTGAGCAATTTGACTCTATTCAAATTATATTTCTATTAGAAGACATATAGATACTGTCCATATTTTTGGTCTTTTAACTTTCTGCCTTCTGCACAATTTTATTTAAAGAGGCAGTGTAAACTTGAAATCTAATCAATGTAAAAAATATTTGCAATTCAGCAAGTACCTTCAATTTAAAGATTACCTGAAAGAGGGAAAATGGGTTTGTGCCTCTTTTTCATAGATACGTAATATATAAAAAAAAGCTTGAAACTTTTTATTAAAAAAAAATTCCGCTTGCTTTGTGCTTTAATATTTCAGGAATCTCAAGTCTGGTCACTCTTGGTTTTATGAGAAGAATCACTTGCATTTTCAGAATACACTGTGAACTTTCTCAGCACTTAATGAAAGACAAGAAAAGGTGTTGAAATTTTGTATAAACATACCATTTTCTTCAAAGAGTTTTAAACAATCCAAATCAAAATCTCTTCTCTCAATTAATCAGGATTTAATGGCTCACTAACAGTGATGTCATGATCCTACTAGTTCTCTAGGTGTCCACAGTATCTTCCAGGAAAAACAAGGTACACAAGACCTGAATTTCTAATGTAAATATTATGATACAGCAGTAAAGAATCCTGTGGCACCTTATAGACTAACAGACACATTGGAGCATGAGCTTTCATGGGTGAATACCCACTTTGTGCATCCTAAGTCTATAAGGTGCCACAGGACTCTTTGCTGCTTTTACAGATTCAGACTAACATGGCTACTCCTCTGATATTATGATACAAAGATCTATGTTTAAAAGAACGCTAAGGACTCAAAATAAATCACTCAAAACAGGAAATGCTGGAATTAAGATTGCCATTACAACCTTAATTTATCCCCTGCAAGCCGATGCATCATAATATCATCTTTAATTATATGATCAAATACTATTTTTCCACAGGACTGCTGTACCATTGAGTGCACAGGATGGACATTGTTCAGGGACTGAATCAGGATTCTACAGTGAAGGAGGCTGTTGAGTGTTGTGTATTTGGTTGTCATGGTTTTTGTTCCTATGGCAACTGAGTTAGATTATTAGGGGATAGCCCAGCCAGTTTTGGCCGGTTGGGTGAGCTCTGTGTCTGTAAATAAACGGTAGTTTTGTTAGCTGTCTGCTGTCTGGCCTCTAGTGATTTCTTCCTAAACCAGCTGCCCCCAAGGATATAACAAGTGGCGACGATAGATGGGATTCCGGTGCTGCTCCAGTAACAGAAGGAAGTAGAAGACAAGGTAAAGAACAAACAAACAAACAAAAAATGCTTGTTTGCACTGACTGTGAAAGTGAAACTAAAAATCATGGCTACTCTGACCAGGCCACTGGAACCTTTTGATGAGAATAGAGCAGCGGCATGTGTTACTGAGCGTTTTGAGCTTTTGTTATTGCAAATGACATTACCGAAGCGAAGAAGGTGCCAATATTCTTAAGTGTTGTAGGGGCTAAAAGCTACTCCCTGCTATGCACAGCTTACTACACCCTGTTAAGCCTGAGACTAAATCTTAACAGTGACATTGTGAAATCCTGGAGTCCCATTTTCCCCCAAAAACCACTGGCAATTGCTGAAAGATATAGGTTCCAGAAAGAGACCAAAAGGAAGATGAAACAGTTGTACAATTTTGTAGCAATTTTAAAAAAAGCTTGCAGAACACTGTGAATTTACAGAGATGTTAAATGATGCCCTGCATGACAGGTTAGTGTGTGGCCTGTACAGTGAAGCTATACGGGAAGCGCCTACTGACAGAGGCTCAGCTTACATTACAGAAAGCTGTTGATATTGCTGTCTCCATGAACTGGCTACAAGGGAGGCGCAATACATTGGTGCATCCCCTAGGGTGCAAAAAGTGTCGCAAGAACTCGACCACAAAACTGCACAGAGTCAAGAATGTGTACCGCTGTGGTAAGCTGGGTCACCCGGCATCAGAATGCTAGTGTAAGGGCCTGGTGTGTTCGACACTGTGGCAAAAAGGGACACATTGAGTGTGCCTGTAAACAAAAGAAAAGAGGCCTGTGGTCTGGCGACAAAAATGAGGAACCCTGCATACCCTAGAGCAGACCCCCAGGATGATTCAAGGTGACACCTCATCGCAAGAGGAAGTGCCACTGCATGTTTTGTCTTTGGCAGTGGGCTCACATGAATACTTAGGTGACCCCGTTGTTGGATGGCAAACCTATACGCATGGAACTGGACACCGGTGCAGCCGTCTCGCTGGTCTCCAAAGACTGTTTATAAAGAAAGCTACAGCATCTTCCGCTTAAGGCATCAAAACTGTTCTGAAGACGTATACGGAGAGAAGCTGTGCCATGTTGGGCACTATTGATGTTAAGGTGGAGGTCTCAATGGACAGGCTTGCTAAATTGCCACTGTTTGTGGTGAAATAGGTAACTACCCAGCCTTAATGGGTAGTCTTGCTTGGGAAGATTAAGCTGAACTGGGCAGAAGTGCACCGGATGACTAAAGAAGAGAACCAGTCTAACCCCTATACTAAGGAAACATGCTGCTGTTTTTGGAGATGATTGGGAGTATGAAGTGGAATCACCGTGACATTTGAACATTAAACCTGACAGTCACCAAATATTATCTGAAAGCTCGAACTGTGCCATATGCATCAGGCCAAAAAGTTGAAGGCAGACCTGGAGCACCTGGTCACCAAAATGGGGAGTCCTAATACCAGTTATCCATAGCTCAATGGACCACTCCTATCATTCCATTAGTGAAGAAAGATGGCTTCTCTTCAGATTTGCAGTGATTTTTAAAGTCACTGTCAACCCACTGTTGTGTGCAGTAGCAATTACCCGCTTCCCCGCATCGATGACCTCTTCACAGGCCTGGCTGGGGACAAAAGTTCAGGAAGATTGATCTGAGTCAAGCATATTTAACAGATGCTCCGTCGATGAAAAGTCCCAAGAGCTGTTTGACTATTGTGACTCATAAGGGGCTTTATCGATACTGTTGCCTACCCTTCGGGGAATAACGTTCTGCTCCCCGCCCTGTTCCAGAGGGCTATGGACCGATCTTGTGTGGCTTGTCAGGAGTTCAGTGCTTTCTGGATTGATGTCCTGGACACTGGAAGGAATGAAGAGGATCACTTAAAGAATTTAGAGGCTACTCTACAAAGATGACTGGAAGTTCGCAAGACAAGTGTGAATTCTTCAAGCCCTCTGTTGAATATTTGGGACAATCATTGATTCTGCAGGTCTTCATAAGGCTTCCTGCAAAAGTTAAAAGCTATTGTGGAGGCTCCCCACCTCGAAATATAAGCCAGCTGTGCTTGTTTCTAGGACTACTGAACTATTATGGAAAGTTCATCTCACAATTAGCCACACTGTTAAAACCACTTCATGAATTCCTTGGGCAGAACAAGGCCTGGAAGTGGACTGAAATCTGTGATGTTGCATTTAACAAAGCTAAGGATGCATTGCTAAATTCTGAAGTTCTAATGACACTTTGATCCATCCTTACCCCTACAATTGGCCTGCGATTGCAATTCCCTTATGGAGTGGGAGCAGTCATGTCACACATTTATGCCTTCGGGAGAAGAAACCCTTATTGCTTTTGCTTCACGCACTCTAAGCAAAAGCAGAAACTAACTACGCCCAAATTGAACGTGAGGCATTGGAATTGTTTTTGGATTCGGAAGTTTCATCAGTACCTGTTTGGGTGAAAGTTTACTCTTCTCACAGACCATTGACCTCTGACATTCAATTTTGTGACCCTACACAGATTCCCCATTAGCTGCTAGTCGTATGCAACGTTGGGCATTGTTACTTTCAGCACACACATATGAAATCAAATATCGGAATCACTCTGCACGGCAATGCAGATGGTCCTCTCAAGGTTGCCTTTGCCAGTCAAACATCAAGATAGTGCCCAAAAGGAAATCTTTACTTTGAACAGGTAGAGAAATACACCTATCACTGCTACTCAGATAAAGAAGGCAACTTGCGTTGACCCAGTATTGTCCCAAGTTATGGACCTGGTTATGGCGTGGAAAAAATCTCGACAAACCTCTCCGATCTCCAGTCACCCGACCTTGTTACCTACATGTCCAGGAGGATGGAGTTATCAGTCCAATCTGGTTGTCTGTTGTGGGGGAGACGTGTCATTATTCACCACCACTGAGATCATCAGATGTTAGAACAGCTACATTCCGGACCTGTTGAAATAGTGCGAATGAAGTTCAGAAATTTGCACGAAGCTATTTTGGTGGCCTGGATTGGACAGTGCTATTGAGAGAAGGCAAAGCTTGTATGTCATGTCAGGGTGTGAGAATGCACCCCAGTGGGTGCCCCTACACCCATGGGACTGGCCTGAAACCCATGGGAATGTATTCACATTGACTTCGCTGGCCCCCTTGACGGAAGCTGCTTGGTTTCTGACTGTGAAAGTGAAACTAAAATCATGGCGTACCTGACCAGGCCACTGGAACCTTGAATGAGAATACAGAGCACGGAAGTGTATACTGAGCGTTTTGAGCTTGTAGCAAATGACATACCGAAGCGGAAGAGGGCCAATATGTTGTGTTGTAGGGGCTAAAAGCGTACTCCCTGCTACACAGCTTACTACACCCGTTAAGCCTAGAGACTAAATTTACAGACATGTGGAAATCCTGAGTCCCATTTCCCCAAAACCACTGCAATTGAAGAATAGATATAGTTAAGAAAGAGACCAAAAGGAAGATGAAACAGTGTACAATTTGTAGCACATTAAAAAAACTTGCACAGAACACTGTGAATTTACAAGAGATGTTAAATGATGCCCGCATTGACAGGTTAGTGTGTGCCTTGTACAGTGAACATAGGAAGCGCCTACTGACAGAGGCTAGCTTACATTACAGAAAGCGTGATACGGCTGTCATGGACTGGCTACAAGGGAGGCGCATACATTGGTGCATCCCTAGGTTCAAAAAAGGGTCGCAGAAGCGACCAACAAACTGCACAGAGCAAAATTTACGGCTGTGGAAGCTGGGTCACCCGGCATCAGAATGCTAGTGTAAGGGCCTGGTGGTCGACATGGGCAAAAGGCCAGGTCATGCCAGTCCTCAGGACACATCTGCAGTTGAGTGGTCTGACTTCACCTCTTCTGGTGAGACACCGAATCACGAATCACCTGTTCCTGACTGTTCTCCTCCATTACTGCCGGCAGCTGAGATACCCCTTTGCCCAGCACAAGCTGATACCACCTCACCTGTTCATGCTGCGGACCCTGAGCCCATGGTATTTTTGGGTGCAACAACACCAGAAGTTCACCGTAATCCACCTAGAAACAGAAGGCCTCCTCATCTGCTGGATCTTTAGCAAGGGCGAACCCACGGTTATGGGGCAAAATAATCCACAGGGTTTAGCCAGGAATGGAGGCAGTCTATCCTCCTTCTCTAGCCTAATATGTGTTTTATTTAGGGGATGTTCTTATTGGGGGGGAGGAATATGTTGTGTATTTGGTTGTCATGGTTTTTGTTCCTATGGCAACTGAGTTAGATTATTAAGGGATAGCCCAGCCAGTTTCGGCCAGTTGGGTGAGCTCTGTGTCTGTAAATAAATGGTAGTTTGTTAGCTGTCTGCTGTCTGGCCTCTAGTGATTTCTTCCTAAACCGGCTGCCCCCAAGGATATAACATTGAGTGTCTCAAGAAGTTAGTGGGAGCAAGAGGCAGACTATGCTGGAGAGAGCCCAGAGGAAGTAGAGGAAGGACTAGGAAGGGATTCTGCCCTGTCCCACCCAGCCTGTCCACTTTGTCCCTGTCTCCCACACCTTTTGTTCTTCCCTTCCACTGCCCTTGTTTCTCTCTGATCCTGATTCACCCCTAGCATACACCCCCTACCCTGCTTCATAGATACAACAAGGCCAAAAGGGACCATTGTTATCTTCCAGTCTGACCTCCTATACAACATAGGCCACAGAACTTCCCCAAAATAATTCCTAGAAGAGATCTATTAAAAAAAATCCAATCTTGATTTAAAAATTGTCAGTGATGGAGAATCCACCACAATCCTTGGTAAATTTTTCCAGTGGTTAATTACTCGCACAGTTAAAAATTAATACCTTTACTTTAAAGCTACAACACAGCAATAGTTTGGAATGCTTTAGCAAAATAGTACTGTTGCAATTATCATTTTTTAAAAAATCAGCTGTGTAGTTTGTCCAAAGTATCAGTCACTGGTGCAGCCAGCCAGTCTCTGGGAAATTGGAGGAGAGTACATGCAGTACAGAAACTAAATCCTTTCTCCTCCTATTAAATGAGAAGGAGACATGATGGAACAATGAAAATGTGGACATTTTTCTAAAATTTGAAGGCTCTTAACACCCCTGCCTTAATCCTGTCATCAGTTATGCCCATTAAGGATATACAATGTGTTGATCCTATTCTACCAGCTTGTAAAAAGAAGGGGAGGAGAGGATAGCTATTAACAACAGAATTCTAAGAAAAATGCAGCACATTTAGCAAAAACACCGTTTTGTACATCTAACATTAATGTAGCATTAAATATGCTGCCAAACCTGCCACACTATGTTGGTTTCCAACTTGTCCCTTATTAGCAATCTGTTTTCTTATGTCTTCAATGACAGCACCAAAATAAAAATAACACTGAGGTTTTTTGTTTTGCTTTGTCATCAGCAGAATAATGTTTTGACTACGGCTATTCAATATCATATTCTCCAAGTGGTTCCAAAAGTAACATAGCCAAAGTTAGCATCAATCAGACAACACACGGTAGGCAGAAAAGGGCAACATTATGGGTCATTTTTTCTTTCTGTTTTTTTGCATCTGTAATCAAGTGCAGGTGCAAATAATGCCACTTAGCTAATAACTCAATTGTACCTGCAGTTCTGATAGTTACATGTGTATTTGTCATTAGGGCCAGCAATTAACTACACATTTTAATGCGGGTGCAAAAATAGAAGCCAAATTGATGCTCTTTCAAAAGTTTGGTCCTGGCTGTCACTATATCATATACATATTTACAACTCTGAATCATAAGTGGAAAATGTTCTGATTTGATCTTATTTACAGCTTACAAGATATGATTGGACTTTACAAGCTACAACACAGAATAAACACATACTCCTATTATAGACATAACTAAAGGTTACATATGACTAATATGATTTGATGTTCTAAAGTAGAAAAGGTAAATCTAATTTTCCTGCACCTTACCTGCTAAGCATGTGAGTAGTCCCACTGAAATCAATAGGTGTGCTTATATGCTTGTGTCATAAACAGATAGTAGGAGTTAATAGAACAGAAGTACTTTAGCTCTTTTGACTGTAAAGGGTTAACAAGTTCAGTAAGCCTGGCTGTTACCTGCCAGAGACCAGAGACCAATCAGGGGAACGGATACTTTCAAATCTTGAGGGAGCGGAATTTCTGTGTGTGCTGTTATAATTGGTTGTGTTGTCTCTGTCTGAGAGTGACCAGGACGGTGCAACCAAGTTTCTCTCCAATCTCTCCAATATAGGCTCTTATAAGTTTAAAATAGTAAGTGACTAGGTAGATAAGGCGAGTTAGGCTTCATGTTTGTTGGTCTTTATTGGCAAATGCTGCATTTGGCTGGAAGGAGTTTAAATGTGATTTGGCTGGAAGAGAGTTCAAACTGTGTAATTTTGCTGAAAAGGATTTAAGTTTGTACTTGTTATTACCTTAGGCTGGGAGGGATTCCCAGTGTTCTTATAGCTGAAAGAGCCCTGTAACATATTTCACCTTAAATCTACAAGATATTTTTTACTGTTTTTCCTTCTTTAATAAAAGCTGTTCTGTTTAAGAACTTTGATTGTGTTTTGATTCTGGGAGACCCAGAGGATGGGTCTGGATTTCACCAGGACTTGGTGGGGAGAAAGGAGGCGAAGGGGAGAGAAATGGTTTAATTTCTCTCTGTGTTAGGATTACTTTCTCTCTCAGGAGAGTCTGGAGGGAAAGAGAAGGAGGGGGGAAGGTGAATTTTCCTCTCTGGTTTTGTGATTCAAGGAGTTTGAATCACAGTAATCTTTCAGGGAACCCAGGGGAGGGGAAGCCTAGGAGAGGAATGGTGGGGAAAGGTTTACTTTCCTTTGTGTAAGAACCAGAGACCAATCAGGGGAACGGATACTTTCAAATCTTGAGGGAGGGAATTTTCTGTGTGTGCTGTTATGAATTTGGTTGTGTTGTCTCTGGGTTCTGAGAAGTGACCAACGTGCAAGCCAAGTTTCTCTCCAATCTCTCCAATATAGGCTCTTATAAGTTAAAATAGTAAGTGACTAGGTAGATAAGGCGAGTTAGGCTTAATGTTTGTTTCTTTATTGCAAATGCTGCATTTGGCTGGAAGGAGTTTAAATGTGATTTGGCTGGAAGAGACGTTCAAACTGTGTATTTTGCTGAAAGGATTTATTTGTACTTGTATACCTAGGCATGGGAGGGATTGCCAGTGTCTTATAGCTGAAAGACGCCTGTAAACATATTTCACCTTAAATCTACAAGATATTTTTACTGTTTTTCCTTCTTTAATTAAAAGCTTTTCTGTTTAAGAACTGATTTGTTTTGATTCTGGTAGACCCCAGAGGATGGGTCTGGATTCACCAGGACTTGGTGGGGAGAAAGGAGGCGAAGGGGTAGAGAAAGGTTTATTTCTCTCTGTGTTAGGCATTACTTTCTCTCTCAGGGAGAGTCTGGAGGGGGAAAGAGAAGGAGGGGGGGAAGGTGAATTTTCCTCTCTGGTTTTGTGATTCAAGGAGTTTTGAATGCACAGTAATCTTCAGTGGTACCCAGGGGAGGGGAAGCCTAGGAGAGTGAATGGTGGGGGAAAGGTTACTTTACTTTGTGTAAGAGTTGCCGGGCAAGGTTTTGGGGGGACCAGAGTGTACCAGGCACTGGAATTCCTGGTTGGTGGCAGCGCTACAAGTACTAAGCTGGTAATTGAGCTTAGAGGAATTCATGCTGGTACCCCATGTTTTGGACGCTAAGGTTCAGGGTGGGGAATTATACCATGACAGCTTGAAATTAGGATTGTGCTTATGGGGTTGAAGAATTAGTAGTCTCTTCCTTCACACATAATGGCTCAAATCTTGCAGTCCTCACTCAGGCAAACATCCCTTTTAAGGCAACGGGAGTTTTGCCTGACTGGAGGATGAGTCCCAATGTTTCCTCCTCAGATGATGGACTCAGGCCAGGTTAATAGAGAGATAGATAATCTCAAACCAAACTGCATATAGATATTTACAGATCATGGATAGAAAAATCTAAAAAAGAAGCATACTTATAGAAAACAAATCTAACAAAGACACTATGGAATTTGAATTCTATTTCCAAGATGAACTTAGAGCAGTAACTGTAAAGAAGTTACAGAAACAGTATTAATTGTCCACCTGTGTCAGTGAAGAAGCCACAGGCTTCCCTGAGGTGCCTTCTGTCTAACCTCAGGAAGGTATGAGTCCTACCACAGATCTCACCACCTTCAGTACAAATTGTAAAACCCATTTCTTTGGCCTAGAGATCGTCCATGTGTTTACTTTTGTAATGTGTATGGTGTTGTCATAGCACATTCTAAATGGATTGACAACAAATGTAGAGCCTGCCACTCTGGTGTGACATACTCTGATTATCTGCCATATTTAGCAGGCAGCGTCCTATGTTCTGAACCAGCTGAAACTTCTAAGCTGCCAGATTCAGCAAGGTACCTAAAATACTTAACATGTAGAATAACTTGTAACTAAACACAAAAGAAAGAGTTTTATCAGTTCTTATAAGAGAGGAATGGACTCACTTGGCATGACAACACTTGGTATCTCCAGGTCATTTAGTCCTCTCATGCTGAGAAGAGCTGTGTTTGACAGCTTAAGGACAAAGTATCTATATGTCTTTCTCTAGCATTACTCTAAAAGGATGACCACAACCTTCTCCATTACCAGGACTCCAGTATACAAGACATCATACCGGTCTCCAGGTCATCAGTCTCTTTGTAAAAGAACTAGAATGATATTATTTTGAAAAGCATGGGGATGAGGGGAAGCTGAAAGGAGGAGGAGCAAAAAGGGGAGTGTAAGAAAGTAGGTGGATATGAGTTCAGAAAGCTAGAATGGAAAAAAATGGAAAAAAATGGAGAGCTTTAAAATAAAAAGGCAATTTTGCAATAGATGTGGAGCTAGTGAAGTAACTCTACTAGGGGTGGAGATTAGGTGAGGCGAGGGCCGGTGCAACCATTTAGGGGACCTAGGCAGTCGCCTAGGGCACTGGCATTTGGGGAGCACCATTTTCTTCAGCAGTGACTGTGGCGGCCGGATCTTCAGCCACCCCAGTCGCCACCGGCATTTAGGTGGAGGGAGCTGGGGCAGGAGAGCACGGGGAGCACTGCCTGCAGCAAGTAAGGAGGGGGGCAGCACGCAGGGGAACTCCCCGCCCCAGCTCACCCCTGCCCTGTCTCTTCCCCAAGCACGCCGTGGCCATTTCACTTCTCCTGCCTCCCAGGCTTGTGGCGCCAGTCAGCTTAGGCACCACAAGCCTGGGAGGCGAGAGAAGTGAAGCGGCCACAGCATGCTTGGGGTGCTCGTGCACGGAGTAGGAGTGAGCTGGGGCAGGGGGAGGGGTGCCTCAGAGTGAAGGGTGGGGAGCTGCCGCAAGGAGGGCACCTCAGGGCAGAGGGGGGGAGCTGCCGCGGGGTGGTGCCTCAGGGTGGGGGCGCGAGGGGGGGAGGGGGCAAGGTGGAAGTTTCGCCTAAGGCGCGAAATATCCTTGCACCGGCCCTGGGTGGGGCCAGAATGAGAGAGTAGTCTCTATTCAGAAATCTGACCCTGGTGGAAAGAACTGGTCAAAGTGTGCTCATTGTGAATAAAATATCTGACTAATGTAGCCTTTTTCCTGTTCATGAATTATTTACAAATGGAGTCTGAATTCTGCAAAGGTATCACAGGTAATTGCCTGACAGTTTATGGAACCAAATTTCAGTCTTTTATAGTGTGTTCACAAACTGTTCACTGAATATTTGCTATTCTTTATTTGAGGGTTGTCGCTGGTCAGCTCAGTCATATGTTATAACTTCTGTGCCCTGATTGGATGATTGAAACTTTTTAACAGAAGTATAACAAATAACAATTAGGGACTTATGAGCAGCCAATATTCCTGTCTGCATAAAAATATGTCTGTTTGTAAGTGAATATGGGTATCGAGATTAAAAGGAGCCATTCCCCAAACATTCACGTGAACAAAAATCCATCAAAGAAAAATGTTCATGAGTAGCAAATAATAAAGGGTTTTGATATAGTTGAATTGTGCAGCCATTCAGAAGGCAAACAAATGCTTACAAACTCTGGACTAGATCCTTAGTGGGTGTAAATCCAGTGATGTTAATGGAATTAATGCAGCTTTGTCGGGAAGCTTAGAAAGAAAGGATTTAGGAAGACCATAATAAGATGCAATTGGACCAGATGATCTGGGAAGTGATTAAGGTATGAATCAGGTATTCAAGGGGGGCAGAAAAAGGGAAAGACAACTTCTGGCAATGTTGCTGAAGTGGTGACAGATGGACTTACGGATCAGGGAGATGAAGGAGACAAAAAGAAAGTCTGAGGTCAAGGATGACTCAGTTTTATTTAAGATTTAAGACTTAGGAACAAAGTCAAGGTTTGTCAGAAAACTGGGATAAAAAGAGTCAAGCACTATTAGAATAACAGTTACATTCAGGCATGTCTAGAAATATAGTTTGATCTAGGTTCTATAGGATTTTAATATTAACTTCAGGCAGCAGATGAAACTCTTAGACAGATTAACTGAATAAGTGATATACTGAATGAGCAAAATGACTGGTCAGCAGATTTACCACAGAGCAGATTTAGCAAGATTGAGTTTACAGAATTTTCTCTGTAGTGAGGGTTGGTTAATATTTTTTTATACTGAATGAGGACTATGAATGAATGCCCTTTTCTCAAAACCCATCTAAAATCACAGTGACACCACAGAGCTATTTCTAGCATAACACAAAACCTGTCCATATTGTAAATATGAAACATTTTCCACCAAGTTTAACTCAGAGCTCCCATGCTGAGATGAAAAGCCACCCTGCTTCGATTTAAAAAACAAAAACAAAACAGTGTATGTACATACATCATTGACAGGCAGAAGGGAGCAGAATGCATACCCTATCACCATCTCTGCCATAGCAATGTACTGTTACACACACACATATCCCTTCTTTTTTGTCTCCTAGACAAACAAGAGTTGGGAAGGGACTGTTATGGGAAAGAATAAAGAAATATATCTTTAAATCCAGGAGCCAGAGCATTCCTACTCCTCCTCATATAGATACCAGATTCTGCACAGAGTTCTACACAGGGTCCCTAGAAGTGGGAACAAAGCCAAGAAAATAGCAAATCACCGCCAGCACATGACTGATGGATATATGCACACAGCGGGTTTCATTCATATACAAATTCAGGTCCATGTCACTAAATTTGATGGGCTGCAAACAAAAATCACGCAGAAGGGAACATGACATAAAAGGACCCTGGCTGCATATCTTCATGACAGGCATCCCAGCCATTGAGGAGAGCAAACCCAGGGCCACCAGCACCAAAACAGAGCCCTTACTACTTGAGCTGAAGGAAAACTTAGTCAGCTGTGAAAAAAGAATAGACTGTCATAGTCACTGGAGCCAGCCATGTGAGGGAGACATGATGGCCTGCAGTAAGCCAGTGTATTACAGATATTTGACAATCCTACAGCTTTCCCCCACACGGACACAACTAGTAAAGTTTGCAGATAACACAAAAATTGATGGAATAGTAAATAATGATTGGGCAGGTCAATTATACAGGTCAACCTAGATCACTTAGTAAGGTGAGCTCATCTGAACAACACATTTGAAAACTCTACATAAAAGTCAGGTCTTATTAATTATGATTATTATATTTACTATGCTATACTATTTATTATTATTAATAATAATAATAATAATACAGCCAAATACAAGGTCATACATCTAGAGCACACTAATCAGATGGGTGGACTTTATCCTGGAAAAACAGTGACTCTGAAAAGAACTTATGAGTCACCTCAGAAAACCAATGGACCTTATATAAGCTCTCAATGTGATACTCTAGCTTAGGAGGCCAATGCAATCCTTGGATGAATAGACAGGAGAATAACAAATAGGAGTAGGCAGGTGATATTATCTCGGTATACTGGAATACTGTGTCCCGTTCCAATGTCCACACTTCAAAAAGAATGTTGACAATTTGGAAAGGGTTAAAAAAGAACTACAAGAATGATTCAAGGTCTGAAAAACCTGCCTTACCCTAAGAGATTTAAGGCTCAATCTATTTAATTTATCCATGAGAAGGTTAAGAGGGGACTTTATCACAGGCTACAAGTACCTATCTGAGGAACAGATTTCTGATAATAGATAACTTTTCAATGTAACAGAAAAAAACATTGTGATATCCAATGGTTGGAAGCTGAAGCTAGACAAACTCAGACTAGAAATGACACAATTTTTAAACAATGAGGGTAATTAGCCACTGGGGACCTGGTGGGTTTTCCAACACTCAGAGTTTTTAAATTAAGACTGGATAACTTTCTAAAAAATATGCTACAGCTAAAACAGAAGTTATGGACTTGATGCAGAAATGACTGGGTGACATTCCATGGCTATACGAGGCCAGAGCAGATGATCAGAATGATCCTTTTTCTCTTTGAGATTTAATCTACAGTTAGTCACAGAGTGCACCAGGAAGGGAAAGGCACTGAGAGGTGCAAATATATTGTGAGTTTCTTTGTTTCCCTGCCATTATAACTGAATGTTATTTTTATGTTTGTATAGGTTCTATCATTTCTATTTTACAAAACAGCCACTGCTGGCTGGCACTCCATAAGCATCTCAACCTACACAGCTGTAGCTGAAGCTCTCTACAGCACTACAGTGACAATAATATTGAGAAAAGAAGCAAAAGAAACTGTATGAACAGCTAAGTAAGAAAATAAGCATAGGCCTTACAGGGAATGTCCATGAGTTTCAGCCTATGAGTAAGGCAAGGAAAATATGTGCTTCTAATGGCATCCTTTTATAAAATGCATTCAGCTCCTGAGATTTTTATTTTATCAGTGAAAATCCTTATTATAAGCTCTCCCATCTCTTCCTTTGTATTTGGCAAAATAACCATAAGTAGATTGAGTTGGGGTACTTTTATCCTTAAGTACAACCCAAGGTTTGCATAAACAATTCATGTTTTGTTTTTAATTTTGGAAACAGAGGCTGGAGACATCCCCATCAGATTCCAACTCTCTTAAAGCACATTAAATTTGGGCACCTTATCTATCTACTAGTACACCTTTCACTCATTTTCTAGACATATGCCCCTAGAATGGATAGCACTTTTGGAAGAATCTGAAGACAGACTGTGTCGTTTATATCAGGAGGGACGCATAATTATTTTTCAATTTGCAAAATGCTATTTAGAGGAATCCTAACTGTTTAAACACTGTTTACAAAATTCAAACTCTAATCAGATTCAGATACATGTACAAATTATATGTAAATATTAGAAAAAATTGCAATATCCATCAAGTTATTGCCTGCAATTTCTTACAACATCAAGTTATTTTACCATCTTCAGGCACAAATTACATTGTTCCAAACACATCACATCACTACTGTCAATTTCCGTTGGCATATTTCACTATTCACATTTTAAAACTGATGGTTAAGGTCATTCCCACACTGTCCAAGGTGTCATATATGCTCTGAATATACAGTATTGTGGAGGTGGTTGTTAAAATGTGTAAGCATCAGAGTCAACATTTTCAAAAATGGCCACTGATTTTGGGTGCCCAACCTGAGAAATATAGGGATTTATTTTCTGAAGTGCTGAACAGAAGTTAATGGGACTTGCAGGTGCTCAATGCCACTGAAAACGAATAATCTAACATTAATTACCACATTTCAAAATTTGGCTGCAGGTGCGTAACACCAAGCTACAGCTTTAAATTCTGGTAGGGCTTCAAATTCTGGTAGGGTCAATTCATTCCTTTTAACTTTCCAAACTGAGAAAGTTCCTTTGCTTTATGGAGTTTTCAGATGAAATCTTATATTAAAAAGGTCATGTTTGCTTCTCAAGAACATTGAAGAGAGTACAGCACTTTTTCTAAGAGCAGTCGTTTGCCCAACTGTAAGGCCAAAACTTTTCCCACTCTCTACCTATTTTGCAATGCGTTGCATTTGATTGTCTGCTTGACTTCATCCCCAGAGTGGCTGGATTTCAGAGATGATTTGAGTATAGCTATACAATAAGATCCCAGGTCTGTCACCTCTTTCTGTGTGTCACTCTGATGCCTAGAATGTGAGTTGAGTCAGTGTGAAGTAATGGAAACAGATACAAGCTGACAGCAATTTTTGTTTAGAATATTACCAGGTTAAAATATTACTGGGATTTGTGGTCTGTTACCATTCAGTTTTAAAGTTCTCAGCCATTTTAACTTTACAAACTATACTTGCACCACACCGTGGGCTTTCAGCTACAGTAAGGCATGGATCCATGCTAGACCAAAAGTACTAGAACACTGTGATATCAGCAGTAACTCATCTAAACACCACCTTACTTTATAGCTAATTTACATGCAACTAACTGAAATGAAACTGGTGATATGAAGGAGATTGTACAGACGGTGGACTATCTGACCCATCTGCCATCCCTGTGCAACCGTACAGGCTTTCAGCTACTTGTAGATTATTAAGCACCTTTGGGAAGGAAAGGCAGACTGGGGTCCCATCATTATACAAACATATAGGAGCCCTGTGCCCTGAACAGCTAACAATCTAATTGAGGCAAGCATGTAAGAAGTGGATGTAACAAACAGAAGGAGGGTGTCAAGAGGTTCATGGAAAGACATGTACAGTGGATGTCATTTGCAGTGCACACCAATAACTTTTATTGGTGATAGAAAACCTATGTGCAATGCTGCATATTCTTGAGAACCATCTTCTGGCACAATGCCTGTTAACATATATACCAACACCTGTACTGTATAATACTCTTCTAGGGAGCTAGGGTGGCTTCCCTCCGAACCAGAGGGTAAAAAGCGGCTCACTCAGCCTGAGTGGGCGGGGCCAGGCAAAGCTGACCCAAAGCTGACCCCACCCCCTGGAAGGGGAGGAGTGGAAAAGCAAGTACAAAAGGCAGGGCCCTTAGCTCAGTCAGGGCAGCACCAGGGAGGGAGGCAGATGCAGGCTGCTGCCTGCTCCCTTCAGACCCTGCTGCCACACCAGGGAAGGCCCTGGACCAGGAGAGACCTGACCTGGAGGAAGGACTGGGGCTACCAGGACTGCCCACCGCCGAGTACCCGGAGGAACTGGAGGAGCCTGATGTGGAGCGGGAGCTGGAGCTGCCAGCAGCTGAGTACCCAGAGGAACTGGAGGGGCCGGAGGGACTCTCTCAAGCAACCAGGTCAGAAGTAGCCCAGGGACAGAACTGCACAGTGCGGTGAGTCTATTTGGTCAGCGTGCTGCGGAAGGAACCCCGCTGACCCAATGGCGGGACCCTGGCCTGAGGGGCGCGCTACAGACTTTTGCCGGCACTCCCCTGCCTGAGGGGCGCACTACAGACTTTTGCCGGCACTCCCCTGCTCAAGGGGCACTACAGACTTTTGCTAGTGCTCCCCTGCCTGAGGGGCGCGCTACAGACTCTGGCCGGCGCTCTGCCCACCACTAATTCCCCAGTGACAGGGGCATGACCCAGGCCGCCAGTGAGTCAGTAGCTCCCCACCGCCCCCTAGCGGCTCGGTGGGCCAACCGACACAGCTCACAACTCTCCTAACAGAAGGAAACAAGGAAGTAGCATGGAGCTAAGTGTGACAAGAACATATGTTTACATAGACTACCTACATGTACAATTTGGTCATTTTAAACCATTGGCTTTGTATGTTAATAAAAAATATAATTAAAAATAGATATCATCAATCCTGCTGGCCATTTACTTTGCCATTATCAGCTGTCAAAGTCCTGTAGACCTCTCAACTGAAGTGGGTCCTGGGAAGGGTTTTGCAGGAGTAGATAATGACTTTGCAACCATAGGGCTCCATGCAAAAGGGGTGGTAGAAAATGCAATGGTGCTTGTGGGTGAAATGAACAAATATTTGCATCTTCCACTATTTTTCTGTCTTTTCCTTAACTATTTTCCTCTCAGACGATCTCTTCATTTAGGGCTTGATCTGACCACTCATCTGCACACAGACCTCCTGCCTTTGTCATGCCTTTATATCTAGAGCTCCCTGCTCTCTCCTTCATCCACGTCATCCGAATGTCACACTGGCTTCTTCCTGGGTTTCTGTTAATGTTGTTAATCAGTCATTGTAATTACACTGTAACCAGCCCCTCAGCAGGGTGTCACCATCAGAGCTGTGGTACACTGGTCCCCTGGGTATTTGGTAGCACACGGGGTTGTATCACATGCTTAGAGGCACAGAGCACTAGGATCTAGCCCTCGGTGGGTTCCCATAAACACTCACTCTGAGGAAGTAACAAAGAATTCCTTCCGTATGGGGCTGCCCAAAATAAAAGTTGCTATCCCCCTAGGTGCGATTGCTTTAAGGTACAAACAAACAAAAGATGAACCAACAGTTCCTACCTCAGCCCCTCAGATCAGTTCAACACAGTGGGGCTGTCCTGGGATTCCTCCAGCTTAGTGCCTGGATACTCACTCCAGGCCACCCTTCTCTGAGAGAGAATTGTGCATTGGCCTGCACATCTCCTAGCCAGAGTTCCACCTACTGCAGCTACTGCTGGCCCCCTTGGCCACAACAGGCACTCCCAGCCTTTCAGTCCCAGCTCCTCCTGGCCTGCTGCTACAGCTCCCATGCAGCTTTTCACACATCCCTGAACCATGTCCCCAAACGGTACTGCCCTCTCCTGTGCTGGAAGGATCAAGGAGCTCTCTACAGGCTGGATAATGTACTGGAGGGGCAGAGTGCCCAGTTCAGAGACAGAATGTTCATGACAATAGTTAGGACATTTTTTGTTTTATTCTTCTTGTGTAACTAGGTCCTCTATTCTGCAAGTATTTGGTAGTATGTGCCTTCAATTCCCATTGACTTTAGAGGGATCTAAGGAAGCTCAGCAACTCACAGGAGGCATTCAGCATCTTGCACATCTGGATACTAGATGTAGCAAATAAAAATAATATATATTTGGGTATAATTTTCTTTTAACTTGTGTCCCCTGTAGCTGTGAAACAGTGGCATCTACTTGTGCTGCACTTTTACATTGATATGACTCTTCCTGTTTGCAGAGACCAGCTATTTTATTCTCAGAAATGCTGCAGCGGGATACAAAGGACATACACATACACAGTGCTCTCTTTTCTGGGACCTTTATTTTTCTTCTTTCTTGCTGTCTGTTTTCCCTTAATCTAAAATAAAAGTCACCCATTTCTTCCCAGCACTATTGTGTGTCATACCACTATTACACTGAGACACAAGCAGAGCGCAAGAGAAATGTTAAAGTTCTCAGTCAAATAAAGAATTTCACTGTCAGCATTGCTTGCTGCTCCCTTGACCTGAAATACAAACACTCAGCAACAATGTAAAAAGTGTAAAAAAAAAAAGTTTTGTGCAAAAGAAGTCATAAGTCATCCCATGTAATGATTTAGTAGTAAAATATTTCATGCCTCAGTCCATTAAAACTAGACTGAAGTTACGCCCTTGTGATGTCTGTAGTTTAGCTGCTGACAATTGAAAGGGAACACATCAGCATTTACTTATTCTGCCTAATGAATGTTATCGTGTGGAAATGGTAAACCAATAACAGCTAGGATCAAACATACCAATCTCCTTTTGAACATACAATGCCCTCATTTATATAAATCTTAACAACCTGACTGACTTTCTCATTGATCACAGTGAGTGAACCATTGCCCAGTAGAAAAGGCCTTCTCTCACAATAATTCTCAGTGCAGTTTGAAACAGTGACTCAAATGAATTGCTGGAATGACCATCCGAAGGGCTACTTGTTAGCTAGGACTGTCCTTGGGAATTAGCCAGTTGTGAGGCAACAAGACCACAAGTGCTGTTGGTATTGGCAGGCGAAGCAAGGTTCATTGTGGCACCTCTTGTCTAGACTAGGGGTGTAAAAGGGAATAGAAAACAATTCTTTGCTTATATGCACTTGATGTTCCTGCCCATTTTTCTATAGAAAATTTAGGACATTTGGAACTTTTCTCTTTTATTTTGGAAAGACAATTTATTTTGGAAACCAGGATGACTCACATTGGAAACTGACTGGCAGATTATCGTCTATTAATGCTAGAAACTTCAGAGCCATATGAATACAGTTTGAAGAAGGTGTGTGGAGTCAGTTTTTATGTGAATTAATTAATATTATTATTGATTTGTTTGTTTCTGGTGGCACCCACATAGTGCTAGAGATTGTGTTAACATAAGGGAAGGCATATTCCTGAGAGCTTTGGCCCCTAGCCAGCAGGCCGTTGTATGTGGGTAGACCCCCTGCCCATGAGGAAACTCAGTGAAATCAGCGGCATGGTAAGGATCTAGCTACCCAGAACAGCTTGCAAGATCAGAGCCTAAAAGGACAAATAAACATGCAGGAAAAGGGTGGGGAAAGGGGCATAACATGCAAGTAAATTTGTCAAGTTGATCATGCAATGATTTGATTTTTTTTCAAAAAGACCTACAAAACTACCTGCAGTTGCCCATTAATAATAATGCAAAAGTATATGAATTCAGTTTTCCATATGAAACCCATGCACAATATCAGAATCTTCCTGTAATCTAACTATAAGTTAATACCTCTGTTTTTTCCTCCCCCTCTCTCAAGACAAGAAACAGCAGAGGCTGAGACACCTTGTGTTATAGAAATGTAGTCTATCTAGGAAGACTAGCCAGGGGTGGTGCAGAATCAGAGCCCAGAAATCAGTAGCTGCCCAGCACAAAAGGTAAAGCAAAGGGGACAGATTCATTTCTAACCTAGGACTGTGGTTGGTGCAGCCAGGGTTAGAGGGATACATCCCTTATTCTGGTGCTGAAGGGCAAGGAATAGTTGAGGGCAGCCTAGAGGCTTGTCTCCTTCTGTCCTCATTACCACACCCTTCCTTTCTTGGGATTTCCTTATGCTGGAATGCCCTTGCACTGGGACTTCTGTGCAGATGATGTGCTTTGTGCTAGGGAGAATTTATGGGAGGCTGGGATTACACCTAATCACATGAAAAGACCATAAATTATCCCCTTCCAACCAAGACACAGTTCATCTATTAGTCCTGGAACTCACAGTAAAGCAAAAGCTTTCACTCTTACCAACTTACTCTTTGGGTGCCTTCAGGCCCCCTGGAAGAGAAAAAGGTACATAAGGGCCTTACAGTGGGTGGAACCCTAAGGAGGAAGTCAGGCACAGCCAATCTGATATCCTCTTGGGGGCTGTTCTTGAGCAGCACATGCTGAGGTAACAGTTCCACCACCCATGCAGAGGGAAGAAGGATTCTTGCTCCACTCCCAAAACGTTCTGCTGGCCAATGCCAGCACAGCGATGGCATACATCAAAGTTTTACCATTTTGAATGTTGCATTTAGTTGTCCAATAAATGATTCCTTTTAGTGATTTAAAAATAAAATTTGCTATCCAGCATCCTAGAAGAAATGATCGACATGTGCTGAGGTTACGAAATCTAAAGTTCCAACTTCCTGTTGCCCACATGTTTTTTTTCTCTGTTTGCTTAATGTATTATTGGATTGTGGTAGAAGCCAGAAGTCCTGCTTGGGGACTGGGGTCCCATCACTACAACAGTACAAATAATAATAGTATTAAGCACTGGAAACATGTACCATGAAAAGACAGTCTCTGTCCCCAAAGAGCTGACTATGTAAAGCTCAGATCCGGCACACATTTATATACGTGCTTAACTCTACTGTCATGATTAGCTCTATTGATTTCAATGGGACTACTCATGGTAGCAATGTTAAGCATGTATATAAGAGTTTGCAGGATCAACCCTGAGTAAATTTATCCCATGTGGTTGAGTTCTCTTTAGAAGCTGACAGTTTAAAATTTTGTGGTGAGCAGCTAATCCCTTTAAGAGGGCTAAGCTGTGTTCTTATTTATCAAATATGTCTTTGGCTATCTAAAGCATTACAACTAATAACATCAGTTTTCTTTTAAGTAAAACAGTCTCTCTGAACAGGCTTAAATTAGTGCAGCAGTGGGCATGTGTTATGTGCTATATAAGAGTTTGGTATTAATTATTATTGTTGTTGTTATTATTAAAGGCAGTTTTTCAAGCTGGATCTACATAAAGATGAGCTCACTATAGTCCTGTGTTCGATGTAAGGCATTCATCACAGGCCTGTGATCTTCACTCAGTTCCATGACGAAGTGTCCTGTGTCAATTACATAATAATTAGAATGTGTAGTGCTCTCCTAGAGACCCTAGTCAGTGATCAGCAGAGATAGGGTTAACTTTCCCCCTCAGCAGAATAGCTCATTACAGAGATTGCTCGAGAACTCAGCTGAAAGGGGAATGTGGCTGAGTTCAGCTGGAGCAAATTAATCTGTCAGTGGAGGGGCTATAAAAGCAGTTTGCATGCAAGCACTGCTTTTTCTTGTTTGGGGATGGCTGGGGAAGCAGATTCATTCTAGTACATGGAGTTATTGTGCATCTGAAAAGCTCTTTAGCTATCTTCATTACCATTAGAGTAGTGGCTACAGCAATATCCTTGTCACTTACTGAGCTCTGGCTTTGCGCACCCTTTTACCTCCAAGTATTTGAACCCTAGATTTATGGGTAGTTTCTCTTTCACTTTTATTTTCCTTCTCTTTACCTGATTTGTCAAGGTGTGAATTCTGTGGGCACAAGCTACTGCCTCTGTCTGCCTCAGTTTCCCCATTGGGGGGAGGGATAGCACTGTGGTTTGAGCATTGGCCTCCTAAACTCAGGCTTGTGAGTTCAATCCTTGAGGGGACCATTTAAGGATTTGGGGCAAAAATCTGTCTGGGGCTCAGTCCTGCTTTGAGTAGGGGGTTGGACTAGATGACTTCCTGAGGTCCCTTCAAACCCTGATATTCTATGACCTAAGGTTAAGGGTTAGGCAAACAGTGAGAAACATTCTTCACAAATACTTAAGCCCATCAGAAAGTGAATTCTATTTCTCCATATTTTTCACAAATATTTGAGTGCTATAAATAACTTCATTGACTGCCCACTGGGGGGGAAATTTGAAAGTTGAGCTAAAATTCATTTACTGAAGAAATACATTAGTTCAGTTTGAGGAGAACTGTATCAACAACTTAAACTAAGGCACATAAATTTAATTAGAGAACTACCTGACAGATCAGCTAGAACTAGAATGCTCCTCCTTCATTTCCATTTTTACAGGAGGTTCAGTCCTTTGTTTTTCCTTGACTGAGCTAACTCCTCCCTCCCACCAGTC
The DNA here is from genome assembly GCF_003597395.2 of Chelonoidis abingdonii. NCBI lineage: Eukaryota > Metazoa > Chordata > Testudines > Testudinidae > Chelonoidis > Chelonoidis abingdonii. Next base: position 332,165,750 of record NC_133769.1, read on the forward strand.
CCAACCTTGCTTGGGCTTTCAGCTTAAGCAAACATGCTGCACTTTTCCACAGCAGAATGCCAATGTTCAGTAGAATAATAGTACACAGTGATTGCCAACCACAGAGCATAGGCATAGTAAAATATATAAAACAAATACAAGCAGGGGTGTACTTAAAAATATTGAAATTGGAGCTGTTTGCACACAACAATTTGCATGCATGCAAAGAAATCTTGCATGCATACAAAGAAACAATGAAAAGAGGTGCTAGGTATCAAGCACCTACAATGTGCTCAGAAGTTAACAAGATGCAAGGGAGAGTTCCTGCCAAAAGAGCTCACAATATAAGGGCTCCCACTTGCAATCACTTATGCACATGTATAATCCTACTGCATCAGCATATCCTGAATTTTTCCCTGCTGTGATTCTCATGCTCTTCCTCCTTCTCCTCAAGAGTAACTGACACAGTGCTACCATCAACTTCTCCCTCGAAGAAGAAATACCGTGGTATGTCATATTTCTCAGTGAAAAGGATAAACTCCTCCATTTCTACCTGAAGGTGCGGAAGAGTAATAACTTACCACCTTCTTAACAGTCCTTCAGTGGGCACCTAGAAGGCCTTGTGCCATGTGTAGAGGTGGTCCCCAGGGCAGTTGGGCCTGGATGCTGACCCTCTCATCTAGTAAACACTTTGCTCCATACTATGAGGCAAAAAATGTTCAAAGTGTCTCAGGAAGCAAGAAAATGTCTGCTTCTTGAGATTCCCCTTCATAGACCCTCCATCCTTCCCCAGCACTGCCATTTCATGCTGAGTGATCACTCCGTTACATGTATTTCATTTGCAAATCATGATGTCTCTCTCTCGCTCATATTTTTCCTGCCTCTGATGACACTAGCCCCAAATACACAAAGGCAGTATGTTTAGCACATTCAGGACAAATATGCTCATTCTTGGGTAAACACTTGCGTTCATGCACAAATCAAAGCACCTTTCCAAACATATACGCAAACAAAAATTGGTCACACAAATGTTTTGTGGGAAAGCAAATAAGAATGGGCTTGAACATGGTAGAATTGAGTCATGATTTCACATACATGGCACTACATCATACTCTCCCCCTTTGGCCCAGCAGTAGTCTCCACTGTGTGTTTGTTTATATAAGCAATTGTTACACTGGTAGTCATGCTATGGCTAGGAGTTAGTCAGCCGTTGAACTCACTTGCTTTTTCCCAGCAAAGACACCACATACTATATTTGGGGGTTTAGTAATGTGGTGTTGACCATAGAGGTTATGCTGAGCACAAAATGTCACTCACAGCCACAGGACCGGAAAACCTGTCTGAGAGAGAAGAGATGAATGTTTTGTCCATGAAGATACTGAATCCTCTCCATCCACTTTTTAACCTTCTTTCCTACCTGTAGAATAAATGTGAAACCTGTAGAATAAATGTGAAAACTGATAATAATAATGCTTTATTATTAATAGTCTTCATGCATTGGGCATTGAAGCTACAGAAAATAAACAATGATGTCAGATGGTGTATAACAGAGAAAGAAAGTCTGTAAAAACCTACCCTTTCCTGGATATAATGACATGTTTTTGTTGCAGCAAAACCCTAAGGCTGATTTCTTACTCGTGACTTCAAAACCTCACCATTCAGTAAAAGCCTGTGGAATAAAACTGTCCCTGGAATCCAGTTATGTTTTTCTGAAAATCCCACTTTTCCATGTAATGCACAGCAACAGTGGTCACTCACAGTTTACCCTAGTGGCTTTTGGTGTGGTACAGCAGGTTACATGTGGTGACATACACAATGCAGCAGGTTAAAATATGCCGGCATTTTCTGTAACATGGAGAAATGAGCCAAAGATACAATCTGTTGTCAGCCTGTGTTTGGCCATATATTATTTTTACTGTGGAGGTTTTTTTCTTCACGTGTTACCTTTATGAATGTTTTCAGCATATACTGTCTTAGAAGACACGCATTTACTAAATAATTCATCACTGACGTAGAAAAATAGCTTGGTAAGTCTCCTTCCCCTCCCCCCTTCAGGCTCATAAATTCCAGAATTTTTGTCCCACCTTTTTGGCACATCTTTTCTTCATTTTCTCTGAAGAGCAGGAATAACGAGCTTAACCCTGAAAAACACAAACTATCTGAAGTGTTTTGGCAAATCTTTTTTGAGCTAGCTCCTCAAACGGGGTCCAATCCAAAGCCCACCAAGTCTTTAACTTCAGTGAGTTTTGGATCAGGCAGATAAATTGGATGGCTTCTGTTACTTCACATGCTGCTACGGAAAGCCAGGACTTTGTACACATGAAAGGAACCTCTGTCCCTAATATAAACTGGCCTGGTGTTAATCATTTTGCACTGACTGACATCTTTTCTGCCCTCTTACTATTCAGATCATCTGTTTCTCTCTTTCCAGCACTCTCAGACATATCTCATTTTGTTTGTTTCAGAGACTACAATCATCTCTAACAATCTTTCACTCCTAACAGCTTCTCAATACTCAGTGCCCCACTAGTACACATGGCTCTGACTGCATTTGACTAGTTGAGATTTGTGCAGCTGCCCTTGCTTTGGATGAGGAAAAAATATACTCCTTTTACAAGTGAAAGAAGGGCTAACTCAGTAATGTGATCTCTTACTAAACCACACCCCATGCTAGGAACAGTTAGGTAAAATCCATTACACAAAGAATTTCAAAGATTCTTTTTCAAAAGCTATCAGCAACAATGCAGTCCATTGTTTACATTTTAATTAACTTCTGTTTCACTGATTTATATATAAGATTAATTAACCTTACGCTTTTAGCTGAATTATTGCAATTTGAACCTATCCAGGCTTTAGTTAAGATCTTCAAAGCCTAGCACAGATTGTTTATGTAGAGGAAATCAAATTAGCAATGCCGTTTCAGTGATTTAATAGCTTATGGTTGCTGCCATGATGAGGAATAGTAACTGGAGAACCTGTACCTCACCTTCTTGTGCTTGCAAAGGCTTTTTTTCCTTTACCTTTGCAACAGATACAGCAACTGTACTGTTGATGTTTCAGTAAACATGGGAAGTTAGATGATCACAGTGGTTCTTTCAAATGTTAAAGCCTGTAATTTCATAGCCAGAGCCAGAAAAATGAGGGAAGTGAGGTCAGGGTAAATGTTCACAACTTGTTGTACTGTGTAGGAAAAATTAAAGCTAAAAACAGAAATATGCTTGAGTTTGTGTTGAAAACATACCGTATAGCTGGTATTAATGTTAAGAACAACTCAGTGAAAACAAAAAACAATATAGAAGTAATCCAAAAATATCACTTCCCCATGGTTATTCAAAAAACACAATGGTTGTTTTAAAAATCCCACCTGAGCAGGGCCGGCGCTACCATTTAGGCGACTTAGGCAATGGCCTAGGGCGCCAGAATTTTGGGGGGCGCTATTTTACCGGGGCGGGGCAGCACGCGGGTCTGGGGGACCTACCGCAGTCATTTCGGCGGACGGTCCGCTGCTGGAAAGGCTCCGGTGGAGCTGCCGCAGTCATTTCGGCGGACGGTGCACTGGTCTAAAGGCTCCGGCGGACCTACCGCAGTCATGCCTGCGGCAGGTCCACCGGAACCTTTAGACCAGCGGACCGTCCGCCGAAATGACTGCGGCAGCTCCACCGGAGCCTTTCCAGCAGCGGACCGCCCGCCGAAATGACTGCAGTTGGTCCACCGGACCCGCGGGGGGCGGGGAAATGGCCGTCCGCCTAGGGCGTCAGATACCCTGGCGCCGCTCCTGCACCTGAGATTTCATTGCAGCAACCATAACTCTGAAGAGTTTTGTTCCTTTTATTATACTGATTTTGGTATCTCTATATTTTATTTTGAAAGGATATTGTTAAGTAGGAAATATCAGCTAATGATTAATAAATGGTGAATATTTGTAACTGCTGTTTCTTGAGAGTAATGTTGTATACTTGACATTGATCAGGAAGGTCTATAGATGCAGATGTATAGGCCCAGATTTTCGGCTATGACTAAGCTGCACTTTACACAACACAGGACGGGTGCAAAGCAACAGCTTCGAACAGCTTACCAAGGGTCATGGTGGATTCTCCATCATTGACAGTTTTCAAATCAAGATTGGATGGTTTTCTAAAAGATCTGCTCTAGGAAATATTTTTGGATAAGTTCTATCCTCTGTGTTATACAAGAGGTCAGACTAGATGATCACAGCGGTCCCTTCTGGCGTTGGAATCAATGAATCTATGAAAGGCAGCTTCAGGTAGCTATGCAATGCCCTGCCCACAAGCCAGCAGCATGCTGAACTGGTCTTCCAGCACAAGCTGTGTGGTCTAAATTATGCCTCCTGCCAGTGGCCCAAAGGGGTTGTTACAGCAGGTAGGAATTGCCCGTTTAACCCTCACACCTCCTGGCTGTGGTGTTCTGTCCCCTCTAGTGGCACCAAGACCACTTAGAGATTAATGAGTTCACTCTACAGCCTGAGCTAAGAGGCATGTGGCTTTTAGCTCATGCAGTAGAGGCTCATGTACTAAGCTTCAGAGGTCCCAGGTTAGATCCTGCCCGCCAACGACCAGGGTCTGTCGGTGTTACACCAGGAAATAGGGAAGCCTCAGACATTACATTTTTCCTCCAGCCATGGCCCCTCATCCTTTACCTATCTCCATCCTCTACCTATCCCTCCCCTCCGCCCCCATTCCCATCCAGTCTCTGCATCACCTTCTGTTCCTCATAGTTTCCTAGAGAGTTTAAGGCCAAAACAGACCTTAGATCATCTAGACTGATCTGTATATCACAGGCCTTTAAATTTCACCCAGTCACCCCTATATTGAGCACAAAATCTTGTTTGACTGAAGTACAACTTGTGCTAGGCCAAAGCCTAACTTCCAGAAAAACATCCACTCTTGATCTGAATACATCCACAAATGGAGACTTCACCTTTTCCTTTGGTAGCTTGTTCCAATGGTGAATCACCCTCACTTTTAAAAAATGTGCGCCTTATTTCAAATCTGAATTTATTTGGCTTCAGCTTCTAGACATTGGTTCGTATGCCTTTCTCTGATAGATTAAAAAGCCCTTTAGTGCCTGGTATTTTCTCCCCATGAAAGTACTCGTACACTGTAATCAAGCCACCTTTCAAGCTTTGTTTTGATAAGCTAAACAGTCCTCTCCACTTCCTCCATCTTCTGTGCCCTATTAACAAATTATTTTATGCATATTTTTAACATTTATTTTTTAAACAAAATCCTTTGCATGTCTCTCTGATCTAATCAGATGAAGAACGAAAACAACTCACAATGCTGAAAACACCTAGATTTATGACCTTCAAAAACTTCAGCATCCACATAGACAATGTCATAAGTATCTTAGCACCCTGTCTCCTATCCCACACAGAAACCATAACTTCACTCAGACTGTCACCAGCTCGAATGGCTATCAGAGACCTTAAAAATGTTCACTTTTCTTTTGTGACCACCACCCCATTCAGGCAAAAATCAGAACCTTTGCTCCCCTCTACCAAGGAGATGAAAAACTAAAGCTGGTTGACCTGTGGAAAAAGGTTGTTTATAGTCAACTCTTGAAAGGAAAACCACTACTCACAAAGTCAAAAGGCCAACAACCTGGGAGAACACTAAAATTATCTGATAACCACAAACATCAATGCCTTGCTCTCTTCCCCTTCACAAACCAAAAAGATCTCTGGGGTTCACTGAAGCACTTTGACAGATGAAGAACACAGGAAGACTACTATGCCTATAGCATAAAACCACCTCTGAACCATATGTCATTCATACAAAGACTATCATACAAGGACTACCTTATGTGGTATTGGGGACTGTGCCTTTAAGGGCAGAGCTTCCCAGACAGAGTCTGAGTGCTGTGCTGGTAAGCTCTTGTAGTTGTTATGCACAGTCAGTTGGAACTGGACACAGAATAAAGCAGATCTCCTGCAAGCATTATAGCAGTGAGTGATAACTGAACACCAAACACTACTATAGTAAAGGAAGCAAGAAGAACCCTGTGGTTCACTATCATCACATCTACAACCCCCACACATACCACAGTGAAATGATTCATCAGTCCCAGCTGCCTCATGCAGACTTCTGACCCCCATTACTGATTGCTGCAAGGAGCTCTCATCCTACTTTGCAGAGATGATAAACTAACAGAGAGAAACTCACCAAGACAGAAAATTCCAAATTGGCCCAGACTCCCTTATCCACCATGCTGCCCTGACAGAGTTTGACTCCATCTACCCATCCACTGAAGATCAAGAAGCCCTGATAAACATGTAAGTCACTATGCAAGATAGACCCATGCCTGCCTTTACTGGTGACAAGCCAGCAAGGAAACGTGTGTCCATCACTACCTGAAAGATTCATAGGTTACAAAATCAGAAAGGATCACTGTAATAATCTAGTTTGACCTCCTGCGTAACACAGGCCATAGGATTTCCCCATATTATTCCTGATACAAGTCCAGTAGCTGTGCTGAACTAGAGCATAACTTTTAGAAAAACATCCAATGTTAATACAAAAATTTCAAGTACTGGAGAATCCACCACAACCCTTGGTAAATTGTTCCAATGGTTAATTATTCTCACTGTTAAAAAATGTGCCTGATATTTCTAGCTTCAACTTCCCACCACTCGATTATTGTTTTACCTTCGCTACATGGAAGAGCTCTCTATTATCCAATTCTGTTCCCCAAGAAGTACTTAAAAATTGTAATCAAGTCACACCTGAGCCATCTCTTTGATAAGCTAAACAAATTGAGCTCCTTGAGTCTTTCATTATTAGACATGTTTTCCAGCCTTATAATTATTGTCATGAATGTTATCCAAACCATCTCCAATTTTTCAATATAGATCTTGAATTGTGGACAGCAGAACCGGACACAGTATTCCAGTAGCAATCGCATCAGTGCCAAATTCAGAGGTAAAATAAGCTCTCGACTTCTACTTGATATTTTGATATTTATGCATCTAGGGATCACTTCAGGCCATTTAGCCACTGTGTCACACTGGAAGCTCATGTACTTTTGATTATCTACCATGATCCCAAAATCTTTTTCATCCACTGGTTTCTAGGATAAAGTCCCCCATCCTATAAGTATGGCCTACATTATTTGTTTCTAGGTGTATGATATTATATTTGGCCATGCTGAAATACAGGTCACTCTGTGTCAGTGACCTGTCCTCTTCATTATTTACTAGTCTTCCAATCTTTTGACATCTGCAAACTTTATCAGCTGTGATTTTATGTTTTCTTCAAGGTCATTGGTAAAAATGTTAAATAGTTTAGAGCCAAGAACCAATCCCTGCAGGAACTCACTAGAAACATACCTGCTCAATGATGATTACCGCTTCACAAATATGTTTTGAAATCTATCAGTTAGCCAGTTTTAATCCATTTAATATGTGCCATGTTCATTTATTGTTCTAAGCCCCATTCAACTACTGTGCATAGTTATGCTTAGAAGAAGTGGTAATGACATAAAGTTGTACCCTGTAAAGTCAAGGGACAAAAAAAGTGCATTCTCTTTTTTTTCTTCTTAAAGAATTTGCACTTTGAACTCAAGGAACAACCCAAAAAATTCAAGTTCTGAACAATGCAGTCTCAGTGAGTTCACATTTAAAGCTTGAAAGGGTTGAAATGGGAAATTTGAGAATTTTGGATGTTAAAAGCAGAAACAGAAAAATATTTTCCTAGAAGAATGGAGCCTTCAAAGAGTCTAGAGAATCAGGAATTGGATCATTTAATTATGAAAAAGACAGGGAAAGAGAAGATTCGTTTTAAACATTTTAGTGCCAGGGCTGTATTTTAAACGAAACAAATCACTTTCTGACCTTCTGTGAAAAGCAGTGAGCCCAGAACCCAGCACCACAAAAAGCAGCAAAGTGGCCAGATTTCCCAGAAGAAAGGGCCAAAAAAGCAGTAGTCTGCTGGGAAAATCAATAGACTTGACAGTTCTCTTAATGCGCTCCAAGAAGTTTGTACATTATAGTATGTATCAAAGCCAAGCATGCAGAGTAATACCATAAAATTCTCTGAAGTGGATATCTGGTAAAAAGATGTGAACAGCTAAAGAAAAGTTTACTCTCTATGCAACAAAGCAGACATTAGTATGTAACAACACACTAAACTTACCTGTTAAATTAATGTTCCTAGTGAAACAATATATTTTCCATCAACTACACTAAAACTTGTACTATATTCTAAAACTACCCTTTTTATGACTGATACACAGTAAAACCCTGATATACAGTAAAACTTATATTTAAATTTGTATACTGTACAGTACTACTTTGTCTCCATTAATTTAGCTTAGTTATCTGAACAACAATAACATTTGCACTGATTTAGTTAGTGTCTTAGGATTTCCAAACACTTTACAAATACTAATGAAGTAAGCCCAACAGAAACATCATTGTGAAAAAGGTAAGTTACTTTAAACTTACATAAAAGTAAATCATGTCCCCATTCACTCAGACTCTGATCCACGTATTAGCTAATGAATCTTACTCCTAGTAAGTCTAGGGCAGAGTAAGGAAAAGATCCCCTGAGTCTGTCTCTGAGTCCCTTTGCTTTAATCACTAGATCATAGACCATTTCTATACTACCAATCTGTGTCGACAAAAGTGATGTCAACACCCAAAAGTCAACATAATAAAAATCGCAATTGCATGTTCACACTTGCTCCCTCTATCAGCAGAGCACATCCACAGTGGGGGGCACCATCATCGACAGTGTGAGCAATGCACTGTGCGTACCTATCCCACAGTCCTTCTGTCGCTAGGTGTTGTGGAACGACGGAGTGGATCACAGCACATCTTGGGACAGTGCTAAATGTCCTGTGATGCATTGCTTTCTGTTCCAGAACTCCATGGGCTTCCAGCTTTGTTTCACTGCATTTTTTCAATGGCCCTTCTTTGCTGTGCAGTGTGGCATCTTTGTTAGAAGGGATGGATCCAGCACTGCTCTCCTATGCTCTGTCAACTGTCATCCAGACCTCGTGGATGGCAGTATAGTTAATCGTGAAGTTCCTAACTGAAGAAGACTCACAGATGCCTGACACTTTGCATGTTATGGATAGGAGCAACTTTAGGTTGCTTTTGGGCTCATGAAACAAGCACTGAATGGTGGGATCATATCATCATGTGGGTGTGGTATGATCAGTGGTTAGCGAACTTTCGGATGTGGAAAGCCACCTTCCTAGAACTGTGCATAGAGCTTGCCTCAGACCTGTGACACAAGGACAGCAGAATGAGAGTTGCCCTCTCAGTAGCGAAGCATGTAGCAATTACAGTGTGGAAGCTGGCAACTCCAGACTGCTACTGGTCAGTCACAAATCAATTTGGAGTGGGGAAGTCGATCACTGAGGATGCGTTAATGCAAGTGTGCGGGGCAATAAATCGCATCCTGCTACGAAGGACCATGACTCTTGGAAATGTGCGTGAAATAGTGGACAGTTTTGCAGAAATGGGTTTCCCTAACTGTGGCGGGGTGATAGATGGCACATGTATTCCAATTTTGGCACCAGATCACCTTGTGATGGAGTACATCAGTTGGAAGGGGTACTTCTCCATGATGTTGCAGGCGCTTGTGGAATCACCATGGGCATTTCACTGACATCAATGTGGGGTGGTCTGGGAAGGTGCATGATGCATGCATCTTCAGGAGCACTGGCCTGTACAGAAAGCTGCAAGTGGGGACTTTCTTTCCTAACCATGTCCATAGTGATCCTGGGGACCCTGCAGCTGTGGCTGTGGCTCATGAAACCTTACATGAGACACCTGGACAGAAGTAAGGAGCAGTTCAACAACAGTCTCAGTAGGTGCCGGATAACAGTTGAATGTGCCTTTGGCAGATTAAAGGTGCACTGGTGATGCCTTTATGGCAGGTTGGACCTCACTGAGGATAATATTCCCATGGTCATAGCTGCATGCTGTACATTGTATAATCTCTGTGAAGTTAAGGGTGAAAGGTTTGCTCAGAGGTGGAGTGCTGAGGCAGATCGCTTGGCCACTGATTTTGAGCAGCCAGATACCAGGGCTGTCAGAGGAGCCCAGAGAGGAGCTATTCGAATCAGGGAGGCTTTGAGGCAGCACTTTGACAATGACCACCAGTAATATATATCTCTCTCTGAATTGCTTCAATGTTACACTACATGTAGTTTCCATAGGGGACAATGGTTACATTTGGGGCCTTACATTCCTGTAATAAAGTGATTAAAATGCCTGTGAATGTATTGGCAAAATAAAGATGATTTACCATTATTTTTATTGCACAAGAAACAGCACACACAAATACACAGATGCTTGGCGGGAAAGGAGGAACCAGGGAAGAACGGACTTTCACAGCTGTGTGTAGGTCCAGCTATCATTGTGAAAGTTGTCCAAGCGGGTGGAGTGAAGGAGAAACGAAGAAGTCCTGGAAGGTGAAAAGGAATGTGCAGGTGGAGCTGGGGGGTGGGGGAGCATGGAAAGAGTTCTGAATGTGCTGCAGTGGAGGTTAAGCACTGATCTGCTCAGTCTGTGGCATTATTAAGGACTTCAGCATCTGTGTTTGCTCCTCCATTACTTTAATCATCCATTCAATAGCATCCTTAACAAACATGTGATTCTCTTTTCTGTCCTGCTGTTCGGCTTCCCAGCACTCCTTTCATTCCCTTTTTTCTGCGTTGGAGCTCTGCAGGACAAGCCAGAGCATGTCTTCTTTGCTGCATCTTGGGTGCTTTCTCATCTGGCGGAAATTCTCAGCCAGTGTGCATGGGGTGTTCCTGAAGGCCACATCTGGTGAAACACAGGGGACAATGCACAGAAGCAGGATTGTTAAATTCATGCACGGTATTGAAACATTTATGTTTCACCTTTTGCAACATTGCCATCACTTTCTCATTGACCCTAGCCAGGCACACATCTCTGTGAAAACCCAAAGCATGCTGCTTGTTAGTGGGGTGGACGCGCCCCACAAGGGGAAAAAGAGTACACGCTCTTTGCAAGGGTTGTGGTGCAGCATTCTAGGGAACAAATTCTAAAATTCTCCCACACTTTTCCACAGGCAGGGGTAATTCTAGCAGACATATCACTGCTAAGGGTAAGCAGGAAACGAGGTTACATCTACTCCATGCTTGTGGCTTCTGCCCTGCTCCCTATACTGCTCACCTATGTGCCGCTTTGGTCCCTGAACAAGTGATTGCCGAATGGCATGTGAATATTTCCTAGAGTTGGGGAAGGAACAAAGCTGCTCTGCCATGGAACCTTCGGCACAGGATTACCAAGTACCTTCAGAAAACTTTCCTGGAGATCTATCTGGAGGATTCCCATGAGATCTTGGTATGCATCAACACCTTGTTCCGCCTTACCGATTAGCTACAGGGGGAAATGTCCAGCTCACAGAAACCCAACCAGCCTCCCACATTTCTATGATCTCAACCCACCTCCGCACTACACAAGCCACAGCCACTTACCAGGAGTCTCATCTCCTGCTTCTTGCTCACTGGAAAGCAATTGCTGAGACTGGCTAGACACCTCTTGAGTGGAGAACAGTTCCTGGCTACCTGCCTCACTGGGCGACCCCGCTGAGAGCTGCACATCCTCATCTAACTCCACCTCTTCATCAATAACTTTGTCCTCCAGACTAGGTCTGCTTTCTGCTGTCTCCATGCCCTCCAAAGTATCCACAGGGCTCTTGGCAATGGAGGTGGGGGTCACCACCAAGGATAGCATCCAGCTCCTTATAGAACTGGCAGGTCTTAGGTGAAGCACTAGAGTGACAGTTTGCTTCCTTCACATTATGGTACACCTGCCTCAGCTCCTTTATCTTCACTCTGCACTGCAGAATGTCCCAATCACAGCCCTTTTCACACAAGCCTCAAGAACTCTGCCCACAGATATCCCAATTCCTATGGTTCAAGTGCAGCTGGGACTGCACAGCCTCTTCTCCCCATATACTGAGCAGATCCAACAGCACTAGTCAAAGCAGGAGAGCATTTTCCCCGACAAAAGTCTCCTCGAAGTGTGTACGCACTCATTGTTTGGGTCAACAAATGGCAGTTTTGGCGACAAAACTTGGTAGTGTAGACAAGGCCACAGTTTCTCTCTACGCTAAGGGCTGGTCTACACTATGGGGTAAAATCGATTTTAGATACGCAATTTCAGCTACGTGAATAACGTAGCTGAAGTCAAATATCTAAAATCGATTTACTCACCCGTCCTCACCGCGTGGGTAGGGAATCCACTGTCCCGTGGGCTCGCGCATGGTCGAATTCCGGACACTCCATTGAGGGTTGGTCGGAGTTGCCTGGAATCTGCATATAAAGCTGGCGCTCAGAATCGCATATAACTCCGTCCTAGATTAAGACGCAGAGTAATATTCAATTCCACGAAGCAAGTCGGATTTTAACGCGCCGAATACGCGCGCTAGTCTAGACCGTGGCCTCTACAGTCAGAAAAAGCAAACAGAAAAGCAAACAAAGCAGCTGTTAGGGAGATATCTAGGAAATGAAGCATTAGGCCAGAGGGATTGACTTATGAGGAAAGATTAAAAGAGCTAATTGTGAATAGCTTGACTAAGCAAGGACTAGTGGGGTGACATAAAATCTATAAATATTTGTCAGAAATAAACAGCAAGGGAGGAGAGGAATAATTTAATAAATTACAAAGCAGTATTTGGAGTGAAAGTAGAATGAAAGTAATATAATGCACTTCCAAATGTTGGGACAACCTGGAATTACTAATGGTTTCCTCACAATTTTTAATCAGAACCTCCGGTAGGTATTATCATCTGCTGTACAGTAGCAGTAAACTCGCTCTGGTGAAATCATGAGAAAACTTGTTTTCTGTCAATCATCAAAGCTATTAATAAGGTATCTATTGCTTTAGTATCTAATCACTGAATTAAATTATGAAGCAAAAAGTCCAGAATAAATAGTGTTGTCTGTCCCTGGTTATAACTCTTCCAAGTTATAGGAGTGTGTTAATGTATGTGTTACAGGACTGTTACATTTTTGTATTTGTTTTGACGTTGGTTCTGGGGAAGGGCTTTACTAAGACAGTGGGTGAAATCCTGGCCCCATTGAATTCAATAGGCGTTTTCATGAGATTTATTGTCCCTTCCAAATTGTTGATAGCATTGGCAATTATAACTCTGAATGTTTTCATTAATTGTATGTACAGGTGTCCAATCAGTCCCTCTTTGAATCTTGCTAAATTCTCAGTCGCAACAATATCCTGTGGCAATGAGTTGCACAGTGTAAGTGATGTGTGAAAAATGTATTACCTTTTAACAGTTTTGCATCTGACATCTTTCAGTGTAATTGAATATCCCCTTATGCTTGTATTATGTGACAGGGAGGCCAGAAACTCCCAATCTACCTTCTCTAGACCATTCATTATTTATTATCCTCTTATTTGCCTTTTTTTCTACAATAAACAATCCCAATCTTCTCAGCAGCAAAGAGTCCTGTGGCACCTTATAGACTAACAGACGTTTTGGAGCATGAGCTTTCGTGGGTGAATATCCACTTCGTCGGATGCGAAGTGGGTATTCACCCATGAAAGCTCATGCTCCAAAACGTCTGTTAGTCTATAAGGTGCCACAGGACTCTTTGCTGCTTTTACAGATCCAGACTAACACAGCTATCCCTCTGATACTTGACACCAATCTTCTCAATCTCTCTTCCTAAGAGAGTTTTTCCTTTCTCCTAATCATTCTCATTCCCCTTCTCTGAACTCCTTCAAATTCTGAAATATCGTTTTTCAGATGGAATGAGCAGTACTGCACACAGTATTCCAAATGATTTCATACTGCTTAACAATGGCTCTTTCCAGGATACAATGAAGGAAGGAAGAGCATATTTATCAATAATTACAACCAAAAGAATCTCATTGAAAGCTACTTCCCTGGCACTAGTTAGGAGATGGTGTGTAAAATCAGCATCTTTTAATAGATTCCTATGTTGGGAGATATATATAGATATATAGAGAAATATATGTACATTGTGAGTCATATATCCATGTAATATGTTATAGGTCATTGTGGCCTGGTATGAATGACACATGCTTGACATGAATACATGCAAGTTGGCAACTGAATCAAGAACTTAAGGTCAAGAACTAATAGAACAATTTGTGCAAAAGCAATCTTGTTATGTTCAGAGAAAAATACATAGAATTAGCAGAAAAGGAAACAACATCAAGCTGGACTGACATACATTTGTATAAGAATTGGAGGAAATGGCACGTCTTGGATCATGGTGGCCCACCCTGGATTGTCTCTTCGGAATTGTGTGGTCTAGAAGATCTAGTAAACAAAGGCAAAAACCCAATGATGCGACTGAATAGACTATAAATGGTTGCCTATGATTTCTGCAAATCGGAGTCATTTATTGATCCAGAACCTGTGTGGATATTGATGTGGTTTTCACTGGCACCCCACATCTTATGATCAAAAGGAATCTAGACTGGCCATCAGGACCATTCTGACCTTTAGACTTTGATATAGTATGTTTGGGGTGTGAATGTGGAGTGAGTAAGGTTTGTTTTGTAATCAATAGAGAACATTTAGAGTATTAGTATCTGCCTGCTCCCCATCCCGTAGGGAGACCTCTATTGCAGATCTAATGTAGTGGAGAATGTGGAGTGGGGAGAGATATTACGGCGTGCCAGATTTCGAGACAGGGTCTTGCAGTGTTAGGGGAGTCCTTATTTTAGACTAATAAGGGTGACTCCTTATTTGTGAAATTTGTGAGAAATTTTGTGAAAAAAAAAAACCACATGGGGAAATAATACCACACGGTGGTGGTGTAATAATGTTTAAAACGCTGTTTTAAAAGAAAAGCAATAATATATTCAAATGAGAGTGCTTATAGATCAGAATACCGTGAGATTCGAAATATCGCTTGAAGATATTTGAAATTGAGGGGAGTAGATATGGATAAGTGGAATGGGAGATGTACTGATAAATTGATCAAAGAAATGCAAAGGATGGAAGAAGAAATGTTTAAGGAGCAGAAAAAGGTTGCAGCTATGCAAGATGAGGGTTCTGAGAAACCTGTTCTGTAGGGAAGCCCCTATGACCAGTTGCTCCCACTGGAAATGAGTCCTCAGGAGTGGGAGATGGTAACTAGATTACAGTGGGATTCAAATGGGAAGCCTAGGACAACTTTAACTATAGGAGGTAATGAACCTGAAGATGCTCTATTGGATAGTGAGGCTGATGTAAATATTGCAAATAAAAGTTGTGATTTAACTCGATATGTGTCAGAGATCATTACAGCAGTGTCCTTTATTGGGGAAGGAGTGACAGGAGAAATGTATCATTCAGTAGAAATAGCTATACCCAGAGAGAGAGTGGGGGATTTTTGTTGTAAAGAACAAATGATTCAGATAGATCAGGCAGCTGAGCCAGTAATATTGAGGACTCCTTTTTTGAAGAGGAATTGGTTAGGTTTGGATTTAACTAGTGGAATTCTGTGGCATGTGCCCGGCTGGACAGACAGCATGGTACATTCCAAGAATATGTGCTGCAGAAGCAGTGGAGGAGATTATACTAGATCAACAGAATGTGTGGGTAAAGGAGTTTCCCAATGTATGGATTAACAATAAAGCAGAATGTGGTAAAATCAAAGCATGTGTTAAAATTGTGGGGGACGAAGTGCCACCACAGAGACAATATAAATATCCTGTTCAAGCAGAGACAGGAACTGAGCAAATAACTGAATGGTTAGAACAACAGGGAGTGATTGAGAAGGGGAATTCCGCATACAATAGCCCAATTTGGCCCATATTAAAAGCTTCCGGAGACTGGAGATTGACAGTGGATTTTAGATAAATTAATAACGCTACCCCCAACCATGGCACCAATAGTAGAAGCACTACTTCAAGTGATGGCAAGAATACTGGGGGCCCTAAATGGCTCTCTGTCATAGATTTAGAAAATTATTTTTTCGCCATCCCATTGCATCCCAATTCTTGGGCCCGCTTTGCGTTTGCTTTTAAGGAGCAATAGTATATATTTAAAATATCCCCAGGGCTTACACTGTGCTCCAGCTATTGCACACCAACATGTGGTGCAAATGCTGGATCAATTATCCAAAAAGGATCGGGAGAATGTCATATCATATGTAGATGACATATTAGTGTGGGGGGACACTGAAAAGGAGGTGACTGAGCGGACTAAAAGTGTTGAGACTCATCCAGGAAATGGATTTCAAGGCTAATAAAGAAAAAGACCAACTGGTGCAGAGGAGAGTGAATTATTTGGGGGTGATCCAAGGGGAACAAGGAATTCAGGTAGAGCAACAAAAAGTGAAATTATTAATGAATTTATCAAGGCCAGAGGATTCTCATGTGTTGAGGGTGATGTTAGGAGGGTTTAACTATTTAAGGAAACACGTCTGGAATTTTGCCATTATAACTGGACCCTTGTGGTATTTACTAAAAAAGAAAGTAGAATGGGAGTGGAGGCCCAAACAAGAAAAAGCTTTCTGCAAGTTAAAACAAGCTTTGATACAAGCCCGACATGGAAATTCCCAGAGATAAACAAGACATTTGTCATTAAGTTGGCAGCAACCCAACAAGGTCTAGCGGCAGTACTAATGCAAGAAATTGACAGGAAGTTAATACCGGTAGCATATGAGTCTAGAAGATTAACCTCTATGGAGCAGCAGTTTGGGACCTGTGAAAGAGAATGTTTAGCTGCTGTGTGGGCCATTCAAGCTTTTGCTTTCACTACTGGCACAGCCCCTATTATAACACAAACACCTCACTCTCCCCTGGAGTATATTTTATCAGGGAAACTGCAGGGTAAAAGAAGTATCGTATACCAGGATGGTCCAATGGACCTTGATGTTAACTAGCTGAGATGTTCCTTATGAGAAAAACAAACAAGCAATGATGTTACCATATGCCCTCCTGTCGGAAGTAGAGGAATATGAATGCCCACTTCCAGAAACCGAACTTGAAGAAGCACCCCCAGTAGATGAAGTATTAAACCTCTGATTAAAAGAGGTTTGGTTTACAGTTGGTAGTTCATACCATGAGAGGGGCAAGCAAAATATGGGATATGTTGCTGTACAAATTGATGGGGAAACTATTTCTGGGTCTATGAGTATGATTTCAGCTCAGGGAGCTCTTAGTGATCTGCTCAAACTGAAAAATAATGTTGCAGACTGTCTTTGTATCTATATGGATTCAGACTTTGTGGTACAAAGACTGTTATACTGGATTGGGATCTGGAAAAAGAATAATTGGGAAACAGCTGAGGGGAAAAAATTGGTTCAAAAGGAGAACTGGAAATCTATCTAGGATTGGTTGAAAAAACCCTCAGGAAAATTAAGAATAAGACATATTAAAGGTCATCAAAAGTGAGAGGGAATGAAAAATATTGAAATGATAAAGCAGATGCTTTAATTAAAGTAGCAGCAAAGGAACTTTTTGGAGTTATGGTAGTTACTAGAGCTCAAGCCATAAAACAGGAGGTTAAACCTAGGAAAGATGGGGAAACTGGAATACACAAGGTGGCTAAGCAGTGAGTAAGAAAACAGGAGAGGTAAAGTAGGTACCTGACAAACTTCAAAGAGAAGAGATTATTAACTTGTGTCACTCTATGGGCCACCAAGGAATAGAGAATACTCTCTTGAAGGTAAAACAAATTGGAATATGGCCTAAGGTGCGAGAGGACGTAGAAAACTTTATTAAAAACTGCATAAGGTGTGCAGCAGATGGGAATAGACCATGGAATTTGGGACCCTTGTTGCACCAAAGAATTGTGAGTCCATGGAGCAGAATACTCCATAATTATATTGATAAATTGCCTAAGACCCAAAGAGGGAATCTGTATTTATTAGTGATAATAGATTCCTTTTCTGGATGGGTGGAGGCAATTCCCATCAGAAATCATACTGCAGAGACCACTGCCAAAAAGTTGTGGGAAGTAGTGTTTAGTAGATATGGAACTCCAAAAGTAATTGATTCAGATGATTGGTCACATTTTGAAGGAGGAGTAATTAAAAGTTTATTAAAAGCTTTAGGAATAAAGAAACAACTACATATCCCCTATCATCCTCAATCGTCAGAGACAGTAGAAAGGATGAATCAAACTATTACACAAGCTCTACACAAAGTCGTGCAAGAAACTGGCAAAGATTGGGATGATAAATTGCCAATGGTGTTGGTGGCCATCCAAAGTAGTGACTGATTTGGGTACTGGCTACCAGCCTTATCAAATTCTCTTTGGAAGGCCTATGAGATTCTGGAGCTCTTTATTGTACCCAGAAGAAGAAGAGGAGGGGGGTATCAGTTATCCAGTGGGTAAGGGAGTTACTGATAGAATTTATGAAAATGGAATTTAAAGTGACTGACACCACTGAAAAAGCAAGAGACTATGTGGATTCTCGTGTGGCTCAGGACAGTAAATTATGGGAAATTGGAGATAGAATAATGTATTTGAAATTAATATAGAAAAATCATGTCCTGGAGTCTAGATGGGTTGGACTATTTTCCATCTTGAATAAAATTTCACCTACTGTATTGCAGATTAACAAGGGGATAAAAGGAAAGTGGGTCCACACATCACAATTAAAGTCATGCCCTAAAGATTAAATAATGTTCCTTTCTTTTTTCTTTTAGTTTATCTTACAAAGGAAAAGGAATGCTCAATTGCACCGGAGATTATCCTGTACGGACCTTGGATTTGGAGTGTGGATACGATGCTACAATTTTTGTAATTGGCTTATTGCTTATGCTTGCTTTGCATTTTGTGCTTAGTAGAAGAATTGTGTTGTGTGCATTATATTTTAGGAAGAAAAAAATAATACTGAAACTCAAGAGAAGAGAGAAGAGGTTAATGTAAATATTTAGAATAATATAGCCAGAAGCATTGGACATTATTCTTATGGAATAATGGCCTTGGCTTCAATATCAAGGATCCTCTTCATTCAAAAGGGTGGAAATATGGTTTTTGGCTTTTATGTTTTTTTAATATTTGGGGAAATTAAGGGATACATGGATATACATATGGGAGCACCTCTAGGATGGAGGTATGGATTAAAGGGAATAATACATTTGACTATTCGTGGGACAGAATGGGAAAAACAGGACCAAACAAAACCAGATGTAAAGAAAAACCTTTTGAAGTAAAATTTGAAATATGGTGGGAAGATGGCAAAAAAAGTGACATGGGAATATCTGAAGCCAAAAGATTTGGAAGAGCAATGGAGGTATTGCACATACTAAGGGGGGAAGGTCACCTAATGTTTAGATTTAGTTATGATGAGAACAATCGTAATATGAGTACTTTGAACTGTATCTTTTGGAGTTTGGGATTTGATGTACTCACCCTAGATATGACTAATGAACAAGAATTGACTAATACTCATGTGGAATGGAATGAATCAATGGCTCTTAAATTATGGGAATGTGGTGTAATGGCAAATCCTTCCATAATGATAAGATTCAGTTGCTTTAGAAAAATTAATGGGGGAACATATTTTCGAGAATAAGGTCTTTTTTAATGTTTATTAGATACCAGTAAACAAGATTGCACCAAGAATCATGGCAGATGAGCACCCATAAAGGAGGGGAGAAGGAATTGAAGCCCCAACTATTGTGAATCAAACAATCTGGTTGGAAGGAGCGCAAGTAAACATAAGTGCACAACATCCAGAGTGTATTGCCTCTATTACAAGCATGGCAACAACAATGGGGAGATGAGATTATACAATACAAGAGATGTATGGGGGGTATATTGTAGGTAATATTGGCGCTGAAGCTGGAGTTTTAAACTTATTTGATATTGAGATGTTACAAGGGAAAATGTCAGCTTTGGGTAAGATTTTGGGGGCTATACAGACACATGTAACACAAATTTGGTGCATTATCAGAACAAGGAATAAGAAGTGTGGCACTCCAGTTGAAACAAGCCCAAACAAGCCCTTGTAAATCTATTTGGTGTGTCTGAGATTGACAATAAAACTGTACTAGCAATATGATGTGTACAGATGCGAACTTACAGGATATAATACACAGACAGAATGATTAATCTGCTAAGTAATGGGCATGGCCTTTTGAGCGGTTCAAAGATCCTCATATATGGAATCAGTGAATTGCAGGATGGAAGAAATATATAGAGTTTAACTGGGATCAAACCACTCTGAGGGGAGAGTGGAAAAGCATAATGCTGTTACACAACACAAGGAAGCAAAGAAAAGCAGCAATTGCCTGGGTTTTACCAAAAATTATCAATGAAGAGCTATGGCAAATAGAAATAAGTGGGACAGACTTGATTCAAGAAGAAGGGAATTATAGATTAGTAGAATTAATGAAACATTGTGAAGAGCGGAGACGAGTAAATGGGTGTGCCTACAACTAACTTGGTCCCTAAAGGGATGTCATTTGAACCATTCAAGCAGACAATGTACCATGCAATATTTAGTCTCTAATGGCACAAGAGTGTTTGTTTGATTTAGGCAACGGATCTATTTTTCTGGTAACCACTGAAAAACATTTATTTTGGGGAAGTATGACAGAAAAAGGCTCAAATGAGTCATGTAAATGTAATGTAAAAGAGGTCATTATTAATGGAATTATTTTCCAAGGTCCTCTATTTTTAAAAAAGGAAATTGTTTGGGAACCAAAAGATGTGGACTAGTCCTTTGATTTTAGGATACATTAGGAACATTGGGAAAAATTGATTGATGAAAGTGAAAAAAATCAGGCAATATGCAAAAGATGTATCTAAGTCTGCTCAGCTGGGAAAAATAAACATTTTGATCCACACTGGTCAAATATTAAAATTGGGGAAAGAAGAAGAATTGGCAATTTCTCATTGGTATGATGTTTTTAAAGGATGGTCTCCCAGTGTCACAGCTTTTCTAAATGTAATGCTGCATCCCATTGTCATATTATTTGCATTAATGATTTTGTTAACCTTTATTATGCTATGTTTATATTGCCGAATAAGAAAGCGACAAGAAGTTTTGGAGCAGGTGACATATAAAATTTAATTGCTTGTGAAATTATAAAGTGATACAATAATTAATGGCTTTAATCATGTATCAAGAGGGAGGAATGTTGGGAGATATATATATATCTTGATACATGATTAAAGCCATTAATTATAGATAGATTGTGTTTCATATATCCATGTAATATGTTATAGGTCATTGAAGCCTAGTAAGAATGACGCATGCTTGACATGAATACGTGCATTGCAGGTTGGCAACCAAAGCAAGAACTTAAGGTCAAGAGCTATTGGAACAATTTGTGCAAAAACAATCTTGTTATGTTCAGAGAAAAATATGGAGAATCAGCAGAAAGGGAAACAACACCAACTGGACTGTGTAGTGCGGCTTTGCCATAGTTCGTCCCTCAGTGGGGCTGTGGGGTATCCCACCACCTCGCTCTAGTTCGCCAGCAGTCCTGGATCTGCGGCAGTGTGGGACGGCAAGCACACGGTCAGGGGCTCAGATCTTTAAGCAGCGACTGAGTCAACAGTTCAAGTAGCACCGCAGGCCCTAGGTCAGGGCAGGGCAGCAAGCAAACAGTCAGGGACTCAGGACTTTAAGCAGGGACTGAGTCAATAGTTCAAGTAGCAGCCCAGGCCCTAGGTCAGGGTGGGGCAACAAACAAACCGTCAGAGACTCAGGCCCTTAGGCAGGGACTGAGTCAGTAGTTCAAATTGTTCTAGCCTCTCCAGGCCAGGAAAAGGACAAAGGGGAGACTGTCACCCAGAAGTGGGTGGCGGGGGGGGACACAGGCCCTCCCTCTCCACTTTGTCCCAGCCCGGGGCCATAGCAGTGGCAAAGACTCGCTGCTGTCAGTGGGAATCCTGGCCGCAACACACTGACATAGGTTCAGGCAATGCTGCAGCCAGACTGGGGTTGGCTGCACCCAGGCTACTTCCACACTCCCCTCGTAGGGTACCTGGGTTGTGCTAGTGTCCTCGGCGGTCTCGAACAGCATTGGTTCCTCATGATAAGCAGCGAAGGGCAGGCTCGGCTCCTCGGGAAAGCTGGCACGGTGCAGACTCGGCTTCTCCTCGGGGTAACTAGGAAGGGGCAGGTTTGGCCAGTCCTCCTCAGGGTAACAAGCAAGGAGTAGGCTTGGCTGGCCGGGTGTGAGTTCAGGCCGGCTGCAGCCTGCTGCTGTCTCCCAAGAGGGAGCTTGGTCACAGACGTCTGGTCTCTGCGGCGGCTGGTTCTCCACTGAGCTCTTCAGGTGAGCTTTTATACTTCCAGGTCTGCGCCGTAACCTCTGAGGGGTGAGCGCAGGACTCAGTGACTCCACCCATGTTGGTGTTAGGGGAGGCTCGACCCTCAGCGGGGCTGTAGGGTATCCCACCGCCTCGCTACACACATCCCCCCTGAAGGCTGTCTCCCATCCATCGGGGTCAGCCCCGTCCAATTCTCCCAGGCGGGACAAGAAATCCACGTTGGAGTGGTCTTTACCGGCCCTATGGCGTGTGGCAAAAGCGTAGGGCTGTAGTGCCAGATACCATCGCGTGAGCCGCATATTATTATTTTTCATTCGCGCCAACCACCGAAGCGCGGCATGGTTGGTGACTAGTGTGAAAGGGGCCCCCAGGATGTAATACTGCAGGGCATCGCAGGCCACTTTACTGCCAAGGCCTCCTTCCCTATCACAGCGTAGTGCCGTTCTCGTGGAAATAATTTCCGACTGAGGTATATAACTGGGTGTTCCTCTCCATTCACCTCCTGAGACAGGACCGCCCCTAGTCCTACCTCCGAGGCATCCATTTGGAGGATGAAGCCTCGGGAAAAGTTGAGGCTGTACAGGAGGGGTTCGCAGCAGAGACAGTGGTTGAGGGCCCGGAAGGCACCGTCACACTCCAGGGTCCACTCCACCCGTTTGGGACTGGTTTTGGTCAAGATTCTCATTAAAGGGGCCGCAATGGAGGCGAAATCGGGGATGAATCTCTGCTAGTAGCCCGCATAGTCCGAGGAATTGGCGTACGTGACGCTTCGTAGTGGGGGTTGGGCATGCCGCTAGGGCTTGAACCTTTCCCACAAGCTGTCTCACTTGTCCCCTTCCAATAGTGTACCCCAGGTAGGTGGTCTCCTGCCACCCGCTCCAAGTGGTTCTCCCAACGGTCACTATAGATGACAATATTGTCCAGGTACACGACCGCGTACTCTTGGTGAGGACGAAGAAGGCGATCCATGAGCCGCTGGAACATCGTGGGGGCACCATGGATACCGAAGGGCATCTGAGTGAACTGATATAGGCTAGCGGCAGTGGCAAATGCGGTCTTCTCCTGCGAAGCGGGGTCAAGGGGAATCTGCCAGTACCCTTTGCTTAGATCAAGGGTCGTGAGGAAGCGGGCCTTGCCTAAACGGTCCAGCAGCTCATCTACCCGAGGCATCGGGCACACGTCAGACTTCAAGATGGAATTGACACGACAGAAATTGATGCAAAAGCGCTGGGTACCGTCCGGTTTGGAAACCAGGATTACTGGGCTGCGCCACTCACTTTGCGATGGTTCAATAACGCCCAGCTCTAGCATCACCTGGACTACTTCTTTGACAACCTGCTGCATACGATAGGGTAAGGGCCTAACTGACTCTCAGACTACCACCCCCGGCTCTGTCTGAACGGTATGGTATACAAGGGTCATATAGCCCTGCTTAGTGATGAATTTCCCCCGGAATGCCTGCAGGAGTCACCCGATCTGTTTTTGCTGTTCCTCAGTTAGGGACTCTCCAAGCTGAGGCATCGTGGAGTCATCGGTCAGGATGACCCAGGGCTCTAACTCGGGCTCTGGTGGACAAGGATTAATTAGGAGGCCTTCCCGTTCTCGCCAGGGCTTCAGGAGGTTGATATGATACTGCTGGGTCTGCTTCCGGCGGTCTGGCTGGTTAATCTCATAGGTGACCGGCCCGATCTTCCGAATCATATCATATGGCCCCTGCCACCGGGCCAATAGTTTGGACTCGCTGGAGGGCAAGAGAAGCAGAACCCAGTCACCGGGTTGGAACTCGCAAACTCGGGCCTCCCAGTTATATGTGTAGGCTTGCGCTTCCTGCACCGCCTTCAAGTTCTCTCGAGCTAGAATTCTGGCTTGTGCGAGATGCCCCTGCAGCTGGAGGACATACTGCAGAAGGCCCTTAGACTCTGAACCTTAGAGTCCAAAAGATGGGGTACCAGCATGAATTCCTCTAAGCTTAATTACCAGCTTAGATCTGATAGGCTGCCACCACCCAAAAGTATTGTGTTTTGGGACACTTCTGACTCCCCAAATCCTTCCCTGGGGACCACAAGATCCAAACCCCTTGAGTCTAACAACAAAGGGGAATAAACCATTCCCCCCCCCACCCGGCTTTTCTTCCTCCCAGATCTTTCCTTCCCTGGGTACACTAGGAGATAACTGTGTTTCAAACTCCTTGAATCTTAAAACAGAGAGGAAAGTCCCTTCCCCTCTCCCCTTTTCCCCTCACCCAGAGGCAATATAGATTCAAGCTCCATGAATCTAAAACAAAAAGGAAATTCACCTTTCCCTCCCCCCTCCCTTCTCCCACAAATTCCCTGGTGAGTACAGACTCAGTTCCTTTGAGCCTTAACAAGGGGAAAAAAATTAATCGGGTCTTTAAAAAAGAAAAGCTTTTAATAAAAGAAATAAAAAGTAAAAATTATCTCTGTAAATCAAGATGGAATATTACAGGGTCTTTCAGCTTATAGACACTAGAGAGAAGCCTCCCCCGCAGCACAAATACAAAATAAAATCTTTCCAGTAAAATACACATTTAAAATTCTACCAGTCAGATACACATTTGCAAATAAAGAAAACAATCAAAAAGACTAAACCGCCTTTCTACTTGTACTTACTACTTTAACAGAAAATTAGAGAGTCAGTAGGTACATCTGGTCACTCTCAGATCCCAGAGAGAACAACAGACAAAGAAAACACACAAAACAAAGACTTCCCTCCACCGAGATTTGAAAGTATCTTGACTCCTGATTGGTCCTCTGGTCAGATGTTCCAGGTTCACTGTTTATTGTCTCTTTTACCTGTAAGGGGTTATTAACCCTTAACTATCTGTCTATGACAGCCCTGAGTTGGTGATGGGGCCTGCTCCCAGGTCTCCCTCATGAGGTCCAGGAGTCCCCTCGGGGGACAGCCATACAATAGCTCGAAGGGGGAGAATTTGGTGGAGGCTTGGGGCACCTCACAGACAGTCAGGAGCAACGGTGGGATCAACTGGTCCCATCAACACAGGTCTTTTGGGGAGAACTTGTGCAGCATGTTTTTCAGGGTGTGGTTGAACCGCTCCACCAGGCCATCGGTTTGCGGGTGGTACACGGAGGTGCATAGCTGCTTAATCCCAAGGAGTCTACACACCTGCCGCAGCAACCGGGAGGTAAATTTGGTGCCCTGGTCAGTGAGGATCTCCTGGGGCAGGCCCACGTGGGCAAAGACCTTTATGAGCTCATCCGCAATGGTCTTGGCGGTGATGCTCCGGAGCGGGACAGCTTCGGGGAAGCGGGTAGCGTAACCCACAATGACCAGGATGTATAGAAACCCTGCCCAGCTTCTCGGGAGGGGTCCCACCAAATCCATTGCCACCCGCTCAAACGGTGTTTCTATAATGGGCATGGGGATTAGGGGGGCCGGAGCCATCCATGAAAGAGTGGCCAGTTGGCACTCTGGACAAGAGCTACAATAGTTCCACACCTCCTGGTGCACCCCGGGCCAGAAAAACCGGGACAGAATTTGGGTGAGGGTCTTTTCCTGGCCCAAGAACCCGGCCCCTGGGACGTCGTGGGCAAGCCTCATCACTGCTCGTCGGTGGCACCGAGGCACCATCAGTTGTGTCCAGACCTTCCCGGTGCGGGAGTCTCAATCCACCCAACAGAGGTGGCCGCGTCGTAGCTCGAAATGGGGCCATACCTTGGCCCAGGCCGGATCAATCAGAGTGCCGTCTACCGCGGCCAGCTGTTCATACGCCCAACCCAGGGTGGGGTCCTCCCTCTGGTCCTGGCAGAAGTCGTGCTGATTTTGGGGACATCCGCAGATGTTAGCGGGGGGGGTCTTCTGACGCGCCTTCCTGGTTTGCAGGTCCCGCCTCTTCGGCCTCCTCTGTGGGGCCCTCACGGCAGTCTTCTTCTAAGGCCGGGGTGACTTCGGGGCTTTCTTGCGCATGTGACCCCAGGATGCCCAGGAACTCTGGCCAGTCCTGCCCCAAGATCACGGGGTAGGCGAGTCGTGGGGCTAGGACGACCACCATGGTTCGGGTGACTCCATCTACGGTAAGTGGGACTCGAGCACTGGCATTAGGTCGAATGTCACCATGTATGCATTGCAACTGGATGTTTCCCAGCCAAAGGTCTTCCGGGAAGCCTAGGCTTTGGCGGACTAGAGTCTGACTACAGCCAGAGTCAACCAGGGCCCATGTCTGGCAGCCCCTGACAACTACGGGTATGGTGACTTTGGCCGCCTGCGCCGGTTGGACCCGGTTTTCTCCAGCGCAAACGTGCCCAAAGCTGCAGCTGTGGGGTATCCCACCACCTCACTACAGACTGATTTAAAATTGGATAAAAATTGGAGGATTGTCTCTTTGGAATTGTGTGGATAGAAAGTCTAGTAAACAAATGCAAGGAACCGATGATGAGACAGAATCGACTATAAATGGTTGCCTATGTTTTCTGCGAATTGGAGTCGTTTATTGATCCAGAGCCCTGTGTGGATATAGATATGGCTTTCACTGGCTCCCTGCATCTTATGAGCTTATGACTGGAAGGAATCTCAACTGGCCATCAGGAGCATTCTGACCTTTGGACTCTGGTATAGTATGTTTGGGGCGTGAATGTGGAATGAGTAAGGTTTTTTTTATGTAGCATTTAGAGTATTATATACTAACACTGTGTCTGGTATCTACCTGCTCCCCATCCCATCCCTATATTTTAAGGGCAGAAGGGGCCCATTGTCATCAGCTAGTCTCAATTACTGTGTAACACAGTCTATAGAATTTCACCCAGTGATTCCTGACTCAAGCCATAATTTCTGATTGATCTTAGAGCTTGTCTTTTAGAAAGACATCCAATCTTGACTTTTGGTGCTGTAATACCATAGTTCTGGATTTCTAATGACTGAAGCTATAAAAAGAAAAGTCATATATAAATAAACAAATAATTGCAGAAATGTAAACACAGTATTGCAGTTGGTGCTTTTGTACCAAGTCTCTTAAAAAAAAATCTTTTGAAATGTTGCTGTATAAAACAAAAAACTCAGCTGAACAAAATAATAACAGATGTACTGTAAGTGTTCCCAGACCTAAACACCTTGGAAAGTTTGAGGTCACATTCATTAAAATTGATCCCTATCTGAAATAGTTTTGACACATACTTTTAGCCTCAGTGGTAAGCAACTGAATCCTTTGAAGCAATCTATACCAGGCCAGCTTGAGTCTGTCATGTAAGTTTTTTGTTGTTGTTTGTTTTATCTTATATTTTTGTATCAGTTTCTCCACTTTGGTTAAAATCATGAAGGTTTTCAAGTGATCTTTCACACTGATATTTTAAAGCAATGTGTGTGTTTATAGTTAGAATGGAAGATAACCTCTGAATGTATAAAAACAGAAAGCTAAAATGATATAATTAAGAATAAACTGGTTATGACAGTGCTTTAAATGTGACTGGATAGTAATATGTCCTACAAAACTACAGTTCTTCATTTATTTAACATTTTCCTAATTATTACTAAACCAGTAAATAATTATGTAGTCTTTTCTAACTCAGTATTTTATGTTTTTCTGTAAACAGCATTACATTGTACTGTAGGCTGCAATATGACATGATACAAGATGATAAAAAAAATCTGCCTCTAATGGGTGGTTCTAAATGTTACTCAAAATATTATGCTGTGATTCTAATTAAAATGTTGACATTTATGACCCAATAGTGTAATTTCTGACATCAAAGAAGAACCAATAACAATTGATTCAACAGATCTATCTAAGCTGCAGACCAGACAGGAAGAGGGATCAGGTTATCATAGCCCTCTAGACAACTGTTTGCAACCTCTTTATGGGCAAAGCTGGGCAAAAAGTTCAGGAGACTTTCCACAGTTTGAACCAAAACTTTTACTGAAATTTTCATTAGCCAAAAACACAGATGTCAGTAAGAAATCCAGGTTCCATAATGAAAAAATTAAAATTTGCTACCATCTCCAGTAAAAAGATAACACAACTTTTTTGTGAAAACCAGAAAATGTTGATAATGTTGAAAAAATTTCCCCCCAAAACTGATTTGTTTACAAGGGGCAATTTTTTTATTAAAAAAATCTTTTCTTGTGGGAAAAAAAAATCAGCCAGCTGTAGTCAGAAGAAAGCTTGCTACCAGCAAACCTCCAAGAAAAGGCAGACTTCATGCTTGATCCTACAAACTCTCAGGTAAATACGCTGGACAGGAAGAGGCCCATTGAGTTCAACGGGACTACTCTTTATTAAGAACTCACATGAATAAGGATTATTAAGCTCAGGCCTATTATTCAGGAGTTGTGCCTTTAGGGACAAATCTTGCCATCTTTAGTTAGGCAAAGCTCTGAGACTGAGTAAGGATAGTTGAATTTGATTCTTAGAGTAAAATTTTCAAAAGCACGGGTCAATGGGATGGAGACTAAGTGTTGAAGTCATTTTTGAAAATTGGATTTGGCTCCTAAGTCACCTGGGGCTAGATCAACAAAGAAGGGTCAGGCTCAGCATTGCGATATCTATCTTTAGATGCCCTGTCACTCAGTGGAATCCTCGGCCCTGCATTAGATGCTCAAGGTCCCAATATAATGCTTGGTTAGGCATCTAAGAAAGGCATTCACAGAAGCCAGCATGCTGAGCATGAAGGGAGCCACCTAAGCAAGCCAGTAGGAAATCCAAGGAGAGAGGTGGCCCTACTTTTTCTTAGCTTATGACAAGGTGGCACGTGGTCAAGATTCATCACCGAATTTGGTCTACTGATTGGATTATTAGCTTCTCCTGCTTGGGCCAGGTACTGATGGGGAGTGAGATGGGAATGCTGACTCATGCTGCTGGGCCCTAAGCATTGCCCCATAAAGGAAATGAGGTACCTAACTCTGGGCCGGAGGGAGGCACCTACCTCTGTGCAGGATTCATTACCAGGAACCATCTCCTGGAATTATGTGACTTGGCCAGATCAGTCCTTTCTTCATATTGGTTTTCCTCCTATCAAGTCCTAAATAGTGTGGACCATTACTACCTGTGGTTTTAAATGTATCTTGTCTGCATACAGTATTAGATGATCAACTTTCAGTGAAGCTCTTTTTAGGATCAAAATAAAAATGAATGAATTAATGAAGAAAAGAAAAATGTATATTGGATAACAGTAACACAGAGAGAGTGTTTACATTTCAGATACATATTTAAAACAGATAAATCTGAATCCTTTCTAGGATTATAGAGAGAGCTACCAGAAACTGCTACCTAAAGGAAGCTACCTGCAATGGTCACCTAAGAAAAAGCTAGCTAGGTGGCCAGTAGGGGCTAAGTACATTTACCCGATCATATCTTATCATTTATGAAAAAAATGTACTGTCCTGAAATGACGTAATCCATGCATATATCTGGCCTATGGAAACACATGTTCTTTGCCTGTTTTGCTTAACCTTCCTCCCTCATTACTTTTTTTTTTAAACCCACTTGTTCCTTCCTTCATTAGACTGTAAGTTCCTCAGGGCAGGGACCACCTCTTACACTTTGTACAGTGCCTAGATCAAATTGGACCTCGATTTCGATTGTTTTCTCTAGGCTCTACTGTCACAGACACCCAATGATCAGTAGTAGATTATTGCCCCCATCCCAGCATCTAATTGGGTGTGCTCGCCTGTGCATCATAAGGAAAATCCAAGGTTCCACCCATTCCACATCCATTCCCACATGTGCAGAGTTGGGGATGGTTCTGGGCATGCAGCCCTGCTCTCTCCACAAATCCCCTCCTACAGCAGCAATATGGATTAAAAGATTAATTTTCTTCATGGCAAAAGGTTAACAGTGGATGCCTCATGATTCTATACTAGATCTTGTTTTTAATATATTACTGATCTGGAAATGGAGATGAGGAGTGAGGTAGCAAAATCTGCAGATGACACCAAGATATTTAGGTTAGTCAGGACCAGATAGACCTGGGAGGAACTTCAGAGAGGCCTAACCAAGCTAGATGAATGGGCAGTGCAATGGCTAATGAAATTGAATATTGACAAATGCATATTGGAATGAAAAATTCAAACTACTCTTACATCTTCCAGCGTTCTAAATAAACTGGATCAACTGGGACCTGTGCACCACTATAGATAGTTCATGGTAACCCTCTGCTTAGTGCATCTGTTGTCCAAAAAGGGTGACAAGATATTAGTATGCATAAGGAATGGGATGGGGAATGGAACCAAAACCAATATAATGCCTTATATAAATCAGTGGTGTAGCCTCATCTGGAATTCTATGTGCAAGACAGGTCACCTCATCTCAAAATGGATATTGCAGAACTGCAGAGGGTTCAGAGAAGAATGATGAGAATGATTTGGGGCCCGGAAAAACTCTTTCATGAAAAGAGACAGAAAAGATTGGGGTTGTTTACCTTAGAAAGGAGATGAATATGAATGGTCTAGAGAAGGTAAATTGGGAGCATCTCTTCTCCCTGTCTCATAACAGAAGAACAAGTAGACTGTAACTGGAGCCACACAAGTGTCCCTTCATGCCCTGGGGTTGCTCTGCGGCACCCTGCCTCCATTTCCTTCCTCTCAGGTACCCCCAAAGTCTCCATGACAGGCTCTCTTGCTTTAGTAATGCCCCTCTTTGGAGCTAATTTGTTATCAAAACATAGTGTAAGTAGTTCAAAAAGCAAGTCCCAACATAAAAATCCATTTATCGCCCCAATATAAATAGTCATTAAAATCACCCGACTTGTTCTCCCTCAACAACCCATATACGACACAACAGCACCTTCACCCATACCTGGACTCTGTTGCCCCTCTTCTGTCCCTGGACAGCCTGCTGTCCTACCCTTCCCCGTGGGACCCCTAGACCCACTCTGCTGGTGATCATCCTCACCAGGGGAACGTCCCTCACTCCCCTTGGCCTTCTCACTCTTCAGCTCCAGCTCTGGAGATGTCAGTAGATAAGCTCCTTCACTGATTCCCTGTTTTCAACCCTCTCCAGCCCTTGGCTCCACCTGTCCAGTTTAGAGCCAGCAGACAACTCCCTCTGCTGCTGCTTCTGCCTTCAGCCCTCTGTCCCTTGCTCTTTGGCTTTGGGAAACCCACCAGGAAACCTTTTTTGCAGCTCTCGTGCCTTCAGTCTTCTTCCAAGAACCAGTCCCTGCCAGCTCTCATCTGCCACTCAATCTCTTCCTCACAGGCAGCCCTGTCTCACCAAGTCTCTCCCTTACAATGACTCTCCGTTCTCTAGGGTACAGGTTCCCTTTTAAGCCCAAATTTCAGGCAGCAGATGAGACACAGGTGCACTGGCCCTGCTCCCTGTTAAAATGCCAGTGACCCCCTGGTGGCAGGGATATTCAACTAAACTAAAAGGTGAGAAATTCAAAACTGATCAAAGAAATACTTTTCCACTTGGTGTAATTAAAAGTGGAACTCGCCACCGGAAATCACTGAGGCAAAAAAGCTTAAGAGATTCAAGGAGGAATTGGATATGTGTATGGATAAAAGCACAATCCAGAGTTTTCATAATTAATTACAATAACATTTTTGAAAGGGATATTAAGCCTTGCACATCAGGGCTTAAAGCAGTCTCAAACTATTAGAGATCAGAATGAAACCTGTGCGGAGGGAAAGGGTGGATTATTCTACATGTGCCTGCTGCAGGGTTCTTACACTATCCTCTGAAGAATCTGGTACTGGCTACTGTCAGAGACAGGATACTGCACTAGATTGACCTTTTGTCTGGTGCAGTATGGCAATGCTTATGTTCTCATGAAGGGAGGCTGCAGGGGCTGTATGTGGAGTGGTGGAGTGTCTTATTCTCCCTTTAATCCCAGTGTGACTGCACAGGCGTTGGCCACAATCTGACCCTTAGTCACATATTGAAGAATGGCATGAACATATAGTTAAGTGATTGTGAGGGAAGATTGTTTTCCAAATGTCAGTTTTTGGCTACATTTACACGTGAAGCTGGGTAACTGATTCCCAGATCATGTTGATGTGCCCATGCTAGCTCTCATCAAGCTGGCATGATAAAAAACAGTGGTGTAGCCATAGCAGCCTGGGCAGAGGGGTGGGCTGGCTGCCCCGAGTAAATACCCACAGGAAACAAAATGGTTTGTGTCTGGGGTGGCTAGTCCTTCCCACCACTGCCTGAGATACTGCAGCTACACCACTATTTTTAGTGCACTCATGTGAGTCTGTGTACTCAAAATGAGACTCACCCCCCAGCTCCAAGTGTAGACAAAGCTCAGGTCTGCTTTGCCCTGCACTGAAGGATTTGTTCTGCAAGAAGATTTAAAAAAAAAAAAATAGCATTCAACAGATGCTTAAAGAAGTGAAATTGAAACTATACAACTTTCCAGGCCATTTATCAAGATTCTTGCAGGCCCCAAAATTTAAAAAAATACTGTGAAAAGAAAATTACCCACAGCATTTTAATAAATGAATCTTAAAAGAAAGTCAAAGAACTGCTGACAAGTTGACTGTTGCCAATTTCTGTATAAGTTTAAAAGAAATTGTCTTTCTCTGCCTACTTCTTTTCTCCATGAATTAGCATCCGCTGAACCTCAACACATAGATTGGGTCCCTTTATGCCAGTATGTGAATCAATTTAGGAATTTCAGTCATCTGAACCCAGAGTGAGGGGTCATCCATCAACTTATGCCCAAAGCTACCAGTGCTAAGCATATAATAAGCAGTTAGTAAGCACACCTTTAAAGACAACAAATGCTTTTGTCTTCAAAAAAGAACAGAGAGTGGATTCTAGCCATGTGAGACAAGATCCCAGGCTTTTGGGAGGCCTGGATCAGCAGACGCTCTTTATCAAAGGAAAAAAATGGAAAGAGAAAGTGGGTTTCTCTCCTTCTCTTGATGTGATATCCTTCACCCTCAGCAGGACCTTTAAACCATGAGCAGCAAGAAAGCACAACTTCATGCTCTAAGACACTATGACGATGGTTTAATGCAACTGTCATATGGTAGAATACCAGTCTATGTTAAGAGGCATCATTTGCACAATATGAAATGGGCAAAATGGAAATAACCTTCAAAATTATTCATGAAATTGTTTTCCCATTTTGTGCTTTTACCTCTTTTATTTCTGACAATAAAAATAAATGACCACTATAAACATAGGGATGGGCTTTTGAAAACCCTCTTCCAGCCGCACTCACCAAGCACTATCTTCCTTTCTTTGAAAAGCCAGATTGCCTCTGTATAAAGGATTGGTAGCATAAATTTTAGTTTTGAAAATTTGAATCCATATTTTTCACAGTGAAGAATCATTTCTTAATATCATATCTTAGACTTTTTTCAGAAGTCTTTACACATTTTGTTTATTTTTAGCTGTATTTAGGAATATCTATTGGCAGACAATTAAAGATATACAGTAGCCAAGGTAACACATTAATGTGTATTTACTTTGATCCAGAAGGTCATCTTAAACTGCTCCCATCTGACTAGGTGAAGTTTAATAAAGTTTATAGCAAGGTCTATGTTCAATCTGACCACATGTTTTTGCACTCAAAATAAGGTGAGAAAATTTTTAAAATGTGTGAAAGTGGGGGCAAAACACTTTTCATAATTATTTACTATTCCCAAGTAGAAAAAAAGATAGAAAATGGTAAGAAAATATGTGACAGCAAATTTTAGGTGCTAAATAATATTAATAACAGTTACAATAATAGTGTTGCGAATACTCAGTTGAATATATATTTTGCAGAAATATTTTTAATCTAAAAAATTTATATCAATTTATTCAAAACCTCCTCCACTCTGACCCAACTATTTGCTGTCAAGGTAATGCAAAATTTTAGCCTGGAGTGAATTTTTATTAATGACTCATAACCCACTGAAAATAGGATTTTTAATGGAAATATTGACATGATCTAAACTATTCTAGTTCAGACAGTGGTACTCTGAATCTTGCACATGAAAGTCCTCATTTAAATACAGTGATGACAGGAGTTTGTTTTTCACAAGTCTTATAAACTTCAGTTCAAACAAATACTTGTTATCAGATCGTTGAAAAGATGAATGCTTTGTTTTAATGTTTTCCTTAGTTTTGAAGTGGCTAAATGGTTCATCAACCCACTGAGTAGTTTCCTTATTAGTTTTCTTTTTAATTAACAGACTTGTGAATAACCACAACTGCCTTGTGGGACATACGAAACACTGAACAGATGACTAACTTGCAATGAGCAATCTGCTCAATATAGTCTGCCTTAATTTAAGCCATACGTGAGGAAAAACAAAAGTATGGCAAGTATGCAGCCTAATGTATCGTTTTGTGTCTGTTTTAAGTTATTTAAGACCCTGGTGTGCAGAAAGTAACATTCATAAAAGTGAAAGCAACATTTTTTGATTTATTGCCACCTGTTAGCGTGATTTTGACCTCTAGTGGGGACATGCATTATCATCCAGGTCAACACAGCATGGCATACTACTTTGGTGTGCTGTAGTTGGAAGCCATTATGACTGCAGAAACTAAATACAACCTGAAGTGACAACTTGCACCAGGCTGCTAGCATGTAACTGCTTTAGCACCTGGGAGCAGGGAGGATTGCACGTGTTGCCACTGTAATCCAGTCCTGTTTGTGGCTAAGAGCCATCTACTGGGGGTTCATTAGAAACTGGCTGGAGGGCAGTACGGCTCTGTAAACTACAGCTGTCTAATTGGGTTTGCTTGTATGCACTGTCTTTGCTTTTATAATGGAGGAAAGCTACACAGCCTTTCTAATTAGATTGTTAAACATAATAGCTGAATGACACAGCAGTAAAGAATGTGTCCTACTCTTTGTAAATGCAGAATAAGGAGCAGAAAAGACTCAAGTTTTTTCCAGCCCATTTCCTCCATCATCACATCCAATGGTAATGAGACTGTTTATTTTTTCTCAAATTAATGAAAAAGATTGTAGGCCTTGATGAAGTCCAAAATAAATGTCAAAACACAATTCCAGTAGCAAACACATCTCTCTTTCCATTCTGTTGTTTCTCCTTTTATTTGTTTGGAATGCTCAGGCCATGCACTAATTGGTGTCCTTGCTGGCAATAAAAACGGAATGAAAACTGAGGGGCTTGGAAACTGAACTATCCTCTCAGCCCTGAAGGTGGTCCTTCTAGAACAGGCCTGAAGCACACTGGCAGTGTGGGGAAATTTCCAAAACCACCATCCATGCTGTACCTGTTTTGTGGGTTAACAGAGGAATTCGGTCTCCTGGGCTGTCAGTTCAGTCACCTTTCATGAGCTCTAAACTGATCAAGAGAGAAAAGGAAATACTGTGAAGCCAGTTTTCTTCCCAGCTTCTTGGGATTCAAAGATTCTGCTACTTTAACAGTTCTTCATTGTTATTCACGTGGAGCCCAAACCTATAAAACGTAGAGCGTCTTAGGACGCTCTGCTTCCATTCACTTTATATGGGCTAATATAGCATAAATCAAGTGTGACATCTTAAGTAGACTATTATTAGGACTTCTAAAATGTTTGTATCTTTTTGCTTTTCTTAACATTGAATGGACTGTCTTCTTGTCTTTTCCATTAAGGTATTTACCAGGTGCAGGAGGCCTACTAAGAGATGCCAAGCAAATTTCAAGACTTATAGGAGAGTGGGAAAATAGTCAAATATGAATGTGAACTGTACAATTTGCACTTATACTAATATTTAGCCCAATCCTGAGAACATGCCATGGAAGTGTTAGCATGTGTAATATCTGTAGCACTCTCAAGATAACACAGTTATCCATTCATCAAACACGACATCTGATATTTGCCCAGTGGGGACAAGGAAATAGATTTATTGAAAAATAGCCATTGCATTAGAGCAAAGATGAACCTTTCAGTTGAAAATCATGTGAAAAGTCACATTTTTGTACATTTTAATACAATCGCCATTTCATCCAAATTGCAAATAAGGCGACATTTGGGGGTACAAAAGTTATAAAGCGAAACAGCAAGCAACTGAATGTGAAATTGTGTTAAACATTTTCAAAATTGGACCTCAGACTTTTGAATTCTTAGTATGCTGAAATAAGCTAGTTATGTGTATTTCTGTCTCCTTAAACGTTTTGGACCAAAATCAACTTGATTTCGATGGAATAACTCCTACCTGAATTTGGCTCTACAAAGCATCAAAAACAGAAATATGAAAGATAAAACTTGAACTGAAACTACTCAGCCTCTTTGTATTACATAATCATAACCCCACCAAAAAGATTCAGAATAAAGCAAACCCAAATATTGATTTACTTCAGAAACCGGAGACTTTCTGCAGTTTAATACTATTTGATACTTTACATCCTGTCTTTATTTTACATCCACAGACAATATTTTAAATTTTAAGAAACAGTAAAGTTTAGCTAGGAAAGGTGAAATTGAGACCAAACTACAGTCAGGAACAGCAAATATT
Organism: Chelonoidis abingdonii; assembly: GCF_003597395.2. Lineage (NCBI taxonomy): Eukaryota > Metazoa > Chordata > Testudines > Testudinidae > Chelonoidis > Chelonoidis abingdonii. Next base: position 332,202,318 of record NC_133769.1, read on the forward strand.
AAAGGACATTTAAATCATGGTACTGGACAATGCTAAAATAAAGTTATTTTCATCTGGTGGTTACTGCTGAGAACATGCAAAGGACTGTTTATCGATCACTAGCCTTAAAATCTTAGTGGATTATATAACATTGCATCTCTATAATTAATGTAAATATTACTCTTAAATATGTTCAGAAAAGGCCTATTGCAATCATGTTCCTAGCAATCCTAGATTTATGTCCTGTCAGATTTGTGTCATTGCATACTAGCAGATTTCTAAGAAAATACTTCCCTTTAGACATTATAATCTTGCACATTTATACATATATTTATGAGTGAGGATACAGAATAACTCATGTGTGCAATGCACAGGAAATTATGTTTGGCAGAGCTATTAGCCGCTTTTGCCACTGCTCCTATAAGATAGTTCCCAGAAGTGTGAGCTAATTTAGGATTATCTGTGAGTGCGATCACTCCTATGTAATTTAGGATTTGATCCTGCAATCAGATCCACACTGGCAGTGTTGTTTCATCCTGTGCAGAGCCTATGCGTCTAGCACATTTAGGTTTACCATAAAATAAATAAATGACAAAATGTGGGGGCTATATGTGCAAACTTCCTGTTTGTAAAATACATGTATGGAGAACGAAATGCAGCTGTATTCTGTGAGGAATAAATAAGAATTGTATAGTAGGGCAGTGATTGACTTTTCAACTTCAGGGCTGCAGTGTAGTCAGTGAGGAAATTTCTATAGACCCACGGGACCATTCGGAGGAGTTAGAAGAGACTAATTTATAGGGTTTTTCCCCCTCTGTGTATTTGTAACTGCCCATGGGAGGACCAAACCCCTCAGCAACTACCAGAAATATTAGGATAAAACTTTCTATTAAAAATAAATGCTTTTTAAATAACCCAGCAGCTAGTTTAAGTTCAGCCAGGGCTGGAATTATAAAGGCTTCCACTTAGCTGCAGTGAAGAAGCTTAGCTCCCTAGCACTACATGAAGAAGAGGAACAGTGCTGAACTGTGCTTACACTCTCTGTCTCTCTCTGTATATATATATAATAAAACCTATAAGGAGATTGGTTAGTATTTTTGTTCAGTACATACTGTACAGTATTTGTTCCTTACGTAAAAGCTGGGGAGAATATGTGCGTCAAGCAGTGGGCACTCTAATAGATAGGTACTAAGAATTCTTTACCAAATGTCTGTCTCTCTGACTGCACCAACTTCCTGGGACTGAACAACTCCTGTCTGCAGCCAAAGAAAACATCCAAGGTGTAACAGTGTCCTTTGCCTCCATAAGGGGAAAACTGGGTGCACCCATGAATGTAATAATAGATATGCAATCAGCCATGGAGTGTAGATCCAGATTTAGATCCAAATCAGGAATTTTGGCAAAGTTTTTTGAGTGTTCAGATTCAGTATTCTGAGTCAGGCCTTTTATCAGCCTGAATCATGAAATTCCAATGTAGATCTGATTCTAGAGCAAAGCATCCTTAAACTTTAGGGTGAGATTTCTATGAGTCTGTTTAGGTTTGGGTACATGCTCATCCAATGTGTATGTTGATCTTGGCTGCTGCTATGTGGGAGGATGTTTAGAATCAGATCCATACTTCAGAAGACAGGATGTAGCCACATAAAGTGTATATGATCAGAACATGGCTTTGCACAGGTGTGCTTTAAGAGAAAGCCATTCAAAAGTTTTTACACAAGGAACCCCAACTATTCTGATAGAAGTGAACTGATAGAGGGCTAAAAGTCTCAGTGAGCCAGCATTGAGCCACTCTTTACAGTCCTGTTTTTTCTATCTGGAAACTTGGGTTAATGAAATTGCTGGCCTGTTCTTAATCCCCATTATCCATAACAAAAAGCACCACATAATTTGGCACAATTGCCAGTCCCTGCTGAAGCTGTATAAAATAAATATAGTATATGTAGCTCTATAACACCATGATCCTTTGTTGTCTGTACCTTCACATTTCTAGCCTTCTGTTTTCTGTACCTTCACCTTCAAACGTGCTGTTTTCAGAAACAGACAGTTTGATCTAAATTGTACCATTATGTAACAGAGACTCACACACTCTGCTCTGTCACTGAGCCTTTACTTTTGTTCTTTCTTGTTGCTGTTTCTGTAATGGTTCTGATGGAAAGTATATGGGTTCTCCTTGTATATGGAAAACAGTAAAAGTTTAAAAAATTATCATAGAGGGTGAGAGATTAAATAAATAAGTAGTTTCACACAGTTTGCTAATGAAAGGCCCAAGACCAGAGTTGCTACAGTGACTGGAGAAATCTGCATAGTGCTTGCCCACTTAGTGCTCGTCACCCCTCACTAACTTCACACACAATTTCAATAAAAAAGTAATTAACAGAGCTGGCCCTAATATACAAAAATTTAGATTCATATCCAGAATTCAACCAGGAAAGGAGGAATTTAGAATCACAGTCATGAATTCTGCCAATTACACAGAACAAACCAAGTGACAAAATTCAGACATGGATCTAGAATTTGATATAACTTCAGATTTCGAATGTCCCCAAAGTTCAGGAGTGGTCAGGACTGGGGTTTTGACTCAGAGCCATCTCTAGTAAAATCAAGGAAGAAAAAGCAAAGTATATTTTAAACGGTTTTTGGATTTTTTTTGTTTTGTTTTTTGTTTGTTTGTATAAGCTACAGGCTACAGTACTTAAATTAGGCCTCAGGAGAAACCTCATACTACATCCTTCCCTAGGATATGTGCTGAAGCATGTTTTTATGTTGTCAAAGATTAAATAATTAGTAGAATATGGTCCAGATCAAAAGGCTATTCTGTCATAGCCAATTAGGAGGTGACCACAAATACAACAACTAATGATTCCTGTTGCTACGATACCTGTTGTAGTTAACCATGTGGGTTCAGAATGAAAGCGAATATACTCACCTTGTGTTTTAATTCAAATCCTCATAAGTTGTTAATTTAAGAACTGAATATATTTACCAGCCCCAATCTCCAAGGTAATATTAACATAAAAATGAACGATTGGCTTGAATTCTAAGCAAGAACAGTAAGTGCGCCAGCTGGCCACTGACCTCCAACACAGAGATCAGTTACAAGAAAATATGCATGCAGCAAAAAGCTTTAATCTGGTTTTCTGAGAAGCCTTATATCAAGACCCTTCCATAATAGTATTTGCACCATTTTATTTGCCTATCAGTTATATTAGGTATATTTAGGGCACCCACCACTGTAGTGTCTATGAGCCAGTATCTTTGTTATTCGTGCTGCAGACAGGGAAAATGATTGATTTGAAACAGGAACATTTCTTTCAGCATTATTCAGAGGTTTGAATAGCTGTAAGTGAGAACACTCTGTTACTCTGATGTAAAATATTAGTCACCATGTGCCAGTGACTCATGCATCAATGCTTTGATATACGTAAACTGATTAATTCACCCCCAGATTAGCCTTTGTATTTTACTGCAATCTCTATTCATATGGAATAGTGTTCCTACGCATGGCACATTACTTGTATTTTAATGGATAGACTATAAAGTTGGACTTGGGTTTTTAACACCAAGCACAGATTTTAGGTGTCACAGTCTTTGGGTTCCCAGCTTGAGACATATCCTAGCTAGATGGTCAGAGGTGATGAGCATCTACTGTCCTCACTGACTTCAGTTACAATTATGGTTGCTCAGCACTTCTGAAAATCGGAACATGAGAACCGCCATATTGGGTCAGACCAATGGTTCATCTAACACAGGGGTTGGCAACCTTTCAGAAGTGGTGTGCCAAGTCTTCATTTATTCACTTTGATTTAAGGTTTCGCGTGCCGGTCATACATTTTAACGTTTTTAGAAGGTCTCTTTCTATATAATATATAACTAAACTATTGTTGTATGTAAAGTAAATAAAGTTTTAAAAATGTTTACAAAGCTTAATTTAAAATTAAATTAAAATGCAAAGCCACCCGGCCCGGTGGCCAGGACCCAGGCAGTGTGACTGCCACTAACAGCAGCTCGTGTGCCATAGGTTGCCTATCCCTCAGCTAGTCCAATATCCTGTCTTCCAACAGTGGAGAATGCCAGATGCTTCAGAAGGAGTAAACAGAATGAGGCAATTTATCAGGTAATCCATCCCCTGTCATCCAGTCCTAGCTTCTCGCAGTCAGAGGTTTAGGGACAATTCAATGCTTTCTTTCACATATAGTGCCACTCACCATCAGGGTAACCTACTCTGTCATTCTTTCATATTTTGTACACTGGTATTACGATGTCCCATTGATTATCATCTTTTCACCAAGTTTCTGTAATGCCTATTATATCAATATCCTCATTTGATACCAGGCACTCAGGTCTACCCATCTTAGTATTTAGATTTCTTGCATTTGTATACAAGCACGTATAAAAATTGTCAATATTTAGCTGTCTTCATGTAATTTAATTGAATGGGTCTCTTTTTTGTTCCACTGTTTCTCTTCAGTTCCTACCTGTACTTTATCAACCTCTATACTCTCCTCTTAACTAGGATATAAACTATGTCCCCTTTAATAAATCCTCCCCTGAGGGATGTATCTGACCAGACCGTATGCTCCACTGTAGCTGTCTGCTTCCCCCAGCCCTTAATTTAAAAACACTTCTATGATCTTTTTAATTTTACATGCTAGCAATCTCGTTCTGTTTTCACTTAGGTGGAGCCCATCCTTCCTATATAGAATCATAGAATATTAGGGTTGGAAGAGACCTCAGGAGGTCATCTAGTCCAATCCCCTGCTCAAAGCAGGACCAACACCAACTAAATCATCCCAGCCAAGGCTTTGTCAAGCTGGGCCTTAAAAACCTCTAAGAATGGAGATTCCACCACTGCCCTAGGTAACCCGTTCCAGTACTTCACAACCCTCCTAGTGAAATAGTGTTTCCTAATATCCAACCTAGACCTCCCCCACTGCAACTTGAGACCATTGCTTCTTGTTCTGTCATCTGCCACCACTGAGAACAGCCTAGCTCCATCATCTTTGGAACCCCCCTTCAGGTAACTGAAGGCTCCTATCAAATCTCCCCTCACTCTTCTCTTCTGCAGACTAAATAACCCCAGTTCCCTCAACCTCTCCTCGTAAGTCATGTGTCCCCAGCCCCCTAACCATTTTTGTTGCTCTCTGCTGGACAATCTCCCATTTGTTCACATCCCTTCTATAGTGGGGAGACCAAAACTGGATGCAGTACTCCAGGTGTCACCTCACCAGTGGCAAATAGAGGGGAATAATCATTTCCCTTGATCTGCTGGCAAGGCTCCTACTAATACAGCCCAATATGCTGTTGGCCTTCTGGGCAACAAGAGCACACTACTGACTCATATCCAGCTTCTCGTCCACTATAATCCCCAAGTCCTTTTCTGCAGAACTGCTGCTTAGTCAGTCGCTCTCCAGCCTGTAGCGGTGCATGGGATTCTTCCTTCCTAAGTGCAGAACTCTGCACTTGTCCTTGTGGAAATTCATCAAATTTCTTTGGCCCAATCCTCCAATTTGTCTAGGTCACCCTGGACCCTATCCCTACTCTCCATTGTATCTACCTCTTACCCCAGTTTAACGTCATCTGCGAACTTGCGGAGGGTGCAATTAATCCCATCATCCAGATCATTAATAAAGATGTTGGAAAAAAACAGCTCCTGGACTGACCCCTGGGGCACTCCACTTGATACCAGCTGCCAACTAGACATCAAGCAGTTGATCACTACCCGTTGACCCCAACAATCTAACCAGCTTTCTATCCACCTTATAGTCCATTCATCCAATCCATACTTTCTTAACTTGCTGGCAAGAATACTGTGGAGACCGTATCAAAATCCTCCTATCCCAAAAGGTTCCCCCATTCCTAATAACTCCCTCCACTAAACAACATCCTCTCATCCATGCATCGAGACCTGCAGTTCTGCCTGTCTAACTGGCCCTGGGCATGGAACTGGAAGCATTTCAGAAAATGCTATCACAAAGGTCCTGGGCTTTAATCTCTTTCCTAGCGGCCTAAATTTAGCCTCCAGGACCTCTCTCCGACCTTTCCTTATGTCACTGGTACCTACATATACTACAACACTAGCTCCTCCCTAGCACTGCACATAAGTCTGTCTAGATATCTCAAGAGGTCTGCAACCTTCTCACCAGGCACGCAATTCCCCATGCGGTTCTCCCAGTCATCACAAACCCAACTATCTATATTTCTAAGAATTGAATCCCCCATTGCTATTAGTTGTCTCTTCCTAATAACTGGTGTTCCCACCTCTGGAGGGTATCCTCAATGAGAGAGGATATCTTGACATCATCTGGAAGGAGGGTCCCAACTATGGAATAATTTCTCTTTGGTCCAGCTTGATGTTCTCCTTACATGAGACTTTCAACCTCCTCAACAGCACAGAGACTTTCAGACTGGGAGTGGGACCTCTCTACTGTGTTCCGGAAAGTCTTGTGTATGTACCCCTCTGTCTCCCTTAGTGCCTCCAATTCAGACACTTGGGTCTGTACTCGGTTTCTGAGGGCCATGAGCTGCTTGCACCAAATGTGCACATATACACCACGCACCCACAAAGCAAGTAATCATACATGCTGCATTCAGTGCAATAAACTGGACAGGCCCCACTCTGCTGCTGGATGTCTACCTGCATTATTTTCACTCTTGCTGTTGTTGTTTTTTTAACTCTTGGGGGGGGGGTGTTTTAAGTTCTTCTGTTACAGAGAAAGAAGCAACTTGGATATAGGTGAGGAGAAGAGGAGGGAGGAGTCAAAAATCACAAGTCACAGGTGACAGAAGAGATAGTGGTATTATCATCTATAATATTTAATGGAGGTTTTGAGAGGAAAGAGGAATGAGTCCATTCTGTCCATGTGGAGCTTGATATGACAGGAACCCATCCAAGATTAGATATTTCATCTTTCACTGTCTGTCAAACTGCAATCAAACCACATATTTGACACTGACCTTAGCCCTCTCCAAAATGCTGCTTCTCATCTTTCTTAACCATGTTTCAGCAATGTCTTTGAGTAAATGGCTGCTCATTGTGGTACACATCAAGTTCACACTTCTTTCAGGTCCTGCATCATCAAGCCTTTGTGACGCCTCAGATCTGATCTATCTCTTCATTCCGCCCTCACTCTTCTCTCTGCCAGTGACAAATTCAGATCAGACGTCAGTGATGCTGAAAATGGAATATAAGGTTTCAAATATCCTTCCATACATAGGGCCTGGTTGTCTTACTTTGCATGGGTGTAACAACCATCTACCTCAAAGGAAGTTACATCAGCCTCAAAGTGCAATGGGTAATGTACTCTGTGTTTCAGGGAATATCAAATTGTTTTTGCAAAGATCAATGGAAGGTAAAAATGAGCATCTCCGTTATGGTAGTTTCAAACCCATTGAACTCAATATAACTGAGCTAAAAATTTGGGACCAACACAGGGAATTCAGCCCTTTCTATAGTACAGCTATGATGGGTATTTGAACAAGGATTTGCCTTGGAGAGCAGAGTAGAAACTGCTGACCTAGACCACAGTGTGAAAAAGCTATGCAAATATCATGGCTCTTCTGCACAAATAGTAATCTTCTCTACTCCAGTCCATTTGGAAAACAATGAACTTTGTGTTGAAATCATAGGAGAGATCTGTATTGTCAACAAAAGATAATGGGCCAAATTCTGCTCTCAGTTCCTTGATACCAGTGGAATTACACGGCTGGATTGAGAGCAGACTATATCCCAGTGGTGCCTTAAGCATACTTTGCCATTTCTGACATTAATCTAATGTTTTGGGGGCTGGTAACTTAGCTGTTTTAACTATTACAAGCCTGACCTGAAACTTCATTCATAGCTTCTCCTCAGCCCACATGCAGTTTCTTTAAAATAAAATACAGTATTTTATATTTAGCTCCTTAATGACCAATTATTCTTACCAGGCCTGAACACAGAGAGGCCCTGTCTGCATGGGGAGTTGCTATCCCCGTACCACCTTCTCCCCCATGTTCCTCCTTCCTCTGCAGTCTCCTCAGATCTATGGCAGAGCAGTCTCTGCAAGGATCCACACACAGAGAGGGGGTAAGTCAAGGGTGAGTCTGAGGAGGGTTGCAGATCACAGCCCTGCAGGGAACTTGCCTAGAAGGCAGTGTTAATTCCAGGGGTTAGCAGCCCCTCTGTGCTTTGGAACCTGCCTTTAAATAGGTTTAAGGAGCTGTGCTCATGCGGGGAATTTTGTCAGCACAGCTCCACTAGAGGTGGGTGGGTTGTATGACAGGGAGACAAGAGACGGCGTGGTAGTATAGGGTCACTGCACAGATAGCCTTGGTCTCTAGCATATTCCCCAGGATCCACAGAGTGTGAGGCAGAACACGCTTCTTCCTCCTTGGTGGGGTGGGACTGAACACACTCAAAGAGTTCAGAGGAAGGTCTGTGAGAGAAGCTGCACATAGGTTTTCTCTCAAGCCAATGGGGGGGTTGGACCTGAGCCTTATTCCTTGTGTTGTATAATTTCTTCTTCTGAGAGGCTAGATTGTCACAACCCTTCCTTGGCTGCACAACAGAGGCAGGGGAGTGAGATTCTCCAGACTTCCCTGCATGGCCTTGCTCATACTGTGACTCCAGCTATGGTTGGGAGACAGGGGCTACTTGCCCAATATCCCCCACAGTGAGCAAGTGGAAAGGACTGCAGACAAGGAAAAACCCTGGCTCCAGCCCCTCTACTTGACCAGCTACTCTGGTGGATAGGCACACAATGGAGAAAAAAGCCCTTCAGAAAGGATGAGGTAAGTCAGTGGTTCTCAACCAGGGATACGCGTACCCACAGGGGTACACAGGAGGTTCTGGGGATACACAATCATTAGATATTTGTCTAGTTATACAACGGGCTACATAAAAAGCACTAGCAAAGTCAGTACAAACAAATTTCATACGAATGCACTGTTTATACTGTCTATTTATACACACTGAAATGTAAGTACAATATTTATATAAAAATTGATTTTATATTATATGTAAAATGAGAAAGTAGCAACTTTCAATACTTGTGTGCTGTGACACTTTGTATTGTTATGTCTGATTTTGTAAGCAAGTAGTTTTTTAAGTGAGGCAAATGTGGGATGCAGACAAATCAGACTCTGAAGGGATCAGCAGTCTGAGAAGGTTGAGAGCCACTGAGGTAATGACTTTTCCCTGATAGGAGGGGAGCCGAGAGAGAGGTCATCTCTGAGTTCTTACTCTGCTGTGCTCCTGGGCAAGTGTAGGTATCTGTCACCTCCCTGTAGGGAGGTTCCTAAAGTTACAACCTAGCCTTTATGATACCTTATTAGACATTTTCAGAGAAAAACAGACAGTCTTATGCACATAGTTGGTTATACACATCATTTGCCAAGGAATGTTCAACGTACATTTTCTTTTTCCGTGTATGCACTCAAGCTTGATTCTTCAAACAAATTAACTATTGTTGTGAAGCTTTTATTGTCAGCTCAGGAGGGTTTTGGCAATCCCTGCCTCCCAAATCAATGAAAAAACTCTCAATGTCACGAGACATATCACATAGATTTAAAAAACAGAAAACTGTGGAGATGTAATTGTAATCAAAAAGTTAATTTCTTCTTTCTCTTATTGTATTGATAAGATAAAAAAAAAAGGAAATTGCCAAGTGATCAGTGTATAATGTGGTTATAAAATGTTCTAAAACCCTGCAACAACCTTTCACAATATCTTTCCGTAGGGGTTGTGTGTATGTGGCACAATGCAAGGGTTACTAGGAATGTGTGTGGTGGTAGAAAAGCCTGCAGGGTTTTTTTTTTCTTTATTTTTAAATGCATTAGGCTGGATCTCAAAGGAAATCCAGTACGGTCTAGTTATTGGCTAATTTATGAATAACGGACATTCCTCATTTTTATTTACCTACTTGGAATTTGTTGGTTGACTATAATTCCTAGAATAAAAAAAAACAGGAAATATTGAGGAGTGAGGTATTCAAGAACCTCCAGAAATTCAGAAAAGTTTAAGTGTTAGTCAAACATTGTTTTAAAAAAAAAAAAAACAGAGAAATTATTTCCATATGATAAGTAAAAGGCCTGTCTAATAAGAAGTTCATTTCATGTGACCTAAGAACATGTATCACCAGAAATAAATGGCTAATGTACCACACTACTAGCTAGATCTGACTCGATAGTGATCACATTTCACGTATGTCATAAGGAGGACTGATATGAAAAGAAAAAGAATCATCTATTCTTCTCTTCCTGATATTATTAATAAAATAGGTTGCATGGGGAATGAATGTGAAAAATAGTGGTGGATACTCTAGAACTTTCTTACTACATTTCTTTGTGACCTCAGTCACACTTTCTATTAACATATAGCTCAGCACAGTCTGTTTTCTAATAAGCAGGATCATTTTAGTCACTGCATCACCTCAACACCATCTAAAACTACCTTAGCACTGCGGTTCATTATATTTTTGGTTGTGTGTATGTTTATATATGTGTCTGTCCTACATTTTAAAGAAATCACATTTCCCCAACCTCACTAGCCTACTGTCATCTGCTAATCTGGGACTACATTCTCCTGTAGAAAGAAAAATACAAAATGTTTATGGTTGCAACCCCCCGTATTTTCTTCAATTTCAGTAACATCCATCAAAGCTAAATCAGCAGGCCTTGCTACTGCTGCCTTTGTTGCTGCTCCAACTGTGTTCTGTGTCACTGGATATAGGGCCTCTGTATCAGAGTCCAGCAAAACAACATCTGCTAAGGAGATTAGAATTACATCAGTGCTGGTGGCTAGCTGAAGAAATGTTTGTAAAGCACTTTGAAGATGAAAAGTGCTATGCAAATGCTAATTATATAATAAGTAATTCTACCAAAACAGAAACATTCCATCCTTAGCCTCCTCCTTCTCTACTAAATATACCGTCAAAATCCCAAGGTTTATTTTAGAGATACTGGACCAAATTCATTGTTGTTGCATAGATATATATATACATAAACTAATGAAATTACAGCAGGAATGATTTCAACTCATTGAGCTAGATTCAAGGGACAATTGATACATTTGTAATGGAATGACTGTGACCATTTACCCTCGTGTTATTCTCGCCTTGTGCAATATTTTATTATTCACAGAACACTCCAAAGTGTCTTAGCTGCTTTGAAGGCAAATAAAAAAAAAATTTTGTATTATGTGACATGACTTCTGCTGTTACACTTATATAAATATACAAACCAAGAACCCCTTATTCAAACATCCCTGAAGTTTGGGGGCTGCTGACAGTTCTTATGTGCAAAAAAGAATGACACATGACCACTCAGTCACTGGCTGACAATGAAAACCGACAAGGAGCAGCAAACACAGGCTCTGCTGGAGAAGCAGCCACCCCAGCAGCCAAAGACACCACTGAAAAAGAGACGGTGGTGAGAACAATATGATCGTAAAACTACTGAGCTTCAGAGATAGCAGTTATCAACATCTGTCCAATAAGAGACAGAATAATCCTTCCATCTGTTAGACTGCTCAGATGAGCTACCCCTGCTCCCAAACTAGACATCTCTGTGTGTACGTACACATGCCCACTATATTAATTACCTATATTAGTCTATGTTTTTTCTTCTTGGTTGATATATTTTATTTCCATATTACTTTTTTAAAAAATAAAGAGGGGTGGAGAGAGATAAGCTAAATGCTACAGTAGTCAATGGAGTTAGTGACTACTTTTCCCTGCCATGTGACGGGATATAACCTTGTATAACTTTGACCCATGTCATGTGACTGAACCAGGAAATAAAGAACTGCAGCTTATCAGCAATCCTGTGTATAAGGCAATTATTAAAGGAATAATCCTCCATTGTTAAGTGACTGTTAAGTGACTGACTAGATGCCATAATAAAGTTTTGCCATATGTAATTTTCATAATACATTTACAAATGTGTTACCATCACCAAGGCATAAAACAAAGTAATTTCTAGGATAAATCCCTTAGGGTTCTTAATCTTTATTCAGTCCTCATTTAGGCAAACTCCTATTAAACTTAATCGGGACACCACGCTGCGCCCTGGGAGTGGCCAGCAGGTCCGACTCCTAGGTAGTGGGGCGCACAGGGCTCCGTGTGCTGCTCCCTCCCTGAGCACTGGCTCCGCACTCCCATTGTCCGAGAACCGGCCAATGGGAGAGGGGTGGTGGTGCCTGTGGGTAAGAGCAGCATGCACGGCACCTCCTGACCCCTCCCCCTGCACCTGTGGCCCGCTTTTGGTGCCTGTGCAATGTGGTGTCAGGGACAGGCAGGCAGCCTGCCTGAGCCCCCGATCCCCACTGTGCTGGTGACTGGGAGCGCGTGAGGAAAGCCTGTGCCCCAATCCTGAGCCCCAACCCCCTGCCCCACTTCTGAGCTGCCCTCAAACCTGGAGCCCCCACCTGCATCCCAAAGCCCTCATCCCCAGTCCCCCCCAGGGCCCTCACCCCCTCTGCACCCAGGGCTGGCTCCAAGGGTTTTGCCACCCCAAGCAGACAAAAAAAAAAAAGCTGCAATCGTGATCAATTCAGCGGGAGGTCGTCGCTCCGAGCAGAGTGAGGGACCCTCTACCGAATTGCTGCCGAATACCTGAAAATGCCACCCCGCTCCAGAGTTGCCGCCCCAAGCACCTGCTTGATAAGCTGGTGCCTGGAGCTGGCCCTGTCTGAACCCCAAATCCCTGCCCATCCCAGAGCCCCCTCCTACACCCTGAACCCCTCATCCCTGGCCTCACCCCAGAGCCCTCACCCTTTCCTGCACCCCAACCCCCTGCCTCAACCCACAGCCCCCTCCTGCCCTCCAAATCCCTTGGCCCACCCCCCAGCCTGCACCCTAAATCCCTCATCCCCAGCCCCACCCCAGAGCTTGCACTCCCAGCCCAGAGCCCTCACCATCTCTGCACTCCAACCCCTTACCCCAGCCCAGAGCCCCCACATACCCTGAACCCCTCATCCCCAACCCAGCCCAGAGCCCTTACCCACTCCTGAACCCTAATTCCCTGCCTCAACCCACAACCCCCTCCCACAGTCTGAATCCCTTGGCCCCAGCCTGGAACCCCCTCCTTCACCCAAAACCCCTCATCCCTGGCCACAGCCTAGAGCCGGTACCCCCTTCTGCACCCCAAGCACCTGCCCCAGCCCAGTGAAAGTGAGTGAGGGTGGGGGAGAGTAAGCCAATGAGGGAAGGGGAATGTAATGAGCAGGGGGCAGGGCCTCAGGGAAGGGGCAGGGCAGGCGTGGGGTCTTGGGAAAGGGGTGGGGCTAGGGTGTTTGGTTTGGGGCAATTAGAAAGTTGACAACTCTAATCCCATGTTTTTAAACATTTATAGCTAATACGTTAAATTGTTCGACTTGTTTTCATTTGATCTGCCATGTGCATATGCACACACGTGCATGCCTGCAAACATCTGCACCTCTCTTTAAACCAAAAAACACTTCAAATTTCTTTTCAAGTTTATGTGCTATCCTTCAATAGGAAATGTATTAACCATACCAAGAAATTAGAAGAGCATTTTTCTGCTAAAAAGTGGCATGCACTGCATAAATTGTGTTTACCTTTCATATAGGTGGTTCAACTGCATGTGTTGCACCTCACTTACATCAAATATTGCTTGCAATACCTAGCTGTAGCTTCATTCATACAGACATCATGGTTGGTAGTGGGGATTGAACCCACACTGCTATTTTTAGTGTGTTAGCTGAATCAGAGCTAGTGTGTGTCTGTCTACCCACACTGGGTAGTCCTGGGTTCAATCCCCATTAACAACCTTGGGAGTGGGGGTCTACTCAGGCTGGGGGGCACTCTCGTGGCTGCTGTGTAGACATACCCCTTCAGTCTTTTAGACCACTGACTTCAGTAGGCTTTGGATCTGTCCCTGAACCATTGTTCTATATATTCCCCCTTTTAGAGAAGTTCATCCTATGCTTCTAACATCTGAATTGTTCAGCTTCCATCAAGGGTGCCATTTGGTAATGAACAGAATATATGCAGACACTGCTGTCATTAGTGGGGCTCAAACCTAGGCTCGCCAGCACCAGCATGTAAGCCCTTACTAATTTAGGTGAAGAGACAACACTCTAACTTGTCACTCAGGCTATGTCTACACTTGAAGCTAAGGCTGTAGTTTCTAGCTTGAGTAGACATACCCACGCTAGCTCTGGAGTGCAGACACTGTCGCTCAAGTGTTGGGAGGGGCTAGCCACCCTGGTTACCTACCTGTGCAAGACACAAAGTGTTCTGTTTTAGCCCACTAGCTCTGATGAAGCCTGCACCATCACGTCTTCCTGAGTGGCAATGACACCTCCAACTCGAAGTGTAGACACACCCTAAGTGGCCAGCCACTATATAGGCATGATTACACACTTATAGGCAGCATATTATACTCCCATTTCATGAAAGACTATTTTTCTCACAGTGTTCTAAAGGAAACCATATTTCTCCTTTAGTCTATTCTTTTTATACAATAAAAATGAGTATTATTCCTACACCCAAAATAAGAGTTAGGAAGTACCTATAATGTTGTATGGCCAGACCAAAGTAACGATGGTCAAGGTGGTATGACTATGGTCTAGATGTAATACATTAGTAACAATCCAATTTGGGCTTGTAGAAGGTCTCTTTGCCAGACAGCTACAAGCTGAGACTAATTACGATCCATTTATATTTGGGCCCTCCTGCTGAGTTAGACATACTGCTGGTAGGCAGGAAACTCTTTCGGACACACAGACACCAACATATTTCTCACACAAACATGAGGAAGAAGAAAGGCAGCACTAGCGGACACATTACTTTTCTTTAGCAGGAAATACAACTGAAGTCACTCACTGATCTGTGTTATACTAGGGACTCTAGAAGAGGAAGGGTGGTCTAGTATATAGAGCATGAATCTGACATAAATTCAATTCCTAGCTGCACCACAGGCTTTGTGACATTGGACAAGTCATTTAGGCCCAGGTCTTCAAAGGTATTTAGGCTCCTAACGTCCATAGAAATGAATGGAAGTTAGGAGCCTAAATAACTTTTGAGGATCTGGGCCCTTGTCTGGCTCTCTCTGCCTCAATTCCCCGTTCACAAACTGGGGGTGATGAGTACATCCCTATCTCACAAGATGTTGTGAGGAAAAATACATTCAAAAGCATATTAAGTGTGCAGATATTATATCAATGGGAGTTAACAAGTACCTATGTTAGGCAGTTTTTTATAATTATTAAGTATTATTATTAATAATATTAATAATAATGACAATTTGTATTAACATAGCACCTAGGAGTTCTAGCCATGAACCAGGACCTGTTGTGCTAGGCGCTGTACATGCTCAGACCAAAAAATTCAGCCTCTGCTCCCAAAAGCTTACAAAGTCTAAGACAAGAGCCAACAGCTGAATACAGACAGACCAACAGGAGTCTACAAGGAAACAATGAGACAATATTGGTCAGCATGGTAGGCTGTGGTCTCAGTATGCCAGCACCGTAACCACGGTAAAGCGTATAGGTATCATGGCAAAGGCAAGTATAATAAAATGCTTAATTTGTGACAAAACATATAGCAGACCTTTGTGCCTTGCTCTTGTATCACTTGCTGCCCTATGTTTTTCTTCTTTCTTTTATGCCAGAACTAGTGAGAGCCAGATTGTGCCAGGCATAGCTGTGCAACAGCAAAGGAGGAAGAGAGGGACAACAAGCTTCACCTAACCCCTAAAGCTCTGTGCAAGAGCCAACAACTGCACTCCCCTAAGTGCAGAGAGTACTGCCTCCTAGTTCTCCAAAAGGATGCTAGCCACTCCAAAAGTAGTAGCGTAGGATCCCACATCTCCTTAAGAAGTGTATGAAAAGCATCAGGAATAGGGCTAGCTGAAGTTTTTCCTTTGCAACTTCTTTTTTCATCTAAATGAAAATTTTCATAGAAAGCGTGAGCTTTCCTCAAAAAATACTTTTTTTTTCCCCCATTGGAAAACTGAAAACCTAAAAAAATCCCATATTTGTGGACTTCAACAAAAAGTTGAACTTTTCTGCGGAAAGCGTCAATGAAAAGTAAGTCATTTTCATTTTGTAGTGGTGCAGAGGAAATGGACAGCCCATGGTGGTAAGCTTCATGTTCACCATATGACTTCTCTGGATGATGAGCTATGATGGAGAAAGTGCTACGTAAGGGCTAAATCCTGAAGTCCGTCTTTAAGCATTCTGTGGGAGTTTGGATGGAATAAGGCCTTCAGGGTTTGGCTCTGGCACACACACATCTAAGGTAATTAGGAAAAAGACAAAAAAATTATGAAAAACCTGTGAAGTTTAATGCAATTAGTTATATTTAAGTTTGCTGTTTGAAAGCTTTTCTTGGTATGAAAGACCTTTTTTAAGCAGAAAGTTGCTACCTTATCTTATTTAGATACTGCCCTAGGGGCACAGGCCACCACAGACCTACACACAGAAAGCATGTTGATGTCAATGGTAGTTTTGCATGGAACCTGACAACCCTCCTTTGTTGTATTACAAGAAAATTCAGGACTTGCACACTCAAGCTGATTTCTACTCCAGAATCACAATGCTTTTCAGCTAATAGCCACAAAGAGTTTATGTTTACTTGGAACTGAAACACTCCTAAAAGACTTCCTTCCAGTAGCTATGAAAGTATGTATCTTTTTCTACCACGTTATCTTATTTAATCAGGACTAAGCAAACATATTACACACTAATAATAAAATCACTGGAAATTCTCTATTTAATCTGTCTGCTCTTTCTGTAAAGGTTTCCAACAAAGGTTAGCACACTACCTAATCTTATGATGAGGCAAAATTACATCACAACACAGCCACTGCATTACCTGTTTACAAATAATGCTATTGTTGTTACAGTGCAGTGACAAATTAACTTTCATGTTATCGGTAGGTAATGCAATTGCATTAGACAGGCTGGACTGAGTTGTCACTTCTGATTGCAGTTGCTTAAAGGAAAACTGCAGTGATTGGTTATAATAGCAGAGGGCTTCATTGTGGCTGTGAGATACTGGCCTGAGTTCGGGGTGGGGAAGAGCAGCAGCACCACAAGGGAAGCTGCAGGAGGGACTGTGCCTTTTAGACAGAGATTCCAAGCATGCCGGGGAAGCTCCCCAGCTGCACTATCCCTTAAGCTGATGCAGAACTTGCCCTTCTTTGTGCCTGGCAATCAGAGCTGAGTAATGTGGAAGGGGACAGGGCAAGACCATACTGTGCTTCCTCCCCATCCCTTTGGGGTTGCAATAGGAAGAGCCAGTCTGTGCACACAGGAAAGTGCAGGTTCTATATGACTGCACAGCCTCTGTGCATAGGGCATGGAGGACGGAAGGCCTCCTGCACCCTACTCCACATTATTCTGCTGTTGAGCACAATGTGGCCCTTAGATTTAGCACTAGATTGGGCCCTCATCTTCTGTGGCCTGGCAGGAAATTAATGCATCCCACACTCCTCCCTGTCAGGACACACACTAAAGACGCATCAGAGAGCAGGGGATGCATGCCCCATACTCCCCACCTGCCCATGCAAGAGGGGAGGGATGATAGAACGATAGCTCTGCACTCCCTACCCACTCACACCACAGGAGAACTGGCTTTGACTGCACACATGTAGTGCAGTATTTTGCACCCCATGGAGAGCTGTAGCTGATTATCATCATGCCTCCAGCACAAGAGAGATGTGCCAGAGAAAATGTGTCTCAGAGGATCCTCCCAGAGCCCCTTACTCAGGGCGAAAAGCACAATCTAGCCCTTAACAACAACAGGACGATAAGTGCTAAAAAAGGCATTTTAATTGGTCAGTGTTGTAAAGTGCTTTGAAGATTTATAACCTTCAGAAGGCCTGAAATGGTCACAGAGAGGTGGTGAACCAGTGATCTTATTGTTGTTATACTTATGCACTCTCCAGCCCATAGTCTCAATACACATTCATACAGCAAATATATCTGTTGTTTCTGACAGTGACAATCTGTCCAGATTACAGCTACTGTTGTCCAGGCACTTCTCTATAGCATGCTGAGTTCTACTGCATTCGCAGCACTTCTTTTCCACACATTGACCCACCTGGTGTTCTGGCAGTAGCGTAGCTGCGGGGGAGCAGGGGGAGCGGCCGCTCCCACTGAGCACATTCCCCAAAAGTGGCACCTTTTTAATTTTTACACTCACTCGGGAGCACTTCCCAGCAGGGGCGGCACATCTGGGTCTTCGGCGGCACTTTGGCGGCGGGTGCTTCAGTCACTCTGGGTCTTCGGTGGCAATTCGGAAGCGGGTAATTTGGCCCAGTAATTTTTTTTCCCACTGCTTTGCAGCAGGTGACGCGTTTTTTTTTGTATTCACGCCCCCTGCTGTTAGAACCTGGCTACACCACTGTGTTCTGGTGATCCAGACAGTACCCTGAGACCTCCTAACAGTCCCCCCATAGTTGACCCATTTACTCAGTATGGTAAATAGGAGCATCTTCCCTGAGCTCTCCTGATTTAACTCAAGTTAATAGAGGCTTTGAACTCCCCAGTATCAATCTGTCCTCGATCACATGTGGGGCAAGCCCTCCTCAAAAGCCTCACTCCACTAGCTTCCAGCCATGTATTTCCACCTTCTATCTCAGTTACATCAATGGAGCAGGAAAATATTGCTGTCTTCCCCAGAGAACTAAAGAAATGGATCACGTGATAATCCTTCCATAAATTACACCTTCCCTAACCCTCTACTTTCCTCCAGAAAGCTTCTTACCTATAAATGCAGGTGACAAATGGAATTTGGACACCTAAGTCCCTTAGGGTCCTTTGAAAATTGCACCCTAAATGTTTAGGGAGAATTTGAAGTACAGTGAAAGAACCCTGTGTATGTGATTTCCTATTGCTCTAGCGTGCATAGCACTATGACTGTTAGTTTAATGGCATAGGCCAGTTTTGTCTGAGAGCCACAGTGTGTACCCCATTAAGTGTGAAGTTTCCAAATAGATGTAAATGTGAAATAATATACTGGAGATGTGCACTGGAGATACTGACATTAGATGAAAAAGGCTACGGCTGCCCAGTTTTGCACTGAACACAATTTTTCACACAGCCCTTATTAATAATCTGGAAAGAAAAACATTTTTCACATCAATTAACGGTTTCTTGGGCATTCTGACCCCTAGGCAAAATGTTTTGTCCCTATTTTAAATTCCATAGTTAAAATTTAAGACAGATCAAAAAAAAAAATTCCTGCCATCTCCCTCTTCGACTTTGCAGTACATCAGAGCAATAACAGTGTGGTTCACATGCTGGCTGCAATGATACAAGATCAGATATATTTCTAATATTACAAGAGCATATATATATATATATATATTTATACGAATTGCACAGATGAATAGGGGTATTAAAATACTCTGATCCTGCTCCTATTAAGGACAATGGGTGGCATCTATGTTAATTTGAGCCCTTGAGACCTCTAAAATGTTTAAATAAAAATAAGCTGTGGCATGAGGGATCTTATACTACTGAACTTTATATAGCTTTGATATTGTTGTTAGCACAGATTTCATGGCTGAAACAAGCCTGAACTTGCCTTTGCCACCCAGGTTCATCAAAATGGGCAGGGGGACTTGAAGGGGGGAAGAAAGGCCCTAAAGGTGATTCCCACCACCCTTTAAACCAGACCAGTTGTCCAGAACAGCTCGAGTAGTGTCTTTGCGGCTAGCCGTCATCTGGAAGAAATCATGTGAACCATCACAGTTCCCAGACATGAGACCATGTAAAATAGGTGAGAGGCAAGTACGTTGAATCCAACAACATCAGCCTGAGAAAGTTCGGGTTGGACGTTTCTTTCAGACAGGCACTTCATATACATCATGACCTTCAGGGACTGTAAACTCTCATCCTGTTGGGGTTATTTTAAATCAAAGACCAGTGTGCCAGCAGCTGCACAAGTGAGGAACGCCTAAGAAAATAAATACTAGTTAGAGTGCTATTTAATGCCGTTAACTGCAGTGGGTGGAGGCTGGAGGGCAGTAGCTTTTAACAAGTTTTATTTGAAAGACTAACTCAGTGTGGTTGTCACGACAGTTATCTTTGTGGCTGATGTTGTATTGCTAACAGATGGAAATCTGGCAGCTTTTTCTAATTTATGCAGATGCTTTGCAGAAGGAGTAACCATGCTAAGTGATTCTAACATTAACCTTACACAAACCTTTCTCCGTTATGTTAATAAACAGAACATTTTAGGGCTGCTCTGTTGAAAATTCTCACAGAAATGTTCAGCAGTTCCTCCCTTTTCATCTCTGCAGACACTCTGAGAATTTAAGTCCTTCTGCATAAAATCACTGAATTCAGAATTGAATATTTATCAAAAGTCCTATCCAATCCTCTAAATATCCTTTTTAACCTTAAAATTACCCAATTGGTAGTATCTTAATGAAAGAGCTAAGCGTGTGCACTGTCTGTATTTGAAATCTAGCACTCTGTACAATTCCTAAAAAGAATACCAATTTAGATATTCCTCTTGTTAAACCAAGCTAGAAAAAAAACACTGAATAATATGCTTAATAGATATCTAGAGTTTCATCTTTCTGCTTTCATTGACTTTTTAAAAATGTAAACACTCTTTCAAACCAATAACACGTTGCCTTATTCTAATCTGCAGTGAGTGCAATTATATTACACGTCCTCATCAGTGCTAAACAAACTGATGTGCAATACACCCCTTATATCTTTTATTGACCTCTTTCACATTAGGGATGCAGGACTTCTTTTCCCAGCAACTTTTAGGGAACCAAATGGCCTTGCACTTTTCGTTGCCTGAGTCTGTGCTGAGATGTGTTATATTTTTCTTTGACTTGATTTGAACATGTCTCTATTGTGGAACACTGATTACAATGTATTTGTATAATCAGTGCGCTGCTTAAAATGAATCAAATGGTACCATAATGATGACATGGACCCACACTCTAGGTGGGGCATGAGCTCAGAACTGTTGAATAGCAATGCCTATTGGGGCTGTATACACACCCTGCACAAATCCTTGCTCTCTCCCTCCCTTAAGGATATTTAAAAGGACACCACTCTACAACCATCATTCATTTTCTCACCGTAAATCAAGAGTCTTGTTAGAAGATTCTGAAATAAATGGGGACAGGCAGCATGTAGCGTGGATTCATGTGGACAATCTAATAATTTCAAAGAGCCGTTTGCTATGGTTTTCATTCTTTAAGTATTACCTGCATTATTGACAAGTGACCCCTTGGATTGAGAGGACTCATAAGTGAACAAAAAATGCAGGTCTGCTCCCTTGACATAAGCATTCAGTCTAGAGACTAAGTGTAGGAAGTAACACTGTATAAAGGCATGGATGGGACTCCCTGTCGAAATCTTGCATCCTTCCATGATGGAGACTGTTCTAGGTTCTGGAGTAAAGACCATCTAAGACATGCTAATCTTATTATTATGAGATCCTGATCCACTTTGATCATCTGAATGGCAAATGACTGATTTCTAGTGTTATTCCCAAGTACTGCTACAAATAGTCTGGGTGTCATCTACTAGGAGTCATCTGTCTTGGTACTAGATAGGTCAAAGTCTTCAAATGATAGATTTTGAGTTATAAACTAGACTGTCTCTGGGCAACCCAAAGGCATGAGGAACAGGGAATAATAACGATTGCTGCAAAGGACTTGTCTACAAGGTTGGCACCATTATACTCCTTTTGCAGGGTATTTGGTGCTACCCACATTAACAATAACGTTGGCTTCCTTTCTCATATCCTCAGACAACTGAGCCAGAAGTGGAGGCAAGTGCAAATGTGATCCTTGCTAATACTGCTTAGCAATTAGCTACATTCCAAATGACAATAACTGATCCATATGATTTTCTTTCTAGAATATCTAACCTCTTCTAACCTCGCTGCCTATGTGTCAAATGACCCAGATTGTAAAGATTTTACACAGTGTGGCACCAGTTGTGAATGAAAACATTCAAATCCCTTCTCAGAGATTCACAATCCACTCTCTTGGATGTTGCTGATATGCTGACCAGAGTTAACTACAGAGCCTTTACTGATTCTCTTATGTATTGGGTGGGCCTCTCTGTCAGCGGGCTTCATCTGAAGGATATCAAACCCCTGAGATTTTTCATGGACCACTGAAAATTCAACATCCAATATTTCAGTGAGGCTTTGTTTGAACACTGTGCTGCAAAATAATGTATGTTAAATAATTTGGGTTGAGGACAGGTGAATTCCTAGGAGAAGCCGGTTCTGAGTGTTTTAAAAGCTACAGAGTACAGGTTTTCTCAGATGAGTCCTATAGGTGTGTGTAGTTTATCTCAAAATAAAGGTTAAATGTATGTATAGCTAACTAGTAAGTCGTAATTCAATAACCTTTTCTCATGGGCAAACATGGATATTTTGAGGCTTACTGGTGAGCTCTTTACCAGTATTAAAAAATGCTACAGCATCACTATAAATATGTAATGCATTAAATGACACACACATTGCAGATTGCACTAGCTAACAAAATATCCTATTAGGTAACATACAGTAATTTCATTTGGTTCTGCCCAGGATAACAAGAACCATATAACCATATATAACCATAGTATCAAAAAATAAAGAAAACACACCAGCTTTCAGGCCTTTCCTCACCCCAAGAACTAAGCATGTCAGAAGAAGAATTCTGAAATAAGTTTCATATAATAGTGGCCAAAATAGCATAGTTAAGATCCATCTTCCTCTCTACACTCCCTTTCCAATAACTCATTACTTTTTTTAAAACATCATTTAGAGATAAAAAATCCCTATGTGTGGTCTGAGCCCAAAGGTGATTTTTTTTTCCAAATTTTTGCATTGCGGCATCAGCTAAGTATCAGTTGTCCTTGGGAATCCTGCAAACTCATTGTGTTACAAATTGATCCTACTGTACAGTAGTCATACCTACGGCTGCTTATGCAATCTAGCAGAATTTGTTGCTAAATTTAGCACAAAATCGACCCACACTGCCCCAGTTTGTCCTGATTAACCTGGTTGCTTTATCTTTGCTGGCTCCAGCACTCAACTAATACAACTGACATATCCAGTACAAGGCCAGCTAAAAAGCTCTTTCAGCAGCTGTAAGTTAATATGCTTTGTAAAAATAATGAACACTTCCAATGCAGTTTAGAGATCCGCGGTTCTCCTAATATGCAATTTATTTTCTTCAAAAGAAGGGCAATAAATGGCAATCCATTTATTTAATCAGTTCCTCTGCTTGTGTCAGGGTGTTTGTGTGTGTGCACACCTGCATTCGGGATGAGGGAGGGGTACCTCTTGAAATGTTAAAATTAATCAAAAGTGATGGATTGACAGCCTTAAAATTGAAGTATCTCATTTTATTAATCCCACAGAACAGCTGTAGTATGAGCACCAATAGTTTAAGTTTCCTCACCATGTCCCTGTAACATGTCATGTGATGTTAAGGAGAGACCACCACTGGGAATGAGAAGATATTTTAGTCTCCATGTCTATTCAATATTGAGCATCTCCAAGGGCACTGCCTTGTAGTGTTATTTCTTATGTATTATTATTTATATCAGGAGTGTGCCTCAGATCGGGGGCCCATTGTCCTTGGCACAGTACAGACTAGTAAAAATGAAGACAGTTTCTGCCCCAGACAGTTTATAATCTAGGGAGACTAAAAGGACTCTCAGTGACATCAAAGGACTTTGGATCACACCTAGGACATAACAGGTAGATGACACAGACAAACATGCTCGGAACTGGGTGAGAGGAGGCAGTAACAATGAACACGCTGAGCAGAAAAGTCATCCCAGCTTGTCAAGTGTCCTAGCAATGCCAGAATGAAGTGATTTACAGGTATCGTAGGCTTTAAGGTGGGATTCAAAAGAAGGCAAGGTGGTGGCTATATGAATTTTGATGGGGAATTTTTCCTGTGCAGAAGGGGGCAGCAAAGGAGAAAGCATCGTCAAGAGGGAATCAAGGTTGGCATCACTGGCTTAGCAGAGGTAGGAGTCGATGGCTCATCTAGCTATTAGATGTGATAGAAAGGGCAGGAGTAAATGGCAAAGGGCTTTAAAAGCAAAGTCAAGGTGTGAAATCCTGGTCTAATAAGTCAATGGGAAAGCCCTCCTTGATTTTAATGGGGTCAGGCTTTCATCCTAGGAACTTACATTGGGTGTACTAAAGAAGGGGGAGCCAGCAAAGCAATGATCCAGCAGGAATTGGATGAAGAGCACCAGCTTATTCCACATCCTGTAGACAAATGAACAGCTGTGCAATGGTAATGACTTTCAGCATTTCAGCTCAGACACAGCTGAACCAGTGACCTAGACGTGACAGGCTTCATATCACGTTGCAGGTCCCCTGAGCCATCCAGTCTCCTGTGTGCTTAACATGCTCCTAAAGAATCTAATTCAGCCCAGTACAGAGAACCATCGTAAAGCCCTACGCACCAATATATTAATGAATACTTTGTAGTTAGTCACTCCACTTAATTAGAATTCACAGCAATAATTTTATAAGCCTAAAGCACTTTCAGTAATTATATGAAAATTCACAGATACCATAGTAGTTACAATGATGTCTAAGCAAGAACCTCATGCTTGCAAAGGTTTAAGCATCTGACCCATAAATATGAATACAACAAACATTGATTTACTATTAACTCTTGCTTTATTTTTCATCTATAATGCCACAAATGTGCATGGTAGTTTGCAGTAGTACACAGTGCATAGTACTTTTTCCTTGAAAATCAGATAAAAGCAGGTCCCTGACAGAAAGAGCTTTCAATGTAAAGCATGTCAGATAACCCAGAACACACAACACTGAGTTAGAGCTTACGTGCTTCACAGAATTATGTTGGAGATGTTTCCTGAGGTGTTTAGATGCTATAGTAATAGAGGCAAGACAGAGAGAGAGAGTTTGGCATACCTCAGGAAAGAGGTTATTCTAGGTGTGCAGGGTGATGTGGAACAGTCAGGATTAGTCAAATGAGACAACCTTGGCAGCAAGGAGCCATGTCTGAGCGCTTGTAAGGAATGAGAAGAGCTGTAGGTAGACATAATGGTAGAAAAAGAGTTATTGGGAACTTTGAAGTTAAGCAGAAGTTTGAACTTGATGCTGAACCAGAGTGCAGTGATTCAATCAGTGCAGTGATTCAAGGAGAAGGGAAGCCCCCTGTAGGTTGCCAACCTCATCAGGCGGGTCTTCAGTAGCTCAGCACTCCAGCCAAGTCATACAATCAAGAATGGACCTCTTCTTGGGGTATTCAAATCCAAAACAAATACAAAACAAACAAAATCTTCCAATCCCAGGATCATGTTGGACCAGTGCCATTCTTCTTGATGGTGCCTTCTCTCTTCAGCCTCTCCTGGGCTCCTTTGAGTCTCTCCCTGCTCACCAAACTAGCTACCCTCACCAGAATCTCTGGGTCCTTTAAATCCAGCCCTTTGCTTGGCCTTCTAAAGGAGCCTTGTCCCCTTCCCGGAGTTAAGGCCACTTTGCTAGTGGCCAGTGACAGAACCCAGGCCTGCCCACTAATCTGGGTTCCAACCCAGGGACTCTATAAACAGCAGCCATGTACTACTTCTTTTCATTAGTTTCTGCATTACCTGGGCCTCTTCCCACCTGGTCCCTTTCCTTTCATCTGTTATCTTAGCATTAAAGTTATCAGATCCTCTCTCTCCCAGGCCTGGTAAATGCAGTTAGTCAAGCTTCTTTGGCCAGAGCAAAGCACCCTTCCTTATCTCTTTAGCCCCAGCCAGGAACTCCTTTTAGCTGAGCCTGCTGGGCTGTGGCTGGCTGCTTCCACAAGACCTCTCTAAGCAGGCCTGGAGGACTCATCTTCACTGCTCCTTCCTGGGATGGGGTGTAGTAGGACTGCAAGGCCTCCACCAGGAGGCCACAAAGGGCCAGGTACACCCTGTCACATGGTGATTCCTCTATGTTGTTAGCTCTGCTTGCCAGGAGTGTGCAGACTTAAAAGATAACTTGGCACAATGTGTTGGCAGAGTGTGACAAGTTCTCATAAAATGCTGTGGGATGGACAGTCAAATTTTCCCATGGTACACCCCAAACAAATAGCTATAGTAGCTACCTCTGGGAAGGGTGCTAGGAATTTGAGGATAGGCTGGTTTGACTGGTGTCTGTGTATTGCAGTTTGGACACCTGAGTGTGGATCTAAGACCCAGGTCCAGAAATTCTTAACCTAGGTCAATATTCAGTGTGGATACTCAAGCCTGTACTATGTGCTTGCAAACACTGAGCCTGCAGGCTAGTGTCCTACAGACTCTGGGCTTACACTGTAGCATAGAAATAACCTTAGAAGCCAAAGGGGTAATGCAGCCCACAGGACTCAGCAAATCTGACAGGAAGCACTTTTAAAGTACTGTAACTATTGTGATAACTGTGGAGTTGCTGTTTGGACTATAGCAGAGAACTGTACTCTTTCTTTCCTGTTAAATTAATACCATTAAAACTTTTTGGACATTTATATAGCTGTTTATGGTGCTGATTAGAATTTTGCTGAGAACATAAAGGCTGACTCAGTGGCCAACACTATCTAATTAAAGAATTGTATTAAGCTATCTTTTTCTTTTTCTGTTTTTTAAGGTGGCACAAGTACTTTACTATGGACATATTTTCATTCTGAATTTTTAAAAAATATTTTCAGTTTTTGCATTAAATAGTATTAATGCATGAAGTGATCACTAAAAAGATCCCTTTGAAGGTTCATTGTGGCGTGTCAGTGCGTTGTTCATTGGGTCATGTCTTCTAACACTTACATTAGTAGTTTCCTTGTACAATACTTCCACAAATATTGTGTGAAAAGTACTATATTAATGTCTGCACAAGGAGCTCTCCTCATTAAGCCAAATTTGCACCTATTTGCTTGGTTAATAAGGAATACCAGAGCTGTCTTGAATAAAGCTTCTTTTGTAGCTAGCTTTCTCTCCTCCAAAATGCTGAATAGAAACTTTGAAACTAACAATTATTGGAATACATATGTATGTATTTGTTTTTGTTTTTAATATTTTAGAAACTGTGTAATGTATTAATCCACTAATGTGAAATGTTATATGTATGGTCATGGTCTCCTTTCCAATGTTTTGTTTATTGCAATATTGTATTTCTTTATTTCAGTTAATAATTGAACATTAAAAGTACCCATCCAAAGTGCTTTGGGCTACAAATGGTTCATTCCAACTTCCTTTGGAAGCATTTTTTAAACGTTATGGCTTTGCTCCTCATGGGCCTTGTGTAGTTACATTTAATGAATTCTTGTCCATCAGAAGAAGACTCCCATTAAGCCATCTCCTTTCACAGATATATTTGCAGGATTTAATTCATAGACAGGGATTGTGACTGTTCTCTTGATTTAGAGGGTACCTCTGCTTTTTGTTTTTTTGGTTTGCAATTGTGGGGTTTCAGTGGATCCATCACTACTTCTCAGCTGTAAAATGGCAGACGAGGCCCAAAGTGCCTGTGTATTTTTGATTGACCCGAAGAGATTGGCTTTATCTTTGTGTTGCAGACCTTGAGAGAATTACAAGTACCATTGTCACCAACCAGCTGGAGCACTGTAATGTAAGCTTTCTAGAGAGTTCTCATGAGTTTCAGCTAGTGCAGAATTTATCTATCTGCCTGTTGAGTGGATCACACTGATATGACAATACAACACTTGCACTCCATTTGTGCAGTGACTTCCTCTTTGCTTCCAGGTGCAGTTTAGGTACTGTTGATATTAGTATTGAATTACTGATGATCTACAAAGCCCTAATATTACTGGGATCCAACTGTTTCTGAGGCCACCTGTCTGGCCATCTCTCGTCTTATCCCCCAATGTCGCAGTTTCAATCAGCTGGAAAGCTTCATTCTCTCTCATTTGGGCTGAATTCCTGGGAGGTAGGTAGCAATGCAGCCTCAGGGAGGTGACGTGGCCTTTGCAACATGGTACCCTCTGTAATACATAGTGAGGAGCTCCTATAGAGTTTGATCTGTTACACAGAGCTGGGCCCTCTACAACAACAGAAACCCTTTACTGCCACTTTGAAAATACCCCCCAGGGGTGGAGGACAGGCTAGGGAATATAAGATAGATACCCTACACTAGCAATTGTAAATTTGGCCCCAGAATTCAGTTGAGAACACATGGAGACCAGTGAAACACAATGGAGACTTGTTCAGATCAGAGGGAGAAGGTATTACTGTTGATAGTCGTCTAAGTCAACACTGTCAGACTAGTCCTGCAATTTTGTGGCCTTGGGTGTGGGAAGCAGAGCTGAGTGGATCCCATAGTACCCAGGACATGTTCTGTGTCTTTTAGAAGTAAAGGCTGCATGTTAATAATATTCTGGCACCCATACATATTGCAGTGCAACTTCAGTAATCAGCACAATTTGCCAAATAATTTGTAGGCTGATGGTTATAAGAGCTGACACTGCCAATATTTTATAAAGACTGAAAGAAATATTTCTCATTTCCACATTACATAAACAAAGCATGCCAGATAGCCTCAGGAATACTAGTGATCTCCAGTACTTAACATATTTAATTAAAGTATTTCATCAACTGAAGACTGGCCATAATGTTTAGAAAGTTCTTAACACATGAAAAAATATGATGTTAATATTATATGTGTTCATTAGTAAAACTATGGTCTTGATTACAGTGGCAAAGATAGTCACAGAAATTAGGTCTTCTGGTCCAGTACCCTTTCAACTACAGTATTATTCCCTAAATTATATTTTGATAGTTCCTTATTCAATCCAGATTTAATTGTTTTAAACAATGAGTCTTCCATTATTTCCCCAAGGACATTATTTCACTATCTAATAAATCGTCTTGTTGAGATTTTTTCTGATAATCTTTCCATTCTGTCCTTAATTTCATCCCATTATAGAATACTTTGTAATTACACAGTGTGACAGATACGACAATATCCTACAGTATCCTGGGAAAACCTAATGGAGTTAAGTTTAATCTTACTGAATAATATTGAATACATCTGGGTCCATTGTATTGAAAATGCAAATGTTTGTGTATTATTGTGGGATTGCATGTAGTGTGTTTTAGGAGGAAGATGGATTGATGCTATCTCTGGGAGATAATGTGAACTTCAAAAATCTATGTTTAACAAGATAGCAACATGATTGATCTTTTGGGACAACGTGTGAAATGGTATTCCTAGGAAATAGTAGGGAGGAGGGGGTCGGAAACCCAAACCTATGAACATGGACCTTTGAAGCTTCCCCCTGAGGTTGAGATCTTTTGTCTGTTGATCACTTATTAGAGAAAAACAATTCAGAGACCCAGTCTGGATTCTCCAGGGACCAACAGATAAAGAAAGGGCTTTTGGATAAAAGCCTGAGGTTTAGCTGGCTTTGTCCTGATTCAACAAATGGACAGAATACTTGTCCACAGAGGGCCCAGTCCTTAGGGAAGGGATGGAAGGACTTGGCCTTCTGAGGCCCCATCAGACTGGGTGCTACTTCTGATCTGAGGCTGTTACGAACTTGTGGCACCAAACAGACTCCTTTGGGAGGTTTAACAGACTCACCTGCCAGAACCCATGTTGGAGACAGGTAGGGTGATCTCTCATAAGCTTATTAGAATGTGTGTAGGTTCTTTTATTGTTTTAATATGTTTTCTCTGTAATGCTTGTCCCCGAAGAATAAAACAGGCTTGGTGAGAAAGAACTGTGTGATGATTTATAATGGTTGACAATCACACTGTATGCCGTCTCTGAGGGGGAAAAGCAAGTAGGACAGACTGTCTTTTGCCGGGAATAACAACAGTGAAAGCAGGGAACTGCTCAGCCAGGAAATACCCCAGTCAGAAAGGAGAAAGATGTGTGTGTCCATCTGTAGCGGTGTGGTTACCCCGCTCCTGCCCTGAAGTGCTTAAAACAGCCCTGGGAGAGGGCTGTGGCAGGGGAAAAGCTGGGCTGATTGGGAAAACAGCTACAGCTGTAGCCAGTGCAATCCGGGCCAAGCTGGCCCTTATAAGAGGGCAGTAGGCCAGAAGGAAAGACACTCTCTCTAGCTCCCTAGAGAGAGAAGGACCTGGCTGCCTGGGAAGCTGAGGAGGGTATCTAGGGTGGAGTAGTGCTGGGGAAGGGCAGAGGAAGTAGGGGAGCTGCAGCCTAGCTAAGCCCCAGGCTGCAAGTCAAGTTAAGGGCCCAAAAAAAGGGTACTAGGGCTGCAGAGGGGCAGCCCAGGAATAGGCAGCGGCAGCTGGTGCAACTCTCCTCGCAGATGATGAGTGGTTTACACACTGCTGTCTGCCGCAGAGAACAGAGGCTAAATGGAGACTGGCAGTAGCCCCTGAGGCAAGGTAGGAATAGAGAGTTGGGATTTCCCCTGGGTGGGGAGACCCAGATTGTGGGTTGCTGCGATGGGCAGAACCCCCGGGCCAAAGGCGCTGGGGTCCGGGAGGGACATGGGAGCCAGTGACAGGCGAGATATCAGCTGGCAGAGGGTGCTCCGGAGCTGGAAAAGAGCCAATTCCCTGGACAACCGGCAGGAAGCGCCATGCCAGTGAGTCATTGCCCCGCCACACCATCCAAGAGAGGTGATGGCCTGGGGAGCCGGAAGTCTGAGAGTGGATGTCCTTGCTGAACCAATAAGAGGCAATACAGGAGCAGTAACCATGAATTGTGACATACGGTACATTTCATCCAACGTTATTAAAAGTATTAATTGAGTCTCATAACATCGCTGTGAAGTAGGTACTACCATTATACTTGACTGAGAGAACTTGAGTTATTCACTGAAGATCTCATGTGGGAATAGGCACAGCTGGAACTAAACCTATTTGAATTCGATGAGAGTTGCATGGGCACATTTTATGAGATTATCCGGCCCTGCCATTCTCTCCCCTAGCCTGCTTCTCTAACCTGTCTCTTAACAATAGCCCTTTGGATCACCAAACACAGTTCTTCTCCTTTACCGGCATTTATGCCCTTCAGATGTTTACGGATATTCATCATATTCCTTCCTTGCTCATCAGTTGACCCTACTCTTCACATTTGCGCTTTCCATAAATAAATCCCACCATCTCTTAATCCATTGTGTTCTTCTCTAAAGTGCCTCTAATTTGGAAACATGTCTATCATGCTCAGTTGTCCACAATTGTACCTAGGGGAGTTAGCCTCACTGGTGGCGTATGAACAGGGACTACTGCCTCCTGGGCTGTGGTGTGATACTGATTTTCATCATTATTATTATTATTTGTAGAATACAGAAGATATAAATGGCCATTTTACAAAAGCTCTCAAGAAGTTTAAGCTCTAACCACCTTACATGAAACGTTAGATAATGGTTGAAATGTAAGAAAGATAAAAGATATTACATTACCTCCTTGCATTGCTAGCCCATGTCTACTGTGTTGTCCACTACTACCTCATGACATAACTGTTTTCTAAGCATTTCCCTGCACTGAATTACTTATGGTTTAGGTTATTTTATCTAGCTTGCATTTTTCTAAGTCAAATAGGATTTTATTGCCTACCCATACTTGTACATTCTCTTAGGTCCTCATGCATCATTTCTTTGTCCTCATTGTTGTTTGTAACATCTGTCCATTTAAATTAATTACTCCTCCTATTTGCAGAAGCAATTCTTTAACAGTCAAAGGGGAAGCTGAAGGGAGTTGGTTCCTAGCCCATTTTATAAAGTCAAAGGTGCTTTGATTGGTATCATGTCAACAGTGCAAATATGCAGGAATTAAATAAAATGATGAATGATGACACATTTTCCTAGCTTCTGACATAACCCTAAACACAGTTGAATGGCTTACTTATAGCACAAATTAAAAGAGAAATGCTAATGCTAGTTGCTCCTACTAACAGCTTTCAGTACAGACTTTTCCTTGAAACAATTTTTAGTAAGATCCTATTGTGGTAATAGCCTCCTGTCCCAGATCTGGACTTTAGCGTCCAGGACCTGGGTGCTGTCCCAAACCTGGACTTTTGCGTCCAAAATCTGGGGGCTTACCTGAAACTCCCCCAAGCTCACTACCAGCTTGGATATTCTCGCTGCCACCAACTAGGACTATTGGGGGTCCTAGTATGCCCCCCGAGTCACCCCAACTGTCCCCTGGGGGACCCCCAAGACCCAGAGCCCTGGGTCTCCCTCTCTTCTCTCCCAGCTTCCCCCCCTTTCCTGGGTTAGCCGGTGCGAGACTAGACTTCACTCTTTGAATGCAACCGGAGAGGCAATCTAGCGTCCCCGAGGCTATGCATTCACAGCTAATCACAGCTAGCACACAAGGAAATTCCCCCTCCCTGATCTCGTAGCAGTAACTAGAGAAAAACTTCAACCACAAGAGAACAGAGATGATTCTTTTTCTCTTTCCCCGTAGCCTGCTCTTTCCCTGAAAACAATAGGAAAATAGCCCACAGCCTGGCTTTTCCCTTCCCTTTGCCTCCCTAGGAAAAGAAACTTCCACAAGTTTTAAAAGAAAAGTTTATATAAAAAAAAGGAAATATAAAACAATAATCTTGCATTAAGAAACTCAATACAGGCTCTTGCTTATAAGAAAATATGAAGAAACAGTCTGATTTAAAAGATAGCCCAATTAAACCAGTCCAACAAATCAACATACATGTGAATACAACACAAAGCTCATCATAGCCGAATTACTTTGTTTTCCTTTGTACTTACAGATGTTTAGAAGAAACTTTAAGATAAGATGGAGTTAGGAGGAAACCTTGTTTACTCACAGCCGAGAAAACAACAAAGACACAGCAATCCACATCTGTACATACAACACAAAGCTCTTCATAGCCGAATTACTTTGTTTTCCTTTGTACTTACAGATGTTTAGAAGAAACTTTAGGATAAGATGGAGTTAGGAGGAAACCTTGTTTACTCACAGCCGAGAAAAAACAAAGACACAGCAATCCACATCTGTACATACAACACAAAGCTCTTCATAGCCGAATTACTTTGTTTTCCTTTGTACTTCCAGACTTTTGGTATAATATTTGAGATAAGAAGGAGTTAGGAGGAAACCTTGTTTACTCACAGCCGAGAAAACAAGAAAAAAACCCCAAGTATACAAATTCCCGCCCCTGACTTTTAAACAATCCAGTTCTCTGATTGGTCCTCTGGTCAGGTGTTTGGTTACCCTTTCCAGGTAAAAGAACCTTAACCCTTACCTTACCTACCTACTTATGACACCTATGCCTCTTTATAGTCCCACTACTATCAAAGTGTATCTGATAAGAAAGGCAGCCACTGATTCCCCTGCCTTTTGGCAATCTGTCCCAGGTAGGAAGTCAAACCTTCCTTTCAAGGCAAAATGAACCTTAAATGAGCATTAATATAGGAAAAGCTTCCAAAACCTAATAAACCTGCAAACTTAAAGACTGTGCTACTTAATCCCACTTCCAGATCAGTAATAAAAATGTTAATTAAAACTAGGGCTGACATCTTCCACTAGTTGGCACTGTAGAGTGTGTAACTTGCTGATGATTGTGTCCCTTTGCATACAATGAAAGCATCTGCAGCAACCCTAGGATAAAAATTTCAAAGGCTGTCATCAATCCTCCTGCCTCAGGGCATGAATTGATCACTAGCTGGAAAGAGGAAGAAATTTCTTCTCATGGTATAAGGTTACATAACTAGGTGGATTATGGGAGTCCTACAACTTCCTCTGCAAAATGTGCCATAGGATACTGTTGGAGACAAACTATTAAACTAGATGAGCAGTCTGTTTCGCTATCGGAGCTCCTATGTTCCTATAAGTGGTTGATCTTTTGGCTATTTAGGGCCACCATTCCAGCAAGTGGCTATACTGAGTTTGTAATTGAATCAGTTTTTAATTAGACTACTTCATATAAATTAATATGAAACTAGAACTTCTCATCTAAAGAGTATCCTCTGACCAGCAAACAAGCACAGCAGGCAAAGTTATATGAACCTATCATTGCCTTTAACATGAATGATGTCTGAAAGTTTCTCCCCTGCTTCTTGAAGACTAGAAAGCTTTTAGCTCCTCTGTAAGAGCAAAAGGGAAAGTTTGAAGAATGTGCTATATAGGAAAATATACCTTGAGAACCACTTTCTGTATCCCTACAGAATAAAAGAATCTCTTTCTAATTTGATTAGCAGAGACAAATGTGGGTGAGGAATCCATTTAAGTAGAAACAAAGCATATGCAGCAAGTGGGAAATGAGGAAAAACAAGTTATGCTTCAAACCCAATCTACTCTAGGAGAATGCAGAGCACCTGCTTTTTGAACCCTACTGAACAAGCAGTTTTAATCATCCCCATTTCCTGATGTGTACATGATAAAAGTTGTGCCAAAAGCAATCTAGACTCTCTAGTTATTTTTGTTGCCTGAACACACATCCTAACCAAAATAGACCTCACCTCACTTAACCTTCAACCAGCATATTTCCTTTTCTATCTCTTGGAAATAGAAACAGGTCTCATTAAAATTTCATGCCCAGGTAGTGTACAAAACTAGTCAATCACAAACCATTTCCAGGTAGAAAAACAACTTAAGTCCTGGGCAGAGGTGAAAGTGGGCCAGTACCAGCCAGTACAGCATGCTGGCCGGGTCAGACGTGGCCATCGGTACCAGCCTGTACACAGCCAATGTTAAAGTGCTGCTGATATCGCTGCCCCTCGTCTCCCCTCCTCCCGCCCCAGCTAGGGTGACCAGATGTCCTGATTTTATAGGGACAGTCCTGATTTTTCACATTTGCTGTCTGGTCAGTCTAGCTCCAGGAACACTGATGGGGGGGCAAAAGGGGCAGCTGCCCTGGAGCCCAGCAATTTAAAAGGGACCAGGGCTCCCAGCCGTCCAGGGCTCCCAGCTCCACCCCTTCTTCCCAAGGACCCACCCCTTCTGGGGGCCTGGAGTCAGGCCCCTGTACAGGTAAGTCTTTTATGTTACTTTAACCCCTGGTCCTGGGTACCCATAGAAGCAAGACAATGTTATATACTCATGAAACATTTTCTCAGTTGTAATTTATTCATGTGGTGTCTGTCAATCACTAGCACTAAATACATTTAATTGTATATTTGTAGTCACACAAATGTTTGTGGGACACACTTTCAATATTTGCTGAAAGATGGGCTTCTCAAAAGTGTTCACCATTAGCCTAGCTTGGCTCCCATTTGAGTTAATAGTAAACCTTCCACTCACTTCAGTGGAAGCAGTTAGGCCAATGCTGAGTGCTTCTGAAAAGCCCATCCTAAATATCTAAAATTCGGCTTAGAGCTTTTGCTTCAGTATCTGCCTTTCAAGTGTGTTACCAGTGAGCATTGGGTGCGCTTCAAAATATTGGAAGTTTGGTTCTGGTAAGTATCAGAAAGTCTGAAAACTCTTCCAAATTTAAGAGATGTAAATCTCTTAAGTGTTCAAATGAAGCAGACATCTATGAAATCTCCAGTATTTCTGACAAGAATTAATTCCATCTCTAAGTGAAAATTATATTATTTTACAAGACAGTGTACCCTGCATGTTATATGACACAAAAACACCTGCTTCCTAACACCTAAAATACAGAGATTCATCTGCCCAATGCTACCCAGAGCTCAATAGGTGTGTAGAGGGAACATAACCACTGCCACATCTCTTAAGAGGATGCATTACACACACTGCATTCTGGTGCATGGGGGGGACTGGGCCCTGCCTTCTCCTGCCATTTTTTGAGAGGTCGTAGTGCTAGGCAGAAGTAGTCATTACTCTCAATGTGCATGGAGTTGAAGATGGTGGTGGGCATGGCTGCTTCAGCCCTTACATCTGTCCAAGAGTAATTGGCTGCAACTTAGGGTGCCCAGATGTCCCGATTTTATAGGGACAGTCCCAATATTTGGGCCTTTTTCTTATATAGGCACCTATTGCCCCCTACACCCTCTCCCAATTTTTCACGCTTGCTATCTCATAGATCATAGATAGTCATAGATCATTAGGGTTGGAAGGAACCTCAAGAGATCATCTAGTCCAACCCCCTGCTCAAAGCAGGTCCAATCCCCAAATCACCCCCTTCAAGGATTGAACTCACAATCCTGGGTTTAGCAGGCCAATGCGTCATTCTACTGCAACTGGACTCCAAATCAGCCATTGTTTGCAATCACCTTTGTGTTCCTGACTCAAGATTGTATCTTTGGTTACTAAACAAAATAATGTTTAAAATAAGTTAAATATTGTGGACATTAAACCTTTGTGTGCTGGTGTTGATGTCTGATGTTTAATTCTCTAATGATGTGGTGAGTTTTGTTTTGTTTTGTTTTGTTTTTTTAAATATGGCTAAATTCAGCCCCCCAGGAAAAATTGTCTGGACAAGGCTGTCCAGATGATTGTTACTAGAGGTTATCTCTGTGCATACGCTATTAGTCACAGCCATGAAAATTCACTTTAATATAAAAAAAATCTGATAGTAGAATGTGTTAATGATAATCCTTAGCATTTCTAATGCGGTTTGATTCTACACTCCTTCCCTGGAGTAAACTCCCAAAGTTACAAGCACGGTAAATGCTATCTTCACACAGGTTTTCCCATGGAGGGGCTTGGACACTAGAGATGGAATGTTTGGGTGTTGAGGAGAGGGTTAAATTTCTCCAACTTTCCCATTGGTTGTTAGAGGCAAGATTTTCCCTTGTGAAAGTGACAGATGATGCGCTGAGAACAGATCATGTTGCATAGGTACTGGAAGTAAGGGTGCTGGGGATGCAGCAGCACCCCCTGGCTTGAAGTGGTTTCTATCATATACAGGGTTTACAGTTTGTTCAATGGCTCTCAGCACTCCCACTATACAAATTGTTCCAGCACTCCTACATGTTGACCAATATTGTCTCATTGGTTCGCTGCACTCCCCTGTCAGCCTGTACCTATGTGTTGTCTCTCATTCTATACTTAGATTGTAAGCTCTTTGGGGCAGGGACTGCCTTTTTGTTCTGCATTTGCGCAACTCCTGACACAACCAAGTCCTGATCCATGACTGGGGCGTCAAGGCACCACAATAATAGAAATAAATAATAATAATAATAATAATTAATAATTAATACCCTGAATGAGTCCCAATAATAGCATGGATCTTGAGACATCCATATGAGGAGGAAGCAGAATTTGTTCTGGGGCAAAGCTCTTCAGCATAGTGCTGATGCAAACTCTCATTATCCAGCTCTATTAATTAATTATCTTTATTAAATACTTTAGGAGTTAGTCTGCAAAAAGCAGGTTCTGCAGCAGGCCTCAAGTGTAACCTAGAACGTTCCATTGAGAGAAATGTTT
This sequence comes from Chelonoidis abingdonii, assembly GCF_003597395.2. Classification (NCBI taxonomy): domain Eukaryota; kingdom Metazoa; phylum Chordata; order Testudines; family Testudinidae; genus Chelonoidis; species Chelonoidis abingdonii. The sequence continues at coordinate 332,239,495 of NC_133769.1, forward strand.
CAACAGAGAGTACCAGTGACCCAATGGACAAGGGATTTGGTATTATTGCCACCTTCCCTTTGTCACTCCATCCATGTTGCCAGTGTTTGATTTATAGCTGACACTCCATAGGAATCTCCTGTCAGGAGTAAGGCCCTACAGCTGCACCTGCTCAAGACTCCTGACAGCCGAACAAGTCAGGTAAGCCTGACGGACCACCCTGCCTGATGAGCTGAGGAAGCTAGCAGGCCAGTTCCTAAGCCCAGCAGCAACCATAACTCAGTGACTGCTTGATGCACACACCCACAGACTCTCTGTCTTTCTGTGCTTGTCTCTCTCCAAGCCCTGCTCCTGCTTTGCTCCTCCCTGGTTCCAGCCCAGATTCTTCCCTATATCCAGTCTTGTTCCAGCCCTGTCCCAGCCTTGCTCCTGCCTCAGCATCAGATTTGCTCCTGCCTTCCCTGACTCCTGGTAATCTGGTTCTGACCCTCGACTCTGATTCTTGACTCTGACTCTGTCTCAACCTTTGATTCTGGCCTTCGGACTCTGACTTTGGCTCTGACCTTCAGCCCTGGTTTCTGGTTCTGACCCTGTCTCAATTCTTGGCTCTCCCATTCTGACTCCAGACACTACGCCTGATTCCTGCTCTGACCATTAGGCCTATGACCTGGTCACCTGACACCTCGCTGGTGAAGGCAGCTGGGAGAGGTGATAGCATGAGAGAGGCATCTATTGCCACCCTACTTATACCCATTTACCTTCCCACAGCACCCACATTGGGAGGGCTGTGCAGGCTACCTACAGCCGCCCTGGTAAAGGGAAGATTGTAGCTGTTTTCCATGGCCACACAACCTCCTCCTCCTCCTCCTTCCACTGCCAGGGCCCTGCAGTAGGTTTTACACTAGCAGCCATCACTGTAAGTCCAGAATGAGTAAGTCCACTGAGTTTAGATACATGAACCTAGGCAAAAAATCTCACGTTGCAAGACTTAAAAGAGAAGTGCAGTTTCTGTTACTTTACTGTCAAAGTTGGACTGGGCATAATGTAAAAAAAAAAAGTTACATTTCATTTCTTTTTCCCTCCTCACTTTCATCTGATGGAAAAACTGATTCAAAGGGGAGTCGTGTGCTTAGGAGAACCTGGCTAGTGTTAAAGCTCTCTTTAAAAAAGAAAAATTCCAAGCTCTCATGCTCATGATGACTGTAAGGGGAATGTGATTAAAGGCGATGGAGAACGAAAGGTAAGCAGTGTAAAGGTCTCAGCCAGACAAAATACAGTAACTTGAGCCATAACTGTTCCACACTTGTGACCACAATGTTTGTTTCTTGGTTCTGGCTCTCCATTCCTAGCCATTTACTCTGCTGGTTGTAGGCAATGGTGTTGGGGACAAGGGAAGGAAAAGGATAGTAAAGCTGCCTTTCATGTTGTGGTGCTGACTCTAGTCCCCTTCCCACACTTCACTTTTTCTCTGCTTCTCTCAGAAGTGTTGTGAGCCTGACCTAGAACTTACAAAAAAGAGAAAAAAAATCATGTTCGGATTGAGGTCCAGTGAACTCGTTTTAAATACAATTTTTCCTTTCAGCGGCACCTGCAATAGAAGCACTTTGAATTCCCTCTCCATTTGATGGCTCAGGTGTTAAGACTTTTAGTCATATTACTATTCATGCCAGTAAAGAATGAGCTTATGCAGCATCTTGGGGCTGGGTCCCAGGATATTACATCTGTCAAACAATTAATTCACCATCATACTGCTTTGCCTACCACAATCCATACTCCCCATTCTCTTACTGCCAAATACTTCCTTTTCTCTCTGTTTTCACACTGCTTCATTAAAATCCATTTAAACCCATCTTCTCCTAGTGTTGCCTCTGTACCCTTTCCTGCTATGGGACGAGACCATAACTGAAACTCTCTGCTCTGTGATGAATGTGTGAGAAGCAGCACTCTCTCAGTTCAAGCCAACTGGAGAGATTAAAGTCAGTCAGCTCATGAGCTAGAAAGAGCTTGTTTAAAACCTACCTTTTATGTTCTTTTATTTGTTAAAAGTGCTAGTTTTTTAGGGATTGAAAAAGACCCAAAGTATGAATATGGGCTCAATAATACATACAGATGGATGGAAAATTTCAGAGTTGTGGAAAATGAGGTGGCAATTGGCAAAAAGGTTTGTTTTGGGGATATTTTATGTGTGTCGGGGGGGGTGGAAAATGTACCTTTCTTAGCACTCTATTAATAATTTTTGTCTTTACTTTTCTGTAGGAGGGTCTATATCTTAATTTGATTTTTGCACTTCATTAAAACATAGGATAAGCAGTCACAATGACTGGCTTTTCTTCCTAGGTCTGTCACAGAGTTCCTGCATGACCTTGGGTAAGTTACCTCAATGGGAATAGCTGATGTTCAGCAACTCTGAAAACTGACTACACCCGAAGCTGTCTAAATGTGGATTGGTATGCCTCAGTTTGAAAACGTTAGACTTAATCACTTTGCCCTTCAATTTTCCCAACTGTACCAATCAGGCTAATGACATTTACCTGCCTCAATATTCTAGCAAGTCTAGATACTACAGTGACTGTCATCCATGAATTCCTAGCAAAAATACAATTAATTCCTTTTGTAAAGGGCTTTAAGATCTTCAAAGGAAGGTGCTACATAAATGTCAAGTATATTACTATTTTTATGTCTTCCTGCTCTGTCTTGGTATAGTTGATATTTCTAAACATCTATAGCTGGTGTCTTTTGGAGCAAGGACAGAGCTGAGCAAAATAGTTCACAACAAATAATTTGTTAGATTAATTTAGCTTCTTTTTTTGCTTGTAGAATATCTACTGTCTGTAATGTGTGAAAAGATAAACACTGTTGTTGGGGGGGGACTTTAATGTGGGAGATACATGTTGGAGGTCTCATGCACCCAGCAGTAAAACATAATTAGAATTTCTAAAAAAATGTAAATAATAATTTTCTAATACAAAAGATATTATGCCCAGCGTGAGTAGGTGCAGATCTGTGTGACTCTTATGGGGGAGCAGCAATGGCTGGGCATGGAGCCAGTGCAGAGGGGTCCCAGTGAGAGACACCCACTGAACCTGGTCTCGAAAGGGTAGCCCAGGCACTATGGCTGAAGAGCCCTGCCTTTCAGCTGGACTGCCCCAGAGACCCAAACAGGAGACTCACTTTGAATTGGAACTGTTTAAGGCTCTCTTCCTAGAGTATCTACAACTTTTCACTTTCCTGCCAACCCTAATGAAATATCCTTTCCCTTAACCATGTATCTGAGAGGTTATTGGGACCTACCAGGGTTAGTGCCTACCTGGCCTGGTTGCTGAAGTACCTACTGTGCTTGCCTCCAAGTTATGGTACGCTTGGCATGCTATTTGATGTACTGGGCAGCTACAATACTCACACTGCTTTTCTGAGGGCATGATCGTTTCTTAGGGAAAGCACCTATATTTGCTTAAAAATAATCGGTTAGATTTGGCCTCAAGCTACAATCCCCTATCATGGAAAATCCCATTGGTGTGAAAGGCCCACAATCACCTCTCCCAAGTGCTTACCATCTGACCCACAGTGGCTAGATGTGGTGAATCAGGGCATCCCCTGGACAGCCTCAACTGGCAGAACCAACTTTAAAGCTTCTTTCTGCTAGCAGAAATCCTGGGGAGAGTGGAGTTTCAACCCCTGCTTGCCCTTTCCTTGGGGCAAATCTCCGAACACTCTCCCCATTCCCCTGCACTAGCGGAAGTGAATCAAGCCCAGCTGCATTAACCACTGTATGCTACATTCAAAAATATATATTATGTCTACAATAAAACAACAAGGCAAAGTTATGAAGACTGAATGTATTGAAAAGTGAGCTGAACTTGAAGGAATAGACAACATGGGCCAACACATTACAGAGCCTCCTCACAGAGGATGAAATGGAAACTCTGGAGTATTTAAAGTAGGCAGACTAGGAAAGGAATTTAACTTAAGGGTAATCAGACCACATGTGTGGTCCCAATAGCTCTTAGATAAATTCTTCTGGTGCTGCCTCAGAGTAATGTCACTACTGCTCTTTTAAGGAACCCTACCAGCTGCCATCTGTCGTCATTGTAAATGCTATTAGCCTTAGCTTTTTCCTTTCCGTACAAATCTCACTGTTGTTACTTTAAAATTCATTTCCCCCAAAACAAAAAAGAGACTATTCTTGAATAGTAGCAAAATTACGTTACGTGCAATCAATTTGTTCATGTGTATTTGATCTATGCATGTGTGTAAATGTATAAATAGTAAATTCTTATATAAATTCCAATCTATTTCAAATATCCTATTGTTTGTTTATGAAGAAAAGAAATGGATAACCACATGTACTGCAGCAGCAGCTACACATATAATGCACAAAGTGGCCACATACCAGTCATTGTGCTGTGTTTCAAATTGTACTGCACTGTAACTGCTTGTGCCTTAAGATTGTAGCATCATGTACAGCTTTCATCACTGGATATAAGGTTATACATGGTAATGTGGTTAGATACAACAAAACGTGAAGTACAGATATTGAGCAGGGTAAAAATGTTATAATAAAAAATATGGGTTTTTTGAAAGGGGCACTGCCAATCCATTTTAAAACTATGGGCTTGATTCTCTACTGCCTTGCACCTTTGGTGGAAAATGCTAACATTGTGATGAAACTGACTACACAGAGGGGCAAGGAAGGTACAGAATCTGCCTCTCAGATCCCAAGGTGAGTCTGCAGAGCTGACAATTCTGTAAATTGAACCCCTTTGCACTGGGATCCACTGAGAGAAACCCACAATGCCAGCTCTGCAGTTTTTCAGAGTAGAACTGCAGTTTAAAGAACAAAATATTTGCAAAGTAGCACAGCAGGGAAATGCACCAACCTACACGTGAACAACAGTGCGGGCCATTTCTGCAAGGTATTTTTCAATACTGCAAAGGAGAATATATATGTATACGCACTATGTATATATTGTATTATACATGACTGTGGGGACCTCTTAACAGAGTTGTCCCATAAGCAGTTTCAATAGCAGAACCACAAAAGGAAATTAAGCAGAGATGATACCAAACCTATGAAATTTACTGTGAATTTACCAAATCAGAAGCATGATAGTTGTAACTATGCGCAGGGTTGAGGAAAGAAACATTTCAAAAGGGTAATTTTTCTTTGTTTTAATCACTTTCTTATAGATGATAAACTATTTATTATTGTCTTACATTTACTATGTTGCCTTTCAGTCTGGACTGACCTTAAGCACTTTTACAAACTTTCGTCCTAATTCAGCACATGCTCAATTTTAAGTATGTGTGTAATCCCTCCCCTCTTCGCATGATGAAATCTGTGGGACATAAACATGTGCTTAAGTGTTTGGCTGAATAGGGGCCTTTTGTGCCTACTAGAAAACAAATCTCTTCCACTGGCCACTGAAATGTAGATCTGGGGTGGAATGTAGCATCTGTTTAACAGGACTCAGTGATGCTAAACAACAACTCAGAATAGGAAAAGAAGTGAAACAAATTGCTTCATTCCAATAAGAGGAGCTATGTTCCCTCACTCCTCCATGAACTCAGTACATAAATTCACATTCATTTCAAAGCATTTCAAGCTTTTAGCTTTTTATTCACTGACAGCCCAAAGGTTAAAAGTGGGACAACTCTCCACAGTTCTGGCGTGCAAGGCACACAGAAACAAACACAGCATGTCTGCAACCCCAATCTTAATCCAAGATAATTCACTGGGTTACTTCATCACAAATTAAATTGTTTATGATACTTTATGAAACACCCATTGCAGTGTCCATAAAAGTGGAATGCTGCATTTATGAGGCAACCCTTATGAAAGGTAGTATAATTTTAGTATCTTATACTTGAGGTATGCTAAAAATATATTACTTTTTCATCAGGGAGCAATTACGGTAAGAAAAGAGAGATTGCAACACTGAAGACTGAATGGATCTGACTGGCTGAGAATGAGGTAAGGATTTATAACATATTGTTCTCTGGTGGTCCGGTGGAGCACAGTGAAAAGTTACAGTGGCTGCTCAGCCTGCTAGTATGGCCCAATCCTCAGTAATTTCCCTTCAGTCCTGTGTTCTTAGCGAGGCTCCTATGCAGCCTTAAAGTTTCTTTGAAACTCTGAAGCAACTGCAAGAATCCCAGTAGAAAGCAGGGGATAAGTGTCAAACTACAATCATACAGACTGACACAAGAGACATGGGGCCGTAATTCTGCATGCTGCCACCACTAGACAACCAAAGCAAATTATAAATGGTGTAGCAGGGTGTCTGCTGGATATGTGGTATGAGAGAACTATTTTTATGGTTCAGTTTTCTGGAACCCAGCAGTAGCAGCTGAAAACAGTCAAAAGTGTTTAAGTATGTGCGCAATCATCAGAATGCAAGGAAAATAACCTTTTCTAATGAGAGAGAAGGTAAATAGAGCCTGAGAAACTGGAAACATTCTTTGGCTTGGCTTACTGAAGAAAAAATCTTAAAAGGCATTGTGCACTGCAGAGAGGCCATTAATCATAGGAAATGCACTTCCTCAAGTACAGTAGGGACATGTGCGAGCCTGTCACTTTTCAAACCATTTCTCAAGAGCTTTCCAGAATTTCAGAATACAATGATTCTTCCTTCAGACCCAGCTTAAGCTGTCTGGCAACAGAGTTATTGATTTGAAGGATGACAGCTTAAGGTTTTGTTCACCTGGCAAGATCCATAGTTTTCCAGACCATGAAAGCCCACCATAAACTGCAGGTGGTTGCCCTAGTTGGACACATGCATGAGATAAGCAAATGAACTGGAAACTTCACAAACTGTAGATGAATCTCTTCACTTCTGCAAACTTTCCACATGATTCATGAAGTCCTAAAATTGATATTGCCTGCCATAGCAGCTATTAGAAACCAGAGAAATAATTTAGAGCCATAATGAAGTAATAGTCATTGCTACACTGGCTGCTGAAAACAGCAGCTCATTTAGATTGGTAAGAGACCATTCTGCCCATTGCCTAAGCCTCTGGACACATTTACAGTAATTAAAATCTCAGTCATCCATAGTTTTGCATTATCCTGCCAACAGTGGGTTGTTAAAAGAACACTCTCCAAATCTGAACTAGTCGGGAGTGTGGAGAGACATGCCTCCATCCAACTGATAGAAAGGCTAATGAGCATTCTGGCACTCAGACAGAACTAATTAGGTGCACCTGCAGAACATGCTCCACGTGAAAAAAGGGAGCTTAAAAAGATGAAACTTGCCACAGAGAGGGGTCAGTTTGCCTAGAAGGAGAGACTGCAATGGACTGCTGGTGAGCTCCAATAGCAAGGGGAGCCCAGCCTGAGGCTGCATCTAGCCTTTTCTTACTCCTCCCCTCTTGTTTGGGGGCAGACTGCTATTATAAGCCCTGGAGGGCTACTGCAAGCCAGTGACCTGTTGCAGGGGCCTGGGGAGTGCTGCCAGAGACTAGAAGTAATTGGACTCCGAAAGGACCTGGGAGTGAGCTGATCTCCCACTGGAAACAGAGAGATTGCCCAGGAATGGTGGGTTCCATAGGGGACCTGGGGCAAGAGACTAAAAGAGCCTATGGCCAAGTCAAGGCTGAGGGTTGGCCAACTACAATTGGTAGAGAATATGGGCATAAAGCCCTATGCCTGATACAAGGCCCCAAGACAGAAACAGGTACCACACCAGTTCACTGAGAGGGGGCTTCCACCGAGATGGACCCCAAATGTGATGTAAGTGGATGGCAGAGTGGTAACAGCAGGCCAGCTAGCAAGAGCAATTCCAGCAGCAGATGTTGCAGCAGTGGATGGCCCAGCAATAGGCCCAACCAGCAAAGGAGATTGTATCCTAGCAGCAAGAACCCACAGAGACTTTATGCAACAGTTAAGACCTCTGGCACCTGCACAGGGAGACTCTGCAAGGCCCAATACACTTGGGAAGATCTGCCATCTGCACTGGTGAAGTTAACTAAGATGTGCCCTGATGACAATCCAGAGGCATTCCTCACCACCGTTGAGAGGGTGGTGCTGACCTCTCAAGCACTGGGCATTAGTTTTAGCTCCATACCTGATGGGACAGGCACAGATGGCATACTGTAATCTTGATCCGGAGCAGGCTAGAGACTACAGTCAGATGAAGGCCACTATTTTAGGTTACCTGGATATCAGTGAAGAGAGACATCGGCAGCGCTTTAGAACACGGACTTACTCCATGGGGACATGACCTTAGCTGATGGCACGATGATTATAAGAGCATTGCTGGCTGTGACTTTACCCAGAGGATCACTCCAGGGCTCAAGTTGCAGAGTTGGTCCTAACAAAGAAGTTTGCATCTATACTTCCAGTGAGGGTCCAGGAGTGAGTTCACCAGCATTGCGCTGAGTTGCTGTTGCAGTGCAGCTGAGGGAGAATTTTCTCGCAGCTGAAGAGTCACTGGAGATGGAACATGCATGGCCTCTGCCCACTTGCCAACTAGCATCGCTGATAGTACCAGATGCCTGTCAGTAGACACCAAACTCCAGCACATTTCCCATCATGATGGAAAATATATACACACCCCACTCTAGTGACAAAAAACAGGGATACAGGAAGAAAGAGTCCCCACTGATGGAATGTGAATACACACAGGTTTGGATAGCAGAAAAGAGGGCCAGTAGGAGGATTCCATCCAAGTTAACAGTCCCCATGTGGGTCCAAGGGAAGGAGGTAGTGGGGCCTGTAGACTCAGGGTATAGCCAGACAGTGATACAAGGCACCCTAGGGTGGGTGGAGGGATGATTTACTTGCAGTGCATACATGGAGATATAAAGCCCTATACCTGTAGACAATTAGAACCAACAGCGGGGTCCCACACCTATTCATTTACACTAGCATTTTTAGAAAAATTAGTATACCTCATGATAATTGGCCAAGATTGGGCCTCCTTTCTGCAAATCATTCAGTCTTTGTTCCTCAGGTGCTTTGCGGTGTGTTGTTGTAGGGAGAGAGTGAGGACCTGATGTGTTGTCATTGTCCCTTTTTCATATCTTCGCTCTCACTGCTGGAAAGCTTTTTTGCTGTGACCTGGGTCAAACTATTCCCATTGTGTAGAGCTATCTCTGAGAAGTTTCTATTAGGGCTGTCAAGCAATTAAAAAAAATTAATCACCATTAATCGTGCTATTAAACAAAAATAGAATACCATTTATTTAAATATGTTTGGATGTTTTTTACATTTTCAAATACACTGGACCCTTACTAGAATATGAGATTTGGGATCCATGTGCGGTACCATGTTAACACGGGGACCACGTTGTAGTGGGGACCACATTGCAATTAAATTGAATTGCAATTAAAGTAATTACATTTGGGATCCATGGCCGCGACCCTGTTATATGCGAATTCGTGCTGTATAGATATGCATTCTAGCGAGGGTCCGGTGTATATTGATTTCAATTACAACACAGAATACACGGTGTACAGTGCTCACTTTAAATTTATTTTTATTACAAATATTTGCATTTTAAAAAACAAAAGATATAGTATTTTTCAATTTACCTAATACAAGTAGTGTAGTTCAATATCTTTATCATGAATGTTGAACTTACAAATGTAGAATTACATACCAAAAAAACCTGCATTCAAAAATAAAACAATGTAAAACTTTACAGCCTAGAAGTCCACTCAATCCTACTTCTTGTTCAGCCAATCGCTCCGACAAACAAGTCTGTTTACATTTGCAGAAGATAATGCTGCTCGCTTCTTATTTACAATGTCACCTGAAAGTGAGAACAGGTATTTGCTTGGCACTGTTGTAGTCAGCATCACAAGATATTTACGTGCCAGATGCACTAAAGATTCATATGTCCCTTGATGCGTCAACCACCATTCCAGAGGACAGGCATCCATGCTGATGACGAGTTCTGCTCAATAACGATCCAAAGCAGTGCAAACCAACATATGTTCATTTGCATCATCTGTGTCAGATGCCACCAGCAGAAGGTTGATTTTCTTTTTTGGTGGCCTGGGTTCTGTAGTTTCTGCATCAGAGTGTTGCTCTTTAAAGACTTCTGAAAGCATGCGGCACACCTCATCCCTCTGAGATTTTGGACAACACTTCAGATTCTTAAATTTTGGGTCGAGTGCTGTAGCTATCTTTAGAAATTTCACATTGATATCTTCTTTGCATTTTGTCAAATTTATAGTGAAAGTGTTCTTAAAATGAACAACATGTGCTGAGTCATCATCCTAGACAGCTATAACATGAAATATATGGCAGAATGCAGGTAAAACAGCACGGGAGACAGGAGTTCAGTCCCAAATTAATTAAGTCATTATTTTTTTAACAAGCATCATCAGCATGGAAGCAAGTCCTCTGGAACGATGGCCGAAGCATGAAGAGGCATATGAATCTATAGCGCATCTGGCACATAAATATCTTGTGACACCAGCTATGAGGGTGCTATGCAAACTCCTGTTCTCACTTTCAGGTGACATTGTAATTAAAAAGTGGGGAGCATTATCTCCCATAAATGTAAACAAACTTGATTGGCTGAACAAGAAGTAGGACTGATTGGACTTGTGGACTGAGTGGACTTGTAAGTGCTAAAGTTTTACATTGTTTTATTTTTGAATGCAGTTATGTAATAAAACAATACATTTGTAAGTTGCACTTTCATGATAAAGAGATTGCACTACAGTATTTGTATGAGGTGAATTGAAAAATACTATTTCATTTGTTTATCATTTTTACACTGCAAATATTTGCAATCAAAAATAATATAACGTGAGCACTGTACACTTCGTATTCTGTGTTGTAATTGAAATAGATATATTTGAAAATGTAGAAAAACACCTAAATTTTTTAATTAATTTGAATTTGTATTCTATTGTTTAACAGTGCAATTAATCGCGATTAATTCTTTTAATCGTGATTAATTTTTTAGAGTTAATCACATTAGTTAACTGCAACTAATCGACAGCTCTAGTTTCTATTCCACACAGTTCCTGGGGTAATCCTTATGCTTGTTTGCATTTCTTCAATAAGCTGCTAACATTGTTTGGCCTCATCCAACGTAGCACATTTGAAATACAGACACATGGTCTATATTCCCAGCTTCAGATACAAAAATGATACATGCATCCAAATTGGATAAACATATTCAATAAATCATAACCTTTCCAATAATACCTTACATGAGCCATCTTGCATGAACTATATATCTTAGTCATACCGTATTCACATCATAACTATATTTCCATGAAGAATATGGGGTGTAATGTCACAACCAGATCCAAAGAACCAATTGGGGAAAATGATCCAAGAATTCACTACTGTGTTTTCTGCAAGTCATGCCCCATCCCACTGACAGAAAGGCTAACAAGCATTCTGGCACTCACACGGTGCAAATTAGGCTCACCAGTAAAACATGCTTCACCTGGAGAAGGTGAGCTTAAAAAGGTGAAGCTTCCCACAGAGAGTGGAGAAGTTTGCCTAGGAGGAGAGGTTGCTAGGGAGTGCTAGTGAGCTCCAGTAGCAAGGGGAACCCAGCCTGAGGCAGTGGCTAGCCTTTCCTCTTTCCTCCACCCTTGTTTGGGGATAGATTGAGTCTAGAAGTGTGATATTGAAAAGGGGCCCTGCAGGATTACTCCAAGACAGCAACTCCTGACAGGATGTGGGGAGCATTGCCAGGGGCTAGAGGTAATTGGACTCAGGACCCCAGGAGTGAGCTGAACTCCCACCAAGAAGAGAGAGATTGCCCAGGAGTGGGGGCTCCTGCATGGGATCCAGGGGCAAGAGACTAAAAGAGAAAATGGTCCAGCCAAGGCTGATGGTTGGCTGACTACTGGGGGTAAAAATTTGTGGTGGCAGCAACATGCAGAACCTTGAAATATTTTTTAAACTGAAATTTCAGGAACACACAAATCATGCAAAACAAACTGGTGTAAAAGTTCATGAAGAAATTTTGATCTGTGTTTGCCAACACTAATTTTGGAGATGCCACCCATATATGCAGCTTTATTAATTTTACTTCCCACCACCTCCACCTGATCAAATGAATACTATCAAGTAAAAGAAATCTATTAATCAAACAAACTATCCTGGAATAGCATCAATAATTCTGTCAGAGTGCGGAACTTATCTAACTCTGTGTTTTGTACAGTGGCATGTAACACATGGGTGGCATTTTAAAAGGGTGAACGACATCCCAGTCCAGTGGGGTTATGAAGGGCTTTACACATCAGTTAAGCCTAGTTCATGACTAGGACTCCTAGGTGCTATGGTAATACAAATAACAACAATAAATAATAATAATAATAAGCCCCACTTGAACCCTTACAAGTTGAGTTAACAAGGACTCAGCATTCAGCACCTTGCAAGGGCCCACTGCATCAGGGTTAACTTCACTCTGGAAGAGAGATTCTCAGCCTACTGCAGTGATCCCCAAACTTTTTACCTCATGCTCTCCCTTACCCCTGACATCTCCCAACCCTAAAGCCAGGACCAGGAGCAAGGCCGTGGCTCCAGGAAGGGGAGAATGCTGACAGATGTAAGAGAGCAGAGGCTGGAGCAGAGCCAGGGCTAGAAGCGGCACCTCGGCCAGGGGCCAAGGCCAGCAGCTGGGGACTCGGGCACAGAACTGGATGGTGCTCTCTCCCTCTTCCCCTGTGGGGACTGGCCCGGGTCCCAGCCATGCCCCCTCAAATGTTCCTCCCATAGGGGAGCACACCCCACAGTTTGGAACTCTGGCCTAGTGCCTACCATGGATGCAAGGAGTCACAAGGCCTCTCCCACATATATGGAGCAGCTGTTGAGCAGTTCCACTGAGGTTACTTCCATCCCATGGATTTGCCCCTAAAATATTAGTGGTAATTAAAATTTGTTTTTATACTTTTGGGAGCATAGTTGTTTCACAGAACGGTGACAGACCTGTATTGTTTGGGAAACAGTAGGTGGTGAAGTTTTTCCAAAAAGCAGTACACATTATAATAAGCCACACCGGACTCGGTGTATAGTTATGATAGTCAGTTTGGACTTCTTTTCATGAAACAAGCCATTTGTGGGATGCATGACATCTTCCAAAACACCAGAATACTTCCTACTGCTCAGTGCACAGGTCTGCACTGGCTGCACTTCATTAAGTCCTTGCCAGCATGGTTTTCTGTGTGCGCACAGTTGTCTAAATGGAGAAGAGGGAAATTATAGGGGAGAGGCAATCAAATCTATAAAAAAAAAACATGAAAACTTTTCTCCCTGTTTATAGCACCACCGCCTTCATAAAATCCCAGGTACAGAATGGCTGTCTAACAATCTGTTGGTTTTTAAATAAGCAGGCAGAGTTAAAGGAAGTGCTTTTTTAACTGCTGCCACAAAAATTGTTGACAGCTAAGTGACACTGGAAATCCATCAGGAGGGAGGTCACTGCAGAGCCTGTCAGTTTAACTCTTTATCAGAATTTGTTTAATGGGACTTTATGTTCAGCAATGTGACCTTTGAAATACCCAAGTTCAAATTTCACCTTCAGACTTCCCATCTGCTCTTACTTCATCCTCAAACTTTCCATCTGCCTCATCTAGACCTTCCTAATGTGATGCCCAGTCAGACTGTATGGTTTTCCCAGGTGCTTCTGTCTTGGAAATTTTATGGGGTATAAGAAACAATAAAAATGTATGTTATACATATTACCCGTCTTAATTAATTCCACTACACAACAATGTTTCTTAAATGATGTTGTCCAGAAAGGCTGTTAAAATCTACTGTAGACAAATATGGCAATATTTTATTGCTCTTTAATGCCAGATGGGTTAGGAGTTCAGACAGACATTTGCGCTAATGCATTTTGCATTTAGGCATTGTTCTGGGAAAAGTCAAAGCTTAGTGACAAAGTTAAAAATAATATATTACTTTGTCAGCTAGTAGCAAATACAAGGCAGAGATTATGTATTTCTCTACTAACTGGAATTGGGAAGGGGTGTTGGGTGGCATATACCATCATGCTATTTCACAAATCTAAAGTGAAAGCTTTTGTATGGTGGCCTCCACTTAGTCCCTGTTGATAACGTATATATACAGTTCACCAAATTTTGACATATTTGGCAGGATCTGAGCAAAGAAACTTCCATATGTGGAACAGCCAGAATCACAATGAGCTGGGTAAAAAGCACGACAACAGCTAAGCGTTACACCTGGCTGTAGCAGAGACAGAAAGTGAAATAAGCGGCACATGGCCATAGGCTGTAGTAAGTATAACAATTAGCATATTAAGGAAATATTCAGCCTTTGTGGATATTCCTACTGCTCTTTGCATCAGGTGGCTGATCACAAAGTGAACAGAGACCATCAGAGCTCTACATAAGTAATGGGCTACTGACAGGAAACTGTATTGGATAGTGGGTTTTATTATTATTTTTTAACAAGGGCAGATAACTGAAGACTTTATGCCAAATGAGTGAATTTTTCAGTATCCTTTTCATTGATGGGCAGAAGACACAGGAAAGAAGTGTAGATTTAGGTCTTAGTTGGGCCTTGGTCCTGCAGAAAAATGTGGAAAAGAAGGGGCCTTGCTTAGATTTAGGTTCCCCTCAAAGAGAGAGGTGCTATGTGTGTGGCGAAAAGAGTGAGGATTCATCAGTGTTCGGCTTGTTCCCCTCAGAGAGTTGTTTCATTTCAGTTTTCTCCAGATATGACTATTATAACTGGAGTCTCTCAGTACAAGTTTTATAAGCAAACCTAGATCCACTCAGTCACAGAGGATTTGTGAGGTCCTAGCAGGAATGAAGAGGAATATTCATTTAGATTGACCCTCCATTTCCCTGTTCCCCTTAGAGCGCTCTTGGCCTCAGATTAACTTCTAATGGAGATGAGCATTTGGTAAATTAATTCTAATGAGCACAGCTGAATTAATAATGCAGAAAAGGATCCACAAGTATTTGTGCAAACTTGATTTGATGATATGCACTTTATTGTTTTCTGATAAACACTAGGCTAGGTAAGACTTTGTTCATAAGGAGTACTCTGGGGGAGCTTGTATTCCCATGAACACACGTGTTCACATGTATTTGCACTTGGGATCTTCCCCACTGGAAAGTTTTGTGTTTGGACGATTTTTAATATTTTAGATATTTTTGGCTGTTTTGGATCTTCATACAATTTAATTATAATTGTTTATTTAATAAAATGTAAACTGAGCCACCCAGCTGTTCATGTGCCTAAACTGGATGATCTTATTGCTGTAACCCTCATCTTTCCTCACCGCTATCCCTTCCTACTGTTTCTTACCCGTCACACTCATTGTGTCACCTCTAAATTAGAATGTGAGCTCTTCAGGGCAGAAATGGTGTCCCTTTATCCTGCAAGAAATCCATGTGCCGCAGACAACTGAACCACCTACACACAGACACATAAGAACCCCTGCCTTTCCTGCATTGCAAAAATCTAGGCTATTGACACTTGAGCTAATAGAGAACTACTTGAGGTATAACTATAGTAGATTCTTTAGGCACTTGTGTGGGCCAGCCAGTGGGCAGCAACATCATTTCAGGACTACATAAAGCCAGTACATTATAAAAGTTAGCTAGGCTTTGGGTGCTAAAAATCATAATTAATAATAATAACATATGTAGTTCATCTGCTGAGACACACAAACATTGTATCATTGTAAAAGTGGGCATTTACAATAGAGATGTGATTCAAGAAAATATTTGTAAGCAAAACCAGCAAGCTCAGTCTCCTGTTACACGTGGATTCATGTTATTTGATGATCATAAGTGCTCACACAGCTGCTAGGTATTTGTAATGATAATCGTGAGCCATGCTAGTTTCAAAATTTTAGCACATATGATTGTTTGTCCAGTAATTTTTACCAATAGTGTGATGTTCATTCTTCATTATTCATCATCCTCCTGGTTTAAAAAATCTCTATCATCCATTCAGGAAAAAGAGACAATACCATGTGACTTACATGACTAATTTCACACCATGAATAAGTAGTACATGAAATGACCAGTTTGCAACTAACCTATAGACTGAAATTTGCTTGTATTAACTATTCAATGAATATTTATGAGCAACAAATATATTCATGAACAGAAAAAAAAGACTAAATTTACTATTAATATTTGCAATGAATAATTCTGCTTTGCAACTGGGAACATCTTGCTCAGGTCCAATCATTATCAGTTATTTTGGATTCCTGTAAACTAAATAATTATTTCAATGCAAATTAGGAAAACAATTTCAGATCAGGTGGTTCCTATAAATCCTCAGGTTTTTTATACGCTATTTACAGATAATTAATTATTATTTGCTTGTGAATAAGCATAACTGATGAGCTAAATGGAAATAGGTCACTGTCTTGGTCTATTGCCATTTAGCTCATTGTTTATTAATAGTTCATCTATGATGGTGGCAGGAGGACTCTTGGGATTAGCAATGGGTTATGGAGCCTTTCACTTCCAACTGTTTTGGATACATCCCAGGTGAATAAGTAGCCAAACATTGCTGCCATCTGTGGCTGACCATTGAGCTACAGTATCTGAAATGAGTTTGTGGTCATCTTTAAACATAGGAGGCTCCCACATTGCAATTATATATATTGCCAACTTGTCTCAAGCGTGCTGCGAAATTACTCCCAAAGGTGGTGAAAATCATACCACCTTAGGTGTTCATTTTAAAAATCAGCTGGACAAAGCGCTAGAAAATACATTGTCGGGAATAATCCTGACCTAATAGATCTAATGTCTGTGATTCTACTCCTGATTATTAGCAGGTGCATTTTCATTCTAAAGCATGGGTTGATAGTACTTCTTTATTGGAAGCAGCATATACATATCTGTGCTAGTAATATAGGGTTTGATGATTTTTATGTTTAAACAAAAAAAAATTAGATATCCCTTTAAGTCTATGCAGCTTTAGTACTTTTTGCCATCTATGAATGGCATAAGAAATCCACTGTGTGGACATACTTTTTCCTCCTTCTTGCAATGATTTAAATAAGTTTGGGATTGGTTTACACACAAACTTGCATCTAAAAAGCTAAACTGGTTTTCACTCACTCCTCTTGTTCTTTCAGTGAAGGTTTGTGTGGAGACAAGGCCTGAGTCTCCCACAAAGAAACAATACTTCTAAAAGAAAGAAGTGTTACGCTGAGGTACTGGGCCAGGTTGTATGGTCACCAGTCTATTGCAAGTGGACCCAATCACCAAGTCCCAGCTGGGTTTAGGTAGAATTTAGTCACTGTTCCTAGCTCTGGAACTATAGAGCATACTCCCAGGCTCAGATTTCTTGTCTGACATCTTTCTTTGGGCACTGCCACTCAGCCACGTAAAACCCCAGATCAGTATCTGAGACCTTCCAAGCCCCACCCCATTTGCTTACACACACTCTCTGAGTTCCACTTAAGCTGTGGTCACTCTGGGCTTCTAGTTTAACACCTTTGAGGGCAATATGACAGATAAGCAAAGGAATTTCTTAACCACAGAAACTTTACCCTCAAAGCATGTGAGAGTTACATATCTTCGAAAACATAAGACAAGTCCTGAGACATACCCTTTCTTGCTCTGATCTCACCCTTTCTTGTGGGGTATGCCAGCATTTCAGACTGGGCAGATTCCCCCTTGCTCTCAACCTCCTGCAAGTCTTCCTTTCATGTGGTGGTTGTGGTTGTCTACCTGGACAGAGCAGCTCCTTGCTCTGTCTCTCTGACATGTGCTCCACTGGGAAGCTCTAGCTCTCCTCCAGTCATGCATGTTCCACTTCAATATGCCACCTGTGTAAAAGGCCATTGGTCCATAGGTATGCGCCAGTAGGTGAGAGACAATCAAAGTCAATGGCCCTAGACTGTAGTCTTCTCGGCTTCTCAGTGATAGACTTTCAATGAGGTTTCAAGCACCTTTCCTTGACAGGGCAGCTGTCTGGAATATAATGCAGTAAGCTTCCAGCAGCCAAGTTTAGATGTGTTCAGCATACAATACAAAATACAGTTCATAATTTGATACAGACA
This sequence comes from Chelonoidis abingdonii, assembly GCF_003597395.2. Taxonomy (NCBI): domain Eukaryota; kingdom Metazoa; phylum Chordata; order Testudines; family Testudinidae; genus Chelonoidis; species Chelonoidis abingdonii. Next base: position 332,257,449 of record NC_133769.1, read on the forward strand.
TATCCCACCATGCCACAAGAAATGTAGTAGTAGGCCATTACAACAGAGGGCCAACTCCAAATGAGAATTTGCCCTAACATGTCAGACTCACAATATCTTCACCACTTTGTTGCAACTGTAGAACAGCTTTTCTTGATGAGTCAGTAGCTCTCCTCCTAACCGGGCAAGTTTGATTCAATCCCTGCTTAGTAGTAACCTCAGCTTTACAAATGTATAGTGTGAGTGTTACTGCTACTCCTCATTCAGATTCTGCTCACTCAGTCATGAAGGAGGACAGGAACATGGAGTTAAAGAAATATCTGGCATTTTACCATTTCTGATGCCATAGTTAAATGCTCTGGCTTTCTTAGAACAGAAGAAACTTTGAGTGTGGGATTGTGTGATGGAGTACACAAACTGACACTGGAGCTCTAGATCATGCAGCCCTGCTTTACAATTGCTGCACTTGCACAGCCTGTGCAAGCTGGAGTTGGCATTGAAAAAGGGAAGCAGAACTGCTTGGAGGAGGAAGGCAGAGAAAGGGAGCAGACCTCTGCTCTGAGCTCTGGGATTACCCAGGAGCTCTCATTGCCTGTGACCTGGCAATACAGCTAAAGCCTGCAAAGGAGAGACTGGTGACTGATTGTGAAGGTCAGAAACTTTATTTGAAGTTCTTTAATTTACCGCTGTGAAAAAGGGGACTTAGGTAGGAAGTGATCCAGGGAGGCAGCTGTTTAACACCCACAGGTGCAGAATTAAGCTGCCCATTACTGGTCCCTGGATCAGAGCCCTGTGGAGTTGGTGGGCCTGGGCTCCCCACCAACTCCAAAAGACAAGACAACAATAGAAGCCTTTACCTCAGTGGAGAATCCAACTTGAAAAGACCCCAAATGTTCAAGAGCCCAGACCCCAAATCCCCAAACTAAGGTGAAAGCCCTGAAGTGCATGCAGATGCTGGAAGACTTCTTCTTGATTTGACATTCTTTTGGTATACCCCAAAAGGGGTGGACTGGAACGTGTAACCTGGCCAGGATGCTGAGCCACAAAAAAACGGACAGACCCTACAAGACAGAACTAGAACTGAAAAGGGAGGCTGTCCAGAAGAGAACCTGCCACATCTTTTCCTGACCACTAGACACCACTGGTGGTGAGCATTCCCCTTTATAGACTGGCAAAGTAGTATTCTCCCTTTCCCTTTAATAATTGATCATCCTCTGCTTCTTTGCAATTTTCCATCTGTTGTTACTGGAGAACAGCTCTCTTTTCACTTGACCCATGAAAATCTCATCCCTAAAGCTCTGTTCCACACAGTGCACATGTCTCTCTCCTTTCCTGTCTCCCAGAAAAACAAACAAAATGAAAAGCTCTCTCTTTTGAAAAGAAGTCTGGCTTTCTCAGTGTGTAGGAAGGCGAATTATATTTATACTTGCATGCCATACAGTCTCAAATTTCACACAGGAAATCAAAATCTTGGAGAGCACACTCATAGCAACATTGTCCAAAATAGTCATTCGGTAACTTCTTGTCATTTAGGTTTCTATTTGGGAGGCCTAAGATGGCAAAAGGAATTTGTAAATTCAGCTGCCCAGAAAAAAGGAAAGAAAGCTACAGAATTTGACCCACACGCTGTATAGAAAGGGAACAAAATCTATTTGAAGACATCTCAAATCCTTGTTTGTCCCACCCCCTTTATACCCTGCAGAAGCCACTCTGACACAAGTCTCACAGGTGCCAGGCCCTTGTAGCTGAACTCTAAAGTCTGTGAGCAGGTGACATTAACTAACCATTATTTTAAACTATTTGTCAGAGGTGCCTAGACTCAGGACCCATGCAACCATTAGGCAAACTAGGCAGCCGCCCAGGGTGCCAAGATTTGAGGGCGCCAAAAAGCGGTGCCCAAAATGTCTGGGATGCTCACCCGGTGCTGCGGCTTTGATCAGCTCCAGCTGGCCGGGAAGTGATGTCATTCCTCCCCAGCCGCCAGGGCCGCTGCCCTACTCCCTGCTGCTCTGGCTCTTCCCCAGGGCCCCCACCCCTGCTTAGCCCCGCCCTGCCCCGTCTCCACTCCCCCAAGCTCTGCAGCAGGGTTGGGCCTGCCCTCACTGGTGGGGGGAAGTGCAGAGACCTGGTCCCAGCCACACCGTCAGTGAGTGCTGGGGGGTGGTTCCCCCCTGCCCTCAAAGCCAGCCCCCTCTGAGGCTGCCCCCCCCCATCGAAGCCTGGGGCACCCCTGCCCTCCCCGAGGACCCTCCCCCCGAAGAGGCCTGGGGGGGCAAGGGCAGAGCTTGGGGGCGGCATAGGGCCCCAGAATAGGGATGGCCCCAGTACCCACCATCCTGTCCGCAGCCAGCACCTACTGCACCCCCTGCCAGCCTCTAAGCCAGCCCCACACACCCTTTCTTCAGCCAGCCCCTGCTGCACCCCGTGCCCTGTCTCCAGCCAACCCCACACCCTCTGCCCTGTCTCCAGCCCCACACCCCACACCCCCTGTCCTGTCTCCAGCCAGCCCCACACCCCCTGCCCTGCCCGCAGCCAGCCCCACACCCCATCTCCAGCCAACCCCGCACCCCGTGCCCTGTCTCCAGCCAGCCCCACACCCCCTGCCCTGCCCACAGCCAACCCCACACCCTGTCTCCAGCCAACCCCACACCCCTGTCTCCAGTCAACCCGACACTCTCTGCCCTGTCTCCAGCCCCACACCCCACACTCCATCTCCAGCCAGCCCCGCACCCCCTGCCCTGCCTCCAGCCCTGCACCTCCCGTCTGCAGCCAGCCCCACACCCCCTTGTCTCCAGCCAGCCCCTGCCACACCCACCTGCCCGAAGCTAGCCAGTCACACACCCTTTCAGGTTATTCATTTATTTTCATTAAATATGTAGACTAAATAATGCAAATAATAAATTTTCAAGCCGAACATGTATTAATTCTAATGAACAATGCCATATTATGCAGAATTCATTTTTGAAAGTTTATAATCAATGCTCTGGGGGGACGGGTGGGGTGAGGGGCGCAAGGTGGAAGTTTTGCCTAGGGTGCAAAGTATTCTTGCACCGGCCCTGCCTAGACTGTTCACATACATTTCCCATATTTTCTTATAAACTTAAAGAAATTCTAAGAAAAGCTAACACTTTTCAATATTAACATTCCCAAGTAAATCCCTGTGTAGCTTTTCTTGCTACTGAGTTCTACTTACATCTCTGGGTAATGTGTTAGGTTTAGCAAACACCTTGTTCGCAAATGTCAGATCACCATATTAGGTCATGAGGTTCAAAACAAATTCAGCAGGCCATGAATCAGTTGTGATTAGCATATATTGTATTTTTAGTTCAGAACAAAGGTTGTTTTGGTATCAAACATCTCCTCACGCGTTTCAAAAAATAACACTGACTCTGGGTTTTAAAGATGAGCTGAAAAACAAAACAAAAACCACTGTATCCTGTACTGTTCTTGCATGACAGATAAAAATGGTTTTTCTGAGGATTTGGGTGTGTGAAGAGAGTTGTTTTTTAACAAAATTATTTATTTTTTACATAGAAATAAAGGTCCCTGACTTCCCTGTTTTTGCTGAAAGATTTTTCCAGAAAGAACATCTTGAAAATCTTTCAAGACCTGAACACTTTCAGATTACCAAGGAATCTACATCCCCTTCCAACTCATCAAGTGCTGGTAGATCTGTATCTTGGGCTTCAGCTTGGGATGAATTGCATCAGTTCTGGGAGTTACACCAGGGATGAATTTGTCTTCTAATGTTCTGTTCCGGATGCATGAGGAAAGGTGTATTTTTGCTTGGACGCTGTGAATGTATCTTCTGTGTACACATCATAGTGATATTACAAGTATGGGCATAAGCTTTTGTGGGCTAAAACCCATTTCATCAAATGCATGCAGTGGAAAATACAGTAGGCATGAAGTTGATGGATTTCCACTTCATATGGCTAAATTCAGTGTATTGCATGGTGACAGATTTCAGAGTGGTAGCCATGTTAGTCTGTATCAGCAAAAAGAATGAGGAGTACCTTTTCTACTGTATGCTTCTGATGAAGTGGGTTTTAGACCACGAAAGCTAATGCCCAAATACATTTGTTAGTCTCTAAGGTGCCACAAGGACTCCTTGTTCTTTTTGCTGATACAAACTAACACAGCTACCACTCTGAAACCTATTACAAGTATGGTGGTTGTTCATTCTTGTTTCATTAGAAATAATAATTGTTCAGTTACATAGCTCAATATTGTAAGTAAAGACTGTGGTACAGAGATAGGTTGCACAAATGCACACCTTGCTAACCAGGGTGGGGTCAAGGGGAATGAGGACACCCTCCATGGGAAATCTTGACTAGAAACAGCTGAATCATAGATTATTAGGGTTGGAAGGGACCTCAAGAGATCATCTAGTCCAACACCCTGCTCAAAGCAGGGCCAATCCCCAAATGGCTCCATCAAGGATTGAACTCACAACCCTGGGTATAGCAGGCCAATGCTCAAACCACTGAGCTATCCCTCCGCTCCCTAGGGCTTCACCCACCCTCACTGCCATTGCCATTGGGTATAATGCACGGTGTATGGCCCTGTGGCTGGCTCTCCTCTGGTGAGGATGCGGGGGAGTGGATACAATTTGCTTCCCAGGAAGGGTAGCTACTTCAGGCTCCCCACTTCAGCCTCACCCATATCTCCTAAGCTTGTTGCTGGATCTCTGGTGATACTGAGGACACATGACCACCAGTGCTGGGGTCTGTAAAGGATTTTCCCCCCATATGGCAAAACTGGCAAACTGATGTTTGAGTTTTTTCACCTTCTACTCATTATCCAGGTGGTCGGCTTTTCACTCACTCATGCCCATCACCCCAATTGGGGTATGGGCCGCTAACCATAGATCTCCAAAGTCCTCTATCTTGGGCCATTCGCTCTAGCTGGTTCCAGGTATAGCCCATTTTTTTGCTATCAGCCTGAAGGTCGCGTCGCCAGGTATTTCTTGGACGGCCTCTTTTCCGCTTGCCTGGGGGGTTCCACCGCAGTGCCTGTCTGGTGATGTTAGTTGGCTGCTTGCGCAGTGTATGTCCTATCCAACCCCACCTTCTCCTTCTGATTTCTTCCTCTGCTGGGAGTTGACGGGTCCTCTCCAAGAGGTGGATGT
>NC_133769.1:332264860-332296138 GCF_003597395.2 Chelonoidis abingdonii
GACAAGATTGGACAGCAAGTCTGGACAGAGACGACATCCGTTGACAGCGGAGCTGTTGCTGTTCAGGACATGAAAGAGAGACGCACCCCACACAGTAGGGGAGTAAGGCTTCAATGTTGTCCAAGCAGCAGCAGAGGCACTGCATTTGGTTGGAGGCACATGGTCCCTATCGCGCAATCATCACAGCATCCTTCAGAAACTAAATCTCTCTCCTTGTCGCTAATGCCTAATAGGGTCAGGTTGTTGCTCCTCATCTCTGCTGCAACCTGCGCCGTCTTTCCTGACTCGTACATGGTCCTCACGTTCCATGTGCCTATGGTAATCCTCCTTGTTGCAAGAAGGGTAATCGGCTTAGTGGCTTCCTCACGGCTTTCATCTGGTTGGCTTTTGGGGAGTTTAAATTACAAGTGTCACAGGACTGGGCTCTATGGGAAGGGGGGGCTAGTGTATGGGATGGGGGCTGCCCAGAAGCTGGATTCTGTGGGGAGGTGGGCTAGTGTCTGAGAGATGCCCTGCAGCTGCGCTCTGTGTGGACGGGGACTGGTGTCTGAGGAGTGCCCTGTGGCTGGGCTCTGTGGGGAGGGGGAGTTGGTGTGTGAGGGATTCCCCATGCTGGGCTCCGTGGACGGGGTGACTGGTATCTGGGCTAGGGGCTGCCCTGTGTCTCAGCTCTGGGAGGAAGGGGATGTGGGTGTCTGGGCTGCGGGGTGCCCCACAGCTGGACTCTGGAGGTATGGGAGTGCAGGTATCTGGGCTGTGGGGGGCCCACACAAACTCCTCCAGCACCCCTAAACTGGAACTGGGGTGTAGGAGGTTCTTCAACTTGCTACTCTTGGGGGAATATTTTTTGCTGTAGTCTGTATTGTTGACTACTTGCTGACAGGTATTTTGAAAGAAATTGCCAAAATAATTGAACCTGGAGTGATTATACTATGTTATTTTGACAAATAAAATATGCAGGATTTTAAAATATTGTGTGCAGATTTTTAAAGTTTTTGGTGCAGAATTTTTAATTTTTTTATGCAAAATTCCCCCAGGAGTATGTATATTCTACATTATAGATCACTGTTAATCAAGAGTTGAATTCATACTAGTGCAAGTGGCCTATACAAGGCAGCTTTGAAACACTTACAAGGAGCTCTGTCCTGAAAAGTGACTTTAAAGATAGCATTATGGATATCTGGAATGTGCCTCTGTAATTTATATATCAAATGTACTCAGTTTTCAATCTATCTTTCTTGCACATTATCACCAGTAATAAAGATTCTGCAAGCCAAATTGGACCATCACTGACATCTGTGGAAACAATTGCCATCACTGGGCTTGCAAAGGAGTAACTAACTGGATTTAGTGAGCAGCTCTGATGATGAGCACAGAATGAGTAGCATCCATGTCAACCTTTCTTAGCTGTGTTTGCCCTGCAGGTTAAGAGCAAGGAGAAAAAAATTACAAACTTACTTTTGGCACTAAAATGCTCTGATAGACTCTACTTGTAATCCTGATGCAGATCTGTAGCATGAATAAGGTTTCATTTTTACAGCTATTATCGCTGTGCAAGTGCTTAAGTGTGTGCAGGGACTGACTTGGGCTCTCTGCATTTGGGTGAAAAGAGTAGTGCACCCTGTGAAATACTTGAGTCAAAGTATCATGAGTCCTAGGACAAGACATCATATGCAACAGAATGGGGAAGAGGGAATAATATTTTTGAAATTAAGGTCTTCCCCTGGAGCATGGTAACATGGTCAATGGCTTGGAAGCTCCCAGAAACTGAAGGGACTGACTCTCATAACTTTAACAGTACGTTTTCAATCACTTTATGGCTCCTTTACACCACCAGAGGATACATAGTGTAAGTGAGAATTCAGGCCCCAAATCTCTTTTCCCCACTATTTCTTCAGCTTTGTGTGGGTTTCTTCAGTACAGAAAGTATCTGCTATTTTAATTTAATGTGTCCTTAAAAGGCTTAAAACAGGACTTCTGCGGATCACTGATTCCAAGAATTGGTCTGTAACACTATAAAATAGCATTATTTATGTTCAAATACTGTTAAAAACACAACGATTTGCAAGTGAATTTGAATTATCATAAATAATAATTGGGCCTTAGCCAGAATTTGCAAGAAATGAAAGAAGCTATATAAATGAAAGAGAAAAGAATCTGCCTAAATTTTCTCATAACTTTCCCGATTACTCAGCCTTCTCTGCCAGAATATTGCATCATGGCCAGACTTATGCTCCTATGGAAGGTGGACGGGGTGAAATTCACCCATGCGCAGAGAGTCAGATCCTCATGGTTTAAATGGGACTTGCACACATTGTGCCTAGTGAACAATAGTGAATGTCACACAGGATGCTGCCAGCTTTGTGTAAATCTTTCTTGTTCCAAAACTATTCGAGTAACAAGCAATTATTTCCAAAATTAAGTGCTAAGAGATCAAGTTTTATATTTCAAACAATCAGGGCAAAGAGTTAGCAGAGGTGTCGTTGTTATGAAGTGTTTCATTCTAGTTCTAATAGTCTTGTTAAGCTTGTTAGTCTTGTTTTGTCTTGAATTTAAATATTCAGAGTCGTAAATAATAGCATCTGTGGAATGAAATGCTGTGTTAGCATCACTTTAAAAGGAAAATACCATATTTGCCTTCATGTAAAAATGGCTGTTAGTAAAAATCTCTTTTGTTTCCCTCATTCATGCTCTTCTGGGCTTCTCTAACAGAACCCTCTGTTATAACGTCACATAGAGTAACTAGGCTGTAATGCCAATGGAGGCTGTAATGCCAAAAAAGAAAGCTACCAAAGCAGGCCAATAATGTTAGACGTTTGCTGCAGCTGAGTGGCAAAAATGTTGATTGTTTTGCATTTCCTTCCCAGAGTAATCACTCTATAAAGTAGCTTCCCTCATGTGGCACAGAGCTCTGTGAGGGTGATTTTTAAAATTACCAGTTGCTCTTGGAATTAAATCATCATGGATTTGGGATGCAGTGTTTTACAAATCCTTCAGCTTTCTCTGAACAAAATGCTAATACATCTCTGGTTTTATTCTTCTAGTAGGCTAAAACATCTGATAGGCCCAATGTATAAAATGGTTGATAACTATCAAAAGAAGGTAAATGTCTGAAATTAGAGAGAAATTGCACATGTACTCTTACTTCTGCCATTGAAATAGGGACTGCTCCTGTGAGTGAGGTGAAGGGGGGATTTGGTCCATATTTGTATAGTTTATCCTGCTTGAAAGATCTGATTTTCAGCACTGTGCTAAGTCCTCATGATTTATTTTGGTTTTTTTTTTTTAAATGCAGCATAGGAGTTTTGCTGTGTGAAATGAACACAAGTCTAAATATTGTCCCAAAGCTTATATGGAGGGGTCTCGGTGATGACATTTTTTGAAATAAAGGAATCCCTTTTTTTTTTCCCTTAGGTGACTATAGTTTGTTGGCCAGATCCTGTGCCATTGCAAATCTATCAGAGGGACACCCTCATGTAAGTAGTTAAGACAGCCTTAAACCTGCATTACACATGTGGAGCACAGCAAAGTAGCTTTACTGGCACTGAGATCAGGCTCAATACTTTTAAGAAGATTAAGTTCTTTGTAGATTCTTAACCATCTCTTATGGAGGCAAGTGCCCACTGAAGTCCCATTTCATTCTTGTATATATCTTCGGGAATAATTCAGTGTATTCATACTATATCTGACCTTTTCATAGGGACAAAGTCTCTTGGCTTTAAGCGCTGTGCTTTACTAGGCACTGAAAAAGATACAGCTATCATTGCACTCTTTGTTGCATGAATGTTATTACAGAAATTAAAAGCATATAACATTTGTTCCTTCTGGAACAAAAACTAGGTAAAGAATTTAAAATTACCCCCAAATGTAAACCCCAAGGTCTATATAGTATCCTAACTCATTTTCCGCAAGCATGTGCTCAATGTCTTTTTCTCTTAAAAATCTGGAAAAACAACTAGATCTAATGATCTACATAGGGACTTCAGTCATAGGCATACTGTTGAAAGAGGAAAACTCTATTGGTAGTGGCTTGGGTCCTCTTGTGCGAGAAAATATTTCTTGTTGACTTGTATCAAAAGCTATCTGTTTTTGTCTTTTTCCTGCAAGCCACCCTTGCTGTCTCCTTTGCAAACTAATATGAAATTTCACAAGACCACACACTTGGCTTTTCCATGTTTTTTTTTCCCCTCTTCAGTTTTTCAGAAGTCCTCCAAAGGGAGAGGGACCTTGGAGAATTATTTCTTTCCAGAATGGCATCTGAAGTAGAATTCCACTGTTGAAATGCTCTTTTGCTCTGGCCACTTTCCATAAGTTCCATCTTCACATTAGAAGTTTATCATCCTGCTTAAGCTGGAACTGTGTCCAGCTGGGGAGCTGCCATTCACTTCATATTCTTCTTACTAAATATTCAGAGAATGAATTTAAACAGCTAAAAACGTGTGGCTCATAATACACAGCTTGAATTTATGGTAACACTATCTGAATGTTAATAAGGAATTTGCAAGCTATAAAGATGATTATCTTTGTCCTTAAAGATTTATGTCCTTGCCCAGGCCATCTCCATTTTAGTGATGATAGGCTAGGCGATCATTTTATTTAAAGTTGCCAACATTCTTCCTATTCTCTTCTTTTACAAGAAAATGCATAGAGCACGAAATTTTGAAGTGAACCTGAAGTGAAAAGAGTGATTGTGATCACTATTATTTTTTCCATGGAAAACATAATTTTCAGGAAAGAAGGGTTTAAACCCTCATATGACACAACGTAATCTTGACAAGGTTAGGCATGATTTCTTTAGAAAGACCTTAATAATTTTCTGAAGCCTTCTCAATCCACAGCTAACTTCACACACTCAGCAGCTGACCTTCTAGTGATCTGCTGCACACCATCTATCCATCTTGTCACTGATCATCACCTGCTGTGATGACCCACCAATATTCCTTTCCTAATAACTTTCTCAAGTTCATTTCCATCTCTACACTTGATGTGGCCAAATATATAAATTTGTCCCTGTTGCTTTCTGAGAGCAGAGTCTGCTTCTCTCCAATAATATTTCTAATATAAGAGTTCATCATCTTTTCTATCCAGGAGATACAGAAGAGTCTTCACCAGGACCACAGAAGCTTCAGTTTTCTTCCTGTCAGCAGCATTAGTTTCCCAGGATTCACATCCATAAGTCACTGTTGAAAAAATTAACTTTTTTGCCAGTTGAACTTTCATACATTTCAAGATGCCATGGTTCTTCTACATTTTTGTAAAGGAGACCAGGGCTGAGCAAGCCTTCCCTAGTCTTCTTCCAATTTCTTTGGAGCAGCCTCCTTGGCTGGATATGTATCATCCCAGATAATTAAATTAGTCTACTACTGCTACTACAGATTGACTGTTAATCATGATCTTGCATCCTGTTGTTATTGATTGTGTCAACATTAATGCATTTAGTTTTCTCCATATTTAGGAATAGTCCAGATTCCTTACTAGCAGACTTTACAGATTTCAATATTCATTTTATAAATTCGATGGTTGCAGCAAAAAGCATCATATCATCAGCATATCTGAGGTTGGTTAAGAAATATGACCAAAGGAAACCCCACCTCCTTCTACTTTATCATAACCTTCTGAAAAGATCTTACAAGGATCTTATTTTCATTGCTTACAAACTGTTTAAAAAAAAAACTAAGAAAGTACAGATCTTACTTTAATGATATGTACATTTTCACCTGACTTCCCCAAATTGTCTGCAGTTATGTGTGATCACATACATTTCTGTGTGAAAATGAGCATTCATGCACAAAAGTCAGAAATTTGTTCATGCAAATGTTTGCATAGCTAGTACTGCAACCACATTTTTAGAGACTATTGAGATTTTGGTCCTTTTGGAGCCATCACTTCATTCCCAATACCCATGTTGGTGGTTTGTTAAACTTTTACTGCATTATGTAAGGTACTCAATTAAGAAGAAATACTGAGGAAACTTAATTCAAAACTTTATTTAAAAATGTCATTTTTGTTTCTTTTAACTGGGATACTCTATTCAGCATACTCTTATGTGCTAATTACTCATCCTGAATGTTTGAAGTTAGTTAGAAGAGAAATTATGCACTTGAGAGCCCACTAGCCCATAATCTTGGAAACAAGGGTGGGAGAATGGAGGAAACCTCTTGTCCTATATATGAGAAGTCTTCCATCAACAGTGTCCATTTACCTACATGGTAGGTGTCATCTTCCTGGGAAGAAGCTGTGGCCTGCTATCCTACTGGAGCTTTTTTGGTAGATAAATTAGTCTCCCCTATGGTGTCTTGGTGGGAATTCCAGGCAGGGCCTCTTTATGAGAGAGCTGGACTTGATATAACCACAGACATTTTGTTTACTTAGCCACCATTAACTGGAAATGAGAACACCATGTAGTCAGGAATAACTTGAGCTTTGTATAAACCTACAAAATAGCTGCAGCTGCAGTTTTGCAGATAAAGATAGAAAGTAAAAATTGGAAGAACCAGGAGAATGAGCAGAAGTGTGGATAGCTGACCATGGATCTAGATGTTCCTGATAATGAGTTTTTGCTGATCTTATGACTAGGAGCTGCTTGCTGATGTTAGGAAAATTGGTAGTTTTCAAAGGGTTACTATGAATAATGTGCTTTATTTTGAGCTACCTATAAAAAGAGAAGTCACAGTGTGCAAGTTGGAGAAGTTCAGAGATGTTTTCTATGCACTTGGAGGCTGACATCCCAATGGTTAGGAGGAAGGCTGACCACTGGAAACCTGCCTCTGACCACTCAACGCCATCTCAGACTTCAGGTAACTATGTCTGGCTTGCTCTAGACTATTGGCTATTTTAGATGTGTGCTGTAGTCCTAATAAATGGATTTAGGGGGATGAAAGCACTGATGTTGTGTGCCAACCATTTATCAGATGGAGGAGCTGTGTCACAACTGATTTATTCCTGAAACTACCTGCAGAGGGGAAACTAGAAGTTGCCATAGTTGCAGGTTCACAAAACCCTGAGTAACACCTCTGCCTCCTTCAAATCCTGGAAGTTGTCTTGGGAGTAGGCAATAAACATGAAGAATGGGGTTTCTGAATACCTCAATGTACGTTGTGGGTTTCAGAGCCTTACAGGAGTTGGCCCTATCATTGCTAATTGTCTCCTTGAAAGCATTAGGATGGAAGTTAAAGTTTGTGATGTAGCTGACAAAATCCAGAAAGCACAATTTCACTGGTTTGGACATAGGCAGAGAATGAATGAGGAGGACCCGGTGAAGATAGCATGGCAGGAAAGAGACCCTGAGTTAATCCAAGGAAGTAGTGGATGGACTGCATCAAAGAAGATAGTAAGCAGGTGAACCTAGGTGCTCCTTCAAACAAATGAAGATGGCAGATAATTGCACAATAACCCAATCCCAGATGATGGGATAAGGGGAAGAAGAAGTATTTGTAGGTGTATATATAATATCACCTTTAAGCTTTTAATACAAAGGTCAGCAACCTTTCAGAAGTGGTGTGCCAAGTCTTCATTTATTCACTCTGATTTAAGGTTTCGCGTGCCAGTAATACATTTTAATGTTTTTAGAAGGTCTCTTTCTGTAAGTCTATAACATATAACTAAACTATTGTTGTATGTAAAGTAAATAAGGTTTTTAAAATGTTTAAGAAGCTTCATTTAAAATTAAATTAAAACGCAGAGCCCCCGTACCAGTGGCCAGGACCCGGGTAGTGTGAGTGCCATTGAAAATCAGCTCACGTGCCACCTTTGACATGCGTGCCATAGGTTGCCTACCCCTGTTTTAATACTTGATTCTTTAGTTGCAAACATGAGGAAATTATGATTTCCTCCAAATTGACCAGATACAATTTATCAGGCTACCTGTACAGGACAGGTACTTTTATTTTAAATACCAGTGATATATTTAATTTGGTTGAATATTTTCTAACATTCATCTCCCTTGGTAAAATAAAATATATTCGATTTGATGTACTGGGATACAAAAACTTTCATTTTGCCAAGATTACATTGTCTGAAGTCTCAGAGTGTACATTATGTTATTTGAGATGAAGGAAAAAGTTATTTGTGGTGCTTCGGCATGACACATGATGTAATTTTACACACTATCTGCATGTGTTGCATTAGATTTTTCCAATACAGGCATCTGGTATCAATGTTCAATCTGGAATTGGTTCAATAGAAACTATCAGTACTGAAGAAAACTAAGCATACAGGTTATGTAGAAAAAAATGCCTTAATATTATTAGGGCTGTACTATTTGCTTTATGTTCTCAATACATGCTATATTTTCAGATGAACTAACTATATCTTATGTTTTATTTTAAAGGAATACTATCAAGGATAATAGACCCAAAATTGACCCATCTTAAAGTATTTACAATATACAATATAATGTTTCCAAATATAAATTTCTGCTAGTGGATGTGCTGGGGAAATTATGACAAGATCATTCTTTCTGGAAGGATAATATTTTTTGTTCTTTGCAGCAGCAATGAATTAACAACTCAACTTTATCTGGTCAAAAATGCAGAAAATCTTTTGCAAATAGCTTTTATCAAAATTAAAATATTCATAAATTGTTGACCATTTTATAAACTGGTTGAAAACTAGCATATCTATTGGTCTATCTCTCTGACTTGCCCCATTCACACAGTATCTGAGTACCACAATGCTGCATTTCGAACTGTGCAATCGGTTTTTATGCAAGCTCCACAATTATGGTTCCCTTGGTATGGGTGTATGAAGGGTGGAACAAAGAATGCAGAGCCATCCCCAGTATTGCCAACCCTGAGCATTCAAATATTATGAGTCAGGCCATAAAAATCATGAGATTTTTAAAAAATATATTAAATTTGGGGTTGTTTTTGTTTGCCTTCTAGGTTTTGAGTCTTTAGATTACACTCACATCACATTTTTGAACTTTTCCCCATAACCATGAGGACTAGAAACATACTTCTTTTTAAATGAAAGTTGAGAGTCTTGTGTAATCACATGACTCCAGCAGCTAGGGCTTTCAGAAGAACACTAAATATTGTGAGACTCATAATAAAATCACAAGCATTGGCATTCCATCTTACACAGTGCATTCACCTGCTTTAGGAGTCAGTCATAGTTTAGCTATAGTCACCAGGAAGCACAAAGCTACTGCCTCTGCTGGCAGCATTAGAACTCCTAGATTGCTGGTCTGGGCAAGCTGAGAGTAAGAGCACAGTGTGGTCTTCTTTCCAGCAAGGCTGTACACATTGCACTTGGGTGGCAAAACCTGTTGTAGAGAGAGAAAAGGCATTTATCTTCACAAGTTAAGGGTCAATATCATGACATGCATATTTTACAGCTGCAGTCATGTTATGACAAATTTTATCAAGAATAGCATCCTACCTAAAACTAAACTAATATCTGTTATACTTAAAATAGTTGAACAGCAGTACAATAAAAGCTGACATTTTGACTCATTATTTTCAATGAAACCCAGGAGTATTGAAGCAAATGGCATATGATGCACAAGCAAAGTGCATGGATAGGTTTCTGTGTTAAATGTTTAACAGAGTCACCCACAAAGGAAAATTAATGAATGGAGCATCTACCAGGTCTGAAGTGTGATTTTTTTATTTCAGCGAGAATTAGAGAGAGAATTGGCCCAATTCCATCCTCACTTTTATGTGGGACTCTTGCTCAAGTCAGCAGGCGATACAGTCCTGTCAGTGCGACCAGAATTGGGTCCACTGGGTCTAATTCATCCCAGATGCAGGTCACTGGAAATACAATGAATAGATGGATTTGGCCTACTGCTTTGGTACTGTAAAGTGGCAGCAGTTGTTCTAGCTGACATTAGCATTAAAAATATTACATACCAGTTTAACAAAACCTGACATACCTGTTTAAAGTAAAGTCTATAACTTCTGTTGAAATTATCTAACCCACATCATCTCAAGGGGCAATTCTGCAGTTTCAGAAAATTGATTGCCCTGCAAAAGACATCGTCTTTTCCCTCATTAGCTTTGCTTGTCATCTACCTGGTGGCCTATGCTTTTGTTTACCTTTTCTCTGCCACTCGTCTGATATGAGAAAATATACATCTTGTGTACTCTTTTTCCAAGCCCTGCCTACAAAAACTAGATCTAGCTTTCAATTTCTAGATGTAGAAAGACACAGCGATAACTCCAATGACTGAGCAGTTCTTGAAAATCAGTAACTGCTCGCGCAGAGCTTTTGAATGATCTATATTTCACTGTACAACACATGTTGATCTAAGTCATGATTATAACAATCACTCATAAAATTCATAAGAGTTATAGTCAAAGGTCACTGGAATAGAAGCAGTAGTGTGCATTCTGTTTCTACTTGTAACATATGGGCATTTCAGAATTCAACAGCAAATATTTCCCTTTTCCTTAATTCCTTTAATTCAACGTTTTTCCCCCTTAGGATGCAATATTAAAAATAATTATTTCATTCACAAATGCTTTCCATGGCAAATCTTTTGGCACACAACCTAGAAGGCTCAAGAAACAGCATAGTAAATAAAAGGCAAGGTGGAGAGGGGGAGGTTACATCAGAAATAGCTGTGATAGTAGACGAAATATATTCTCTTTCAAAATCTTGGAATCAGCATCAGACTTTGGGTGATTGAATATGCACATGTAAAGAACACAAAGTATTGGTGGTTAGACAGATGGTAGGGTGCTTTTCTAAGCCCTCCTTCTCCTCCCCACCCCCCCTACCTCCAATTCCACACTCTTAACTTGTTAGTAACAAGGTGGCTATTCCATTTTTTTTCAGAATGAGTAAATTTACATGGTTCATGTTTAGAAATGAAAGTTTTAAAATATGCATTTAATTTAAACGGCTTTTAAAAACATATGATCTGAATTGAGAAGTTCAGATGTTAATGATAATAGAAATCAAGCAGACTCCATCTGGAAAGGACAAAGAGTTTTGTTCTGACTACTCTGCATTTCTGACTGTCTTTGTCCTACGTTTTCTTTTTAGTCACGCCTCTAGCTAATTGCTTTTCTTTGTTAGCTTTAAATGTATTTGCACACTTCTTGTATTGTGCTGAGACATTCCCTATAGGTGCTTATCAACGAACAAGCTAAACTGCTAGCTAAAAGGAAGAGGAAGTGAGCCTAATAGTTTCTATCAATGGGTGTAACACATCTGGTGAAAATACACTACAAATAGGAATTTTAATATTCCACCACATATGCCATAAAATGGCACTGGTATATCTGCTATATACACAAAAACTTACATATATACATATAGGTGCACTATTAAAGGAGAAGGATGAGGTAAAAAGCTGCCACAGAATTAAATGTATTATAAATCACTGTGTCCTCACAAGCCAATCAGCAAGCAGAATCCTCTCATGTTCTAAAGGCACATATTTTGCTAATGTGTCATCTTCAAAATGCTGGGAGAATTCTTTACTGGCTGGTGACAGGTTGCTTTCCCTGCAGGTGGAACATTCCATAATAGCTGAGGTGTTGGAACCTTTGAAAATAAGGTTTGGAATGATTGCATCTCAGTTCATAGATGCTGTTGGGGTATGATAGTGTCATCTCACTTGCAGTATGGGTGCCAAAAACAGCTGGGATTTGCTTTGCAGTTCTCTTATCTATACTGCTCATGAAATAACATTCCCATCATCCAAAAAGGCAGTGTTAGAAGTATGATGGATCTATATTCTAAAAATCTATTTGTCCAACTTTATTTTCCAAAAATGTATTTCTGACTGTTATATTACTGAACATATTTTTATTATTTTAATTAAATTGTTACTTGGTGAAATTTGAATGGGACCAGCCAGATCTTCAGTTAATTAAAGTCAGAGAGCTGTGTAGGTTCACATCTAGCCCCATTGACTCTTGGCAATAGAAAGAGCTTTCCATGAATTCATAAGATGGAATAGTCCAGACATGATTTAGTGCTGGTTTCCCAACACTGTCTCTGCTCCGAACCATAACACAAGATGAACAAGACTTTTAGAGTAGCAAGAAATTAGTCAATTTTCCTAAATTTAGGAACTGGCTACCCCAAACTACATCTTGACAGTTGCATCAAAAGCACCTAATTATGGAGGAATGGGTGGCTTGAGGCTTCTCTTCTCTCCTACATCTCTCTCCCTCAAAAGAAACCATGAATGTGTGGAATGAATCCATACTGATCCCCAGTCATGGTACTGGAAAACTTGTGCCATTTGCCACTTATTGTGGCCACAATGAGTCATGAGAAAAAGTCAATTATTTATTTGTGAACTTCCTACCAGTGTTGGGGTGGAGGCCACATACTGTTCATTTCTCAAGTTGCAGAATGAGATAAATAACGTTATATTTATCAAATGATAATGAAGTCAAGAGAAAAATTGAAAAAGAGGAGGGAACAAATACATTCACTGGCTGGGAAGTTGCTTAATGTTTAGAAGGAGGGAGATTTCCCTGGCACTTCCCACAGCCTACAAATAAATCACCATGAGAAGATGATTCAACGTTGTGCAAATTCAGTAATATTTCAAAAAAGCATTTAAACAAATTTTAGATTAAAAACCTATGAGAGAAGAATAAGAAGGGGAGATGAGGGGATAGAAGGAGACAAAAGAAAAGGGTACAAGTTTTAAAAGCGTCTGGGGGAGCTTAGGCAGCTTTGGAAATTTTTACCCCCAAAGCACAAAGTAGAGATAAAAAGATCAGAATGGCCATCTTGCCATATAACTCCGTTGCAATAGGATATCCCGAAATATCTAATCTATGGTATATATCCCTTCTGGATCATGGACACTTATGGTTACCACAAATACTGTGAACATCTATATGGTGGGTTTACAGATTACATGTTGTCCACTAGGAATTCAGGGAAGATCAGAGGGCTTGTTTCACTTTAAATTGCAAGGTGGAATAAATAAGAATTTCAGGGGTCAGAGCCTTCATGGTTTATCTATGAAGCAACCTAGTCTGGATGGAATTTTAAGGGATGTGGGGGAAATCACAAAAATCCTCTCTCTAATACTTTTATTTTGCTTTAAGGCAAATTGTTTGTGAAAACTTTCCTTTTGATTTTTGTTATCCAAATAATTCTAGCTTAAATTGGAACGCAGCTATTAATCTGATAATGACACGGCTGAGACACATTCTCTGCCGATTGATCTCAAATGACTTACAAGGCTTTACTTTACCTCATTGTCTGCATTCCTTTCCAGCCAGGAGTTTTGTCAGTATTTAACACACACACAAAACCCCCTGAAATATAAGTATTAAGATGATTACTATGTACCTGGAAATATCCTTTAATTTTAATTTTGTTTTATTTTATTTTTAGCTTCAAAGCTTTCCCAGGAATGAACACCTGTCTTTCACAGCATAACAAGAAATAGTCAGGTACCTCACATGCTTTGTTGTGTCAAGTCCTCTAACAAGTACACTGAGTATAAGTCACATTTTAATTAATGATCAAAGCAAGGACACCTGTACATTTTGGTGGTGTTTTTTCAGTACCTTGGTATCAGGTTTATCCTTTGGAAAATGATTTCTTTGATACATATGCTGCTGACATCACATATCTTTCATGCCTAGATATCATGGTGACTGGAGCCTGACAAATGCCTAAACAGAACCAATAGAGTTTTCTCCTTCCTAAATATCAGTTTGAGTTCTATCTCAAAAAGTGACAAAGCTAGCTGGCCTGTACAGTCTGTTGCTACAATGGGTCTTGTTTTTATCTGAGTCCTCAACTGGTCTTTGAAGATCATTCTGGGTATGACTGTGGTGCACTGAAACCTGTATTAAAATTATAAGCTATCACTTTAGAGTCTCAGGGTTTTTCCTGGTCCTGTTTGCAGACTGTATATCAGAGTGCAATGTAGGTCTAGCAGCAGTCAGTCTGCAGCAAACCAGCCTAGAGTAAGATAGAGTGAGCTGTGCCTCTCAGCCTACTTTGTCTCTCTGTTTTGAGGTTCTTGTGTGGTAGGGTTCTGAATTCTAAGAAATAAATTAACTGTTAGGTTGCAGCCTTACAGAAAGAGTAGTTCATGTTTTTATCTAACACCTCTTTGTGTATGCCATGAACATAACAATGATTATGGGCCTTCTTTAAGGTCTGATGTGAAGAGGCATAGCAGTGGTTTAAGCATTAGACTGCTAAACCCAGGGTTTGTGAGTTCAGTCCTTCAAGGAGCCATTTAGATATCTGGGGCAAAATCAGTACTTGGTCCTACTAGTGAAGGCAGGGGGCTGGACGTGATGACCTTTCAAGGTCCCTTCCAGTTCTAGGAGATAGGTATATCTCCATATATTATAAATGTGTGCAGGCCCTGCAAGAATGTTCCCCTATCAACCCAAACCCTCAGTGGGAGCAGCTGGTGGTAGAGGGATGAAGAAAATGCCACTATCTGTGAATTTTTTCCCTTATCCCAAAAATTTGTAGGAAATCCTGGCCCAAATCAGCATTAATTTCCATGGGGATCAGGGAGGAAGGAATCCTCTCCCGTGTGAAGCACTGGGGCAGCAGTTCTGCATTCACTAATACAGCCTGGGGGGTTAGTTCAGTACTTCCACACAGTAGTGGACAGACAAAATCACAAACCTCCTGCCATATGCCATGGATAGCCAACAAAAGATATTACCTCATCCATCCAGATTATTTCTTTCATGTTTAGGACTTATTCTTATTTACACTAAGCTCCTCTTACACCACTCTGGCACTGTAAAGAGGTATTAGAATAACTGAGAAATCAGGGTGATACTTTACTATAGGCCAGATTACCTGAGTCCTGAAGTAGTCCCACTGTAATAAATTAAACTATTTACAAAGTACTAATCAACATTATGATGACAGAACCTGGTCCCTAGAAAGTATCTTTGTGCTCTACATAAATGTTCCTAGTGACTCAACCAAAAATGACTAGTGATTTTAGGTGTCTAAACCGAAACACCTTAAACAGGGTTGATATTCAAAGCATAGAACACAACAGCTGCCTGAAAGCATGCATTAAGGTCAGTCAATGAAGAAATGTACTGTATCCAAATTAAACTTCATGTAATTTGGGAAGGGAGAATATACCTGAAGAACAGATGATCTTTGAATTTACGAACAAGTGATTCTGTTTATACAAATTCTGTTTGTTTAATTTTATGCAGTTATGGATCAAAGGAAACTTCACTCCAGAAGTTTGTACCTAGGTGTTTACCTTTCAGTAATTGGTGATTTTTATTCAGTGATATGTGAAAACAAGTGTAATATCCTCAGCAGGGGAGAAAATTCACTAACTTGATCAATAAATAAACATAACTTTATAAAATGAATTTTTAAAAGAAAATAAAGATTATTAAAGGAAGATTATCTTCTATAAAAAGTAGATACTGTAGAACGTGTTTCCCAGGAACCTGGCAAGTCAAGTAAAATATCATCAGATAGTCATAAACATATTATAAGATCTAACATAAAGCCTCAGATCAGACCAACGTCATATGGCCTAGAAGTAGTAGAGAACCTCATATTCCTTAGACTTCACCCGACTTGCTGGAGATCAACCTTTTCCTGCAAGGGAAGAAAAGACTTGAAGATAACTTTCACCTCAAGAGGGTTATCCGTGTGTGATTATAGGGTGAGAATTCTCTCTCTACATATCGTGTTGGGATGGGGAAAAATAAAACCATAGGGTTGCCTGTTTTACTCATCAGGGAATATTGCCATATGCTCTTTTCATAATTGGGAGCTACCTATCTATCCAGATACTTACATAGCCTTTATCACTGTAATAGCTCAAGGGCTCACAATCATTAGTGGATTTTATCCTCACCACATCCCTATGATGCTGGGAAGTATCATTATCCCGATTTTACAGATGGGGAACTGAGACACAGGATAGATTAAGTGACCTGCCCCAGGTAACATAGGAAGGCTGAGATGGAGCCTGGAATTGAGCCCAGTTCTGTGGAGTCCTAATCTACCAGACCATGTTTCCTTCTCAATTTGACCTGACCTAACGTGAATCACGTAGTCCATAAATTGTTCTTATCCAAGGGCCTCCAGTAATTTTTGGTAAAGCTATTGCCAACAAGCTGCAAGAAGGCACTTCGCAGACATATAGTCCTTGCAGCTGAAGCTTCACTTCTGACAGAGTGGCTGTGATAGTCAGATATTCTAACTTTGCATCCATCATGCAGGATTGAATCCAGGCTTTAGGAGTATTGAATTTGAAGGGCTTGCAGAAAGCACCAACTGTCACCAAGAGAATGACAATAGCAATCTTTTTATTGGGAGGGAGGAATGACTTGTAGGTAAGGCATTAGACTGAGACATGGGATGGGGATCAGCATTCAGTTCCTGGCTCTGCCACAAGTGTCCTGCTTGAATTTGGACAGGATTATTTCCTCATCTATAACATTGGTATGATATTACTTCTATTCTGTCTTGTCTGTTTACACTGTAAGGTCTTTAGGGCAGGGACTGTCTCCCACTATGTGTTTGTACAGTGTCTAGCATAGTGGGGTCCCACTCTCAGTTGGGACCTCAAGGTGCTACTGTAATACAATAATAAAGAAAAAGAACACTGGATCTTGGTGTGCAGCAAGAATAGTTAATCTATTTGAGCTTTAAATCTTAGACCATGAGGCAAACCCACAGCCAGACCAGTGCTGCTCACTCGGCTACAATGACTCACTCCTGGCAGCTTTCCTACCTCCATCCAAAGGGTCTCCCATGAGACTTCTGCAAGCTGCTGGTCTTCTACCAGAACCTCCTCAGGACCTGGAAGCTGATCTCAGTGATCAAGTCCATGGCAGCTGCCGAGCAGCAGGACCTCCTTGTGGAGCCCCTGCTACACATCCCGCATCTTGATGTACAGGTGGTGGAGTTCCCCTTGGTGCACCAAAGGTTGGTCTTGGCTGGTACCACAAGGATCAAAGACTTCCAGGACTATGACCGGAGTGACTGGGTGGACTCCCTGCACTCGGCCAGCACCTGGGGCTCTCCATCCCTCGTGTCCCCCGGCATATACTCCAGGAGGTGAGGGCAGCCTTAGTGCCTGCTTCCCATGCTTTCCTTGAGTGGGACCTTCAGGAGGGTGTTTCTCACCCACCCCTTGCCCCTAGCCCTCCAGACCTCACCATCAGGCCCCACAAGCCTCCCCAACCGCTCCCTCCACACCACCTGAGCTGGGTGCGTGACATGCAACCGGCCATCCCCAAACTGTGCCTAAGAAATAGCTGTATATACTCAGGAGCGGCGTCAGGGTTTTTGGCGCCCTAGGCAGAGGTTCTTCCGTGCTCCTGGTCATCGGCGGCAATTCTGCAGCGGTGGGGTCCTTCCGCGCTCCTGGTCTTCAGGGCACTTCAGCAGTGGGTCCCAGAGTGAGTGAAGGACCCACCGCAGAATTGCCGCCGAAGACCCGGAGCGCGGAAGGACCCCCTACCGCCAAATTGCCACCGAGAGAGGCAAAATGCTGCCCCCCCAAATCCTGGCACCGTAGGCAACCGCCTAGGTCGCCTAAATGGAAGTGCCAGCCCTGTATATACTTGTGCTTCACACTTCCTCGTGTCCAACCCCAACACCAAGTGGCAGGACCTCCTATCATCCCTAGAGGATGTGGAATCCCTGTCAGTCCATATTCCACCCTCGTCCCATGGCCTGCCGGGGATGTTAGTTAGCCGCTCCTTCATGGAGCTGTGAGCTTGGGTGTGTATCTGGCATGGCTCCTCCCCCAACACCTGCCCTTTCTGTAGCGAGAGGAAGAACCTGGCGCACATGTACCTCGAGTGCACCAGGTTTCAGCCCCTTTTCTGGCTCCTCCAGAGCCTTCTCCTTAGGTTCTGGCTGAACTTTTCCCCACATTTCCTGATCCACACACACCCCATTCATGGCCTTCAAGGAGTAGTGGGCGCTGTCCAGGGTTCTCTGCTCACTGTCCCCCTCTGGCTCCCTGCTTTTGACCCTGTGACCTTCACTCCTATTACTGTTCTCTCATTAGTTGTCCACTGAGATTATTTGAGTCTTGGGTCCAGCAGCTCCTCCCCTTAGGCTGAGGGAGGGGCTTTAGATATGGGCAGAATTTGCCCATCCATTCCCCCAGAGCCTCAATAGATACAAAGACCCACTCACCCCTCCATCAGAGCCTGAAGTTACCCATCTCTCAGGCATGGTGCAGCAAATCAGCTGCAAGTATCAGAGCAGTAGCTGTGTTCGTCTGGATCTGTAAAAGCAGAAAAGAATCCTGTGGCACCTTATAGACTAACGGATGTTTTGGAGCACGATCTTTCATGGGTGAATGCATCTGACAAAGTGGGTATTCACCCATGAAAGCTCATGCTCCAAAACGTCTGTTAGTCTATAAAGTGCCACAAGATTCTTTGCTGCTTTTACAAATCAGCTGCACTAACTCATCCCTCAAGCAGAACCTGCAGTGATTCATCCCTCAGGTATGCTGTAGTAGCCTATCCCTGGGCAAGGCCCAGGTCAGATGACTCCACTACCAGAGCTGCAAGTTATTCTATGCACTACTCAGTAAGGAACCCTCCTGCTGTCTCATGGTGTTAAAGGTACTTTAGGCTTCTAGCTTGCCCTCGATTCTGTCCCTATTCCTGCCCCAGCCTTGCCCGAGCTTTGTTCCAGCCCACTTCAGCCTTCTCCATGCCCTCTTCCAGCCTTGCTTCTGCCCTATTCCTGACCCACTCCTGGTTTGTCTTGTCTACACACTCTGACCTCCGTTCTGACTCCTGGCCTGTCCCCAGACCCAAACTTCAGTGCTGCCACTGGCTCAGTCCTGATTCTATATCTGTCTTCAACCCTTGGCACCTGTCTTTTACCACTGCTGTAACCATCTGGCCCAACCATCCAGAACCCAGCACTTGACACAGGCAGCTGAAATGTTTACCCTTTCAGAGGGTTTCTTTTTAATCCAGAGTTCAGAGGAGGTTTTTTTTATTTTTTTAATTGGAACCAGTCCCAATTCCCTGGTGGAGCAATACAGAGCTAGCAGACATACAATTTATCAGCCAAGTCTCTGATACTGAAAGAGGAGTTGTTAACTAAGGCTAAGTGATTCAGCAAGACATTAATATCCTCAAAGGAGTCATATTTGGGCTTCACTGATTTGGCTAGAGAGGCAGCTCTGACTACCATTCCAGTTAACCCAGTGAAATAAGAAACTAATGTAAAGATTTAGGTTGTACAAGTGGGAGTAGAATTCACATATGCCACTTTGCTGCTGAAACAATTTAGGAATAGAGGTTTAATTCATGAAGAGGGATTTTAAATTCCTATCTTATATTTTATTCACAAGACAAAACCCCTATAAATTCTGCTGCAGAATTTCTCAGTTGTACTTTTCCAACTTGAAAGTTAGGCATCGGTCTGCCTTTGATATCCTGCATGTAGCAAAGATTCCTTGATGGCAAGCATGCAATACAAGGAGAATCATTCACTGCTGTGTTGTCCCACCATTCTCCCTGTAATTGTGTCAGTGTCCTCCATTTCTACGGGACTGCTGGGAAAAATATCCTCTGCAAATGGATTTTTGACAGTATTAGCTAAAACTAAAGCTTCTCTCACCTCGGTTGAGTTAAGGGTGCTCAGTACATTACAGGAGTTGGTCTAGATACTCCACTTCCTTTGCTCTAGACGATGAGATCTATGAAGGCTTAATGACTCAGGCTTTATAGGCAGTGAAAACTACAAACACTGCGGAGCAATGGCTAAACCCCACAGTCCTAAGCCTTAACACAAAGCCCATTGACAGCAGTGGAAGCCATTTGGATCAGGGCCATCGTCCCCAAGACAATCAAGGGAAGCCATCCAGTTCTAAATCTCAGACACTTAATCCTGTTTATGAAGACTTGCCCTATAGTAATGAACAGTCAGAAAAAATTAAAGTAACTTAAGCTGTAAACAAGCAGGATTTTCTCACAAAAAAAGGCCTCCTCTGCATTCCCATGTATCTAAACTATAACAAATTCCTAAGATTCTCTTGGAAAGGAGTGTTATGCCGTCAGGAGGTAATGACGTTTGGCCTGTGCACTGTCTCAAAGCTGTTTACTTACTATAGCTGTTTCCTATAAAGTCTCTGCTGCTGCCTTTACACTAGGAAGCTGCACTGCTGCAACTTACACCACTGTGACTGACACAGAGAAAGTGTAATTGTGCAATGTGACCAGACTAGCCACCTGTTTCAATGAACACAGTGCTCAGTAGGGTGACCAGACAGCAAGGGTGAAAAATCAGGACGGAGTGGGAGGTAATAGGCCCCTATATAAGACAAAGCCCCAAATATCAGGACTGTCCCTATAAAATCGGGACATCTGGTCACCCTAGTGCTCAGTGTCCACACAGCATACTGCTTGCAAGTGTTGCATAGCCTGTGGAGTGTTGCACCTGGTCCATAATTCCCACCACATCTCCCTAGAGCAAACACATAATGTCTATGGTATATAATGTGTATCTGCACCTTGTCACATTTTTGATTTGTTGCAATACATGCTCTAAAAGGTTCTGTCCTGCCTGAGGAGTTACGTGTGTGCCATAAGGGGCAGGGGCTAAGTCCTCACAATGGGAAGTACTGTTGCAGAGAGACACCATACTCGTACTGAGCCCCTGCACTATCTCCATATTAACCATCTCTGGCAGGGTGATAATCAGCAACCACCTGATCATTGATATTGCTTCAGCCTGGAGAAGGCCGCAGGCCCAGCTGAGGGCAATTATACACTTTCTGTTGGGGGCATTATGAGCACCTGGATGACAATCACTGGGCTAACAAGGTAACTGGGTAGAATATAAAGGAAGGAAACAGGAAGCAAGGGGAGCTTAAGAGGTGCTCATAGAATGAGCCTGGGCTGGGGAGTGAGGGCTGTAGGGAAGTCTATCTTTGCTTTAAGCCTGTGTTGCATGGTATCACAATGCAAGAGGGAAATAAATATAAACTTTGGTGTAAGATAAACAGCCCAGTGTGTGTTTGTGACTCAGAAACCAACTGAGACTAGCCAGACAGTGAAGTTCACTGGGTAGTGACAGAGGCACCTTGTGACACCATCCTGTAAAAGTTCTTCTTTACTTAGGACCAAATCCTGAGGTCCTTTCACAGGGTCAACCGCTGACTGGATTTTCTAGATCTCTGCAAATCTAATAGTTAGTGGAGCCCATTAGTAAAGCTGAGGTTGGCTAAATAGGTGGGGGAAAGGAATTTTTTTGTACCTTCACTATAAAAGTGTTGTTCAAGTAAAATCCAGTGCAATTGCTGATGTGGGACTCTCAATAAGTCTGTGGCTGCATGTTAAATGTACATTCTTCATAAATCAAGCTTTTTAATTGCTGTTTTGTTCATATAACATATATAGTGAACTAGAGATATGTCTAGCTCATTAAAGTCAATGGAAAGGTTCCCATTGACTTCACTCAGCTTTAGATGAAGCCTTAAATTATTCTATAGGAATGGTCCAAACACTGCAGCTTCCAATAATGTCACTACATTCTATTCATTACTATAGAGAATATGGATGTAGCCCTGAAAGACTCACTAATTTTATTGTTGCCATGTTTTGAAAGAAAGAAAGAATTATCTCAAAACCACACTGGGCAAAACTGTAGGTCTCCTCTACATATCAAATAGGATACCACAGTAATAAATGCCTTCTTTTCTTTTATCCAAGGACGATACTTATTCAGAAATTTTTGACATCAGCAAACTCTGAGTATCAAGAATTAGAACCTGCAAGGTTTCCAAAGAAATCATCACACAATGCTGGAAATTATTTTACAAAACTGTCATGATTTTTACTCAAAGTGCTTAACAAAGGCTAATTATCATTATATCCCTGTAACAGATTAGGAAGCTGCAGGTTGAGGTGACTTGCACAAGGTCACAGGCAGACCTCAAAATAAACCCCACGTTTCCTGATTCCCAAGACAGTGCACAAGCCACTGGACCACACTAAGTCTCAAACCTATACCTGTGTAAAAAAAAAAAGAAAAAGTTAACTGTATATTATAACATCATAAAGCAGGGGAGTTAGATTTCAAGAGAGACGTCTTCATGCATTTCTGTTATTTCAATGGGGTGGTGTACTTGCTGGAAGAAGAGTGGGTTTTTCTGTTGGCAAAGAATTTATTGTGACCTTATTTGAAAGAGAAGATTTTCACTGTGGTTGCAAACCAGAAAACATTTCAGTGGCTTGGAGTAAACTGCAGCTAGTCCCTCGGCACTGCAGCTTAACAGCCACAATACAACTGTGATAAAGAATAAACCAAACTAGGAATTAAAATAATTGCCTGACCTGTAAACATTTTTGATACTGACATTTAAATAGTCATACAAGACAACCCAAACAAAGTGCATCAATGTGTAAGTGGGTCACAGTCTAGAGCCTGCTGCTTTTCCACAACTGCAATGTAAAATCCCCACTTCACCAATCCATTTAGGATTAACTCAGCCACAGATATAAGACACAGCTAACTGTGTGCCAGAACCATGGGGCTGCAAAAATAAGCACATTACCCAGCCAGCTAGCTCTTCACTTCGAGCCTGAATGTGTATGTTGGACTCATCAGCGAGGCCAGGATGAGTCAGACAAAAACTTAAATCAATTTTGCCCCACACTACCAGCAGGCAACTTTTGTTTCTGCTGTAGAAGCTGGTGAAACATAAATTAACATAATCAACAGTATCACTTCATTATGACATCATTCTATACAGAAATAGTGGCATATTCTTTGTCATTGGTGTGTGTGAAGGGCCATATCATGCCACTTTAGAAAATAATAGTGTGCAAGTGAAAAACTTCTGAATCCTTGTTTCAATGGCTAGTTGTCATTACTAGTCCAGCCCAGGTTAGTCAGTGTCCCACTTCCTACTCATTTTGGCCCTTATGAATTGCCTTATGAATTTCTATATTCCTTACTCTTCACTTCATATACCAGCCCAGAATCACTTCCCTATGTGCCCTTCCCCACACTTTGAGTCCATTTGTCCCATCTCACTCATTGAAAATATTACCATTTGAAGCACAGAAGCAAGCAGAATATCAAATGACAACCTGCCATGATGGCTCATTGAATGTGACATGTGACAAAAATATCATATACCATAATAAGGCCAAATATCTTCTAACTCTATGATAAACTGCCAATTAATTCACACTCACTGTCATCAAAAGATTGGATTTCAATGGTGGTGACCGTGGTAGGCTAAAGGATAGCACAATGAAGATCCTTGGACTTAAAAATGACTAAAAAGTCTCCTGTGCCACCCAAGGACTTTAGTTTTTCAACCTCAGTAGAGCATAACTGAGGCCATGTCCACACTTACCAGGGATCGATGCTGCTGTGATAGATGCAGCTGGGGTCGATTTAGCGGGTCTTGTGAAGACCCACTAAATCGGCCACAGAGCGCTCTCTGGTCGACTCTGGTACTCCATCGGTTATTTATACAGCTGGAGTAGTGTAACTTAAGTTGACTTATCTTGATAGTGTACACAAGGCCTGAGAGTAGGAACTTCAGTGCAGTAGCATCTATCTCCATAGCAGTGAGAACCTTGAACTAGGCAATTTAACAAGCGACTATTCAAACTGTGGATTAAGGCCAACATTTCCAAATGTGGGTGCTTAAAGATAGCCTCCTAAATCTGTTTTTAGGTACCTGAACAAAAGGTCTGATTTTCAGAGGTGCTGAACATCTACACATTCTCTTGAAGTCAAGCGGACAAATCTTCAACTGTATATTTTGTTGAGGGGAGAGTGGGAAATTAGCAAGAGTTGTTGCAGAAAGAGAGAGAGTTTTAAACATCAAATACATTTTATAAATACCCTCCCTAACAGGGTCAGCACCTTAGCCAATCTTTCTCTCATCATCATATCATTGAAACTTTGCAGAATCACTGAAGTTAAAAGGGCCTACTGGGTCAACCAGTCTATCCCCAGGGTCAACGTAGGATTGTTCCCAACAGTATATTTTTGAGTACCTTGATATTCAGTTACCTTTCTCTAAAATCTGCTGGAAGATTGTTTGACTAAAATAAGACATTCAGTAATAGATAAAGCTAAAAGAAATAGGTAATTTTGCACTATCATGATTCATGGCCTTGGTCTGCTTCTCTTCACAGTAGAAAGAGAAATATAGAGTGGGCCTATGATGTTATTGCAACAGTACAAGTAGTTTGATCAGACTGGCAGCTAGCAGTGTACAGGTATAGAAGTACTGCTTGGAGATACTGCTAAGAACTGATGTGCTGATGTACATTACAAGATGATCACTGCTCACATTTTATTGCAAGCCCAGTGACACATATTAGCACTCAGTTTTACAAGGTGCTGAATGTACCTATGTGGTGCTGAGTGTACTCAGCTCCCACTGGGAACGCCTAATAGGCAGAATCAGCAGCTTGCAGGATCCAGCCTACAAAGCTTGCAGGATCCAGCCAACCTCTAGCACCATTACTCATATAGAATAGTACTTTACTGTGTAAGAAACAGAAGTCAGTAAGAGCAACAGTGGCAGAACTTGCCCAGTGGTGATGTTAACTTTGAAACCTTTTTCCACAGCAACTGTGCGTTCTTTTAAATGGATTAGAGACTGTGGCAAAGTACCTTCTTCTCCTCAGCAGGCTCAGTCCTTTTTAGTCTTGGAGACACAGGCTTGGGCAAAGCAAACCCTTCTAGGTAGCACAGGGTCTGGCTAATCCTTCCCTCAGTCAGTCCCTTGTGCTTGTTTTTCCCCTTCTGGGGACAGAGCACCGCCTTCCTTGCTGGAAGGATTCACAGCCTTGCTGCACCTAACTTGCTGGCAGCTTTCCTACTTCTCTTACTCTCCCCCCTGCTTCCACACCAGGGAGGGTTTAAAAAGGTCTCCAGCAGTTGGAGCCAGCTGAACCCAATTAGTTCCCTGGTAACCCCTTTTCTAGCTGAACCTTATTTCCCCCTGGTTATCTCTCCTAAGTGGATTGGGAGAGGCCTTTTAACCCCCTTGGACTAATTACTACCCCTCCCTTTGTAGCCATTTGTCCTGGATTTGCCACAAGACACATATTCACTTTCAGGTGTTTTAACTTTTTTTTACATGTGAGTGTCCAGCAGCATACTCATCCTCATTCTTCTCCTCTTCAGATTCAAGGTCTTGATAATGCTCATGTGAGATTGCCACTGAGCTGCTGCTATCATACATAAAACATGAAGCTTACGAATGTTCTGTACTTCCTTTTACAGTATCTATGCCTCCACTTTTTTGATCTTCTAGTCTCAAAGGATTCAAAGACAGGCTGCTATTGGTGTTTTTTAATATGAGGGCAAGTTTCTTCATTGTCTTCTTGAAGCATGAAATATTTGGCATAATGGTCCTGCATCTTTTTTTGTCTCATTCAAATAAAAAGAAATATGTATACAGAAAATGTTCGTATTTCTCTATTTAAAACCCTAAAAACACCTAGTAATGTATATAAATTTACACATCCCATAATTATTTCTGGAAATAGCCCTATTTTTCATACATGCAGTGAAGCTATAAATCTTATATACTGTATTTACTTAAATCACAAAAAATATACAGTATATATGTAATGCCCCTATCCGGTTACCTCCTCTGGTGCCACTTTTCTTGTGGGTTTGACAGACAGGCCTGGGT
Source organism: Chelonoidis abingdonii (assembly GCF_003597395.2). Classification (NCBI taxonomy): domain Eukaryota; kingdom Metazoa; phylum Chordata; order Testudines; family Testudinidae; genus Chelonoidis; species Chelonoidis abingdonii. The sequence continues at coordinate 332,290,461 of NC_133769.1, forward strand.
TCTTCTGGGTCCTGTCTCCAGCTTCAGCTGAGTGTTTTCTTTGTCTTGTTCTGAGACACAATCAGTCGGTGGTTTCCCAACCTCTCACACTCCTTCCCGACAAAAATGCAAGAGGTGCTGCTTGGAGGAAAAAAATCTAACTACTCTCTATCTGATCTATGGAAACTCACAAGGAATAATACAGATGTACAGTATATCAGATCAAGTAATTGTATTAAACAAAAGGTAAACATACACTAACAATGCAAACAAATGAACTTAGAGTCACCGGCACCCAACACTGTGACTTATACCAGAGGAAACAGGACTTTAATGTCCTGTTGGTATATGTACTACAGTGGGGCCCCGGCTGGCTGGGGAGACTGCTGTATATGGTAGTAGCAGAGAGCAAGTTATAAAGGTGTCTTCCAAACAGTGGACCTGACTACCTAACGAAAGGTTGATGCACTCAGACTCTATCACAGGGATGATCCTCAGGTTTAGATCCTGGCCTGGTTCCCTAAGCAGCTTGACAGTCTCAGTCAAGGTCCACTCTATCCTATGCTAGTCTTGTACTATTTTTCGCTACCAAAAGTATACTGCTTCTGCTTCAAGAGGTCTCTCTCCCCATAGAGGGACTCAGGGAATAGGCACAGGCTATATAAAAAATAATTCTAATAAATCCTAAACCACAATTTCATATTTTATAAAACCCAAATGTAAGTTAAAGCAGGCAGGAATTCCTGATCTAGCAACGAGAAGTATTTTTTGCCATGTGGTAACTGCATTAGCTGGAGTGTTAAGGGATAAACTAGTCCTAAACCAGTTGGGAACTTTCCCAGCTGAAACCTATAAACTGAGAGCTACCATGAATAGGGACTGGAACCGGATGAGGAATATTGCTGCCAAGTACAAGAGGCCATGTTTCAGGGATGACTCGGCATGTAGGTATGGGAATCCCAAACTCACCAAAAAGCTTGTCCTCCCTTCCAAGGCTGGCTCAGGGCTCCTCTCTCCTCACAACATGGCTCCTCCGGGGGGTGGAGGGGTTGCCTAGCATCAGAAACTTCCTCATTGGCTAGGGTAGCTCATTTCCCTGGGTTTAACTGTCAATCATACTCATTTCAATCCTCCTCTCTCTCTGCTTCCTCCTTTGAGCCATGTAGCCACACACTTCAATAACTCCTCAGAGCTGGCAGAGGCCTCTACCCTCTGGAATCTTCCCTTTCTCCCTCTTGGTTGTCAGGCAATGGAGATATTGAGCCTGCCCTTGGCCCTGTTACTTCCTGGGAAAAGCAGTCCTTTCCCGAGGGTTTCCTCGTCAACCTGCTGCACTCCCTGCCTTAGTTGGTGACACAGATATGCCACAGAAGCCAAGGTAAACTCTGCAGGAGTGGTTACATATAAGATCCCTCTGTGTGTGTGCACAGCTATAGCCCTGACAGTTATAAAAAGTATGTTAAAGCTAGTCCTCTCCTCAAACAATGTTAATTAACAAAACAGAGGAGTTAAAAAAGCCCACTCTACACAAAACATATGTTAACTTAACTTCTCAACCACATACCTAATCATAGATATCAGGGTTGGAAGGGATCTCAGGAGGTCATCTAGTCCAACCCCTTATTCAAAGCAGGGCCACTTCCCAGACATTTTTTTGCCCCAGATCCCTACGTGGCCCCCTTCAAGCATTGAGCTCACAACCCTCAATTTAACAGGCCAATGCTCAAACCACTGAGCTATCCCCCCATCTACCTCATCTCCCCCCTCTACTTGTCTATTTATATCACAAGTTCTCCAGGACAGAGCCCTTGTCTGCATGTTTTGTGTCAGCTGCCTAGCATATTAGGTTTGTGTACATTTCTGATTTCTTTTGGCACTCCTTATGTTACACTGTATCCTCATCTTATATTTTGTGTTAAGTATCTTCCTGGGTGAGATGGGATGACACACTTTATTGCTCCTATTATCACCTAATCATAACCTTGAACTATTAACACACCACAGATAGCACTTATTAAGTTTCACTGGCAGACTTTTTTTAATAGGATGGCTAGTTGTAATACAGCTGGAGCTCTCTCAAGAGGCATGAGGTTAGCTTACATCACACTGTATCACTTCTCATTTTACTAATCATTGTTGCACTTGGCTGACATGGTTCACCATCATTGTATATATTGCTTTAAATAGCCTAAGTACTGCTAACCACTCTGCTGACAGAATGATCAGGGATTTTATTTGTTTGTTTTGTTAACAGAAGGCGGTTCTATCCATTACATAACTTTCTTGAACTTGAAATCTGATGATTGCTCTGGCCTCACTGTTCTTTATTGTATTGTCTACTACTTGTGCATGCTTTCCAAGTGAGGGAGTAGGAATATTTTCTTTTAATTCTCACCAACATATTGATTAATTCTTAGATCTATTTCATTCTTCATTCCCCGAATACACCTGGCATTGTGTTCTCTGGATATGATCATGTAAACACAGTTGTCATTGTAACATGGGGTCAGTTTATCACTGCGATATATGCTAAAGATCTTTCCTTAAAAGTTCAGCCGCCTTCCTCTTTTATTATAGAGCGCTGATCAAGCTTTTGTTTACATTTCACTGTTGCCTGCCCTTCAGAAAATGGATATTATGGCTAGTTTTGAAACTTTTCTGAATGCTGTGTGGAATGGTGAGTGAAATTACTTGTAATTCTGCGTAAAAGAGTGAGTGGGATAAGTGTGTATACATGTGAGTTTAAGAGTTTTCCTGTACATATTTTTGTCACTAATATATGACATGCAGACAGGCAGCCATGGTACCTATGGTCAGCTTCTCATTGTTTTCAGGATTGTATGCATTTTTCACCAGATTTTACAATAGGTTGTGATACCTCCCATTATGATTTCCATTAGAAATAATGGCTCACATCCAGCGCATCTTCTTCCAGCAATTGCTGAACACCTGCAGTTCTCTTCAATTAAACAAGAAATTTGTGTCTTTTGTACAAGAAATTATTTTGAAGAATGAACAGGAAAGTAAAATGCAAGAAAATGTGAAGGAAAAGGAGGAAAGAAAGAAAGAAAAAGAACAATGAGCTGGGATCAGACTTATTCTCTATTTCTCGCTCCAGTGTTGCCCTTGGCTCAGAATTGCACTAATTGTGCAAACTTAATTTGGCCACCTTGGGTGTATGTATCATAGTAGTCTTTATTTCCATGATCGCATGCTATTTTTTCCAAAGGACCCTGCCTCATTCAGTGCATATGGCACATAGTATACTGGGGATGAATCAAGATTATGTACTGAAGGAGGCTACCCTGTGCATGACACCTGTCTCATTTGTTGCTGAGTTGGAAGGTGTATAGTGAATGATTGCGGAAAGAGAAAAGATGGTTTCATGTTTAAGGAACATGAATGCCACCCTGGATAACTGAATTCTATCCATTCCTCTGCCACAGTGTTCCTATGTGATGCTAGGCAAATCCTTAAGCCGAATTTTTCACAGCTGGCCAATTATTGTGTGTTCCTCATTTCCTGGGAAGAAATTTTTACTGTCTGATTGCAGTTAGGCTCCTCCTCCTCCTTCTCCTCTTCACTGTCTGTGCACCAACAGGGGGAGCAATGAAAGCACAGAAAATATAATATAGATGCTGTCAGTTCCTGTTCCAGCACCACAGCAGTGCAACACTAAAGTGCAGCACTAAAGCACAGCAAAGCACAGCAACACTAGAGTTTCTCAACTAAACTGTTGCAAGAATTTTTTAACATGGGCACAGTGATGTATTTTTCTTAATCTTGGTGTGAGAAAAAACTGAATCATTTCAGCGGAAATTTTCCAAGACAATTTAACCTAACGCAGACACCCTGCATGGAAATTTAAGTACAAAGAGTAAGAAACAAGCATCTGAAAAACAATATAAACAGTTGGAAAATTGTTGGGCAACCTTAAATTTATGTATAACTACCTGCGCTGCCTATAATAATAAAACTTAGGTCATATATAGCATTCATCATTTTGAAGCATTTTACAAAAGAAGGTAAGAGATGTTATCTTCATTTTAAATATCAAGAAACTCATACACAAAAAGGTTAAGTGACTTGCCTATGGTCCTATGTCTGGTCAGTGGCAGACTGAAGCATAGAAAACATGACCCTACTGAAGTCAATGGGAATTTTTGTTAGGAATTTCTTCCTATGTCTCCTTGCTCTTAGTCCAGTGACCTGTTCCATGAAACACAGCCATCTCTATCAGGAAATGCAAAGACTTTTTAACAGCATACAACAACATTACAGAGTGCTCCTCAATTTGGGACTGTGCTATCTATTTTATAGAAGCAGAATGCAATTATCCCAACTGGAATTTGGCCAGTTACCACGTTTAGCACTCTACTCTCTACTTTTGTGAAAAGAGGCTATTCTGCATTTAATGCGGAATCTATTTGATAATTTTGAGTCAAAGGAACTAAGTTATTAAGGAAATATAAACCAAATATTAAAAGCTACGTTTCCTGACTTTCTTTTTATAGTAAAGGGAACCTGCCATGCGTTCAATACATACAAATGTTCTTCTTGGGTATAGAGAAATAATATTCTTTTTATGGAATTTGAATGAGGTTCTGAAAGAAATGCCTTGTGCATATGAAGTCCACATGGTATGGTTACTTTGGCATGGGACCAGAAGTTTTCTCTGAGGATGATCTCTAACTCCTCCTGTGCCTATTAAATGACTGGTAATTCTATTTCTATGTAGTTAAACTCCTGCACTGGGTCAGGAGCTGTTTTGCACAAGCTAGAAAAAAATATAATCGCTTGTGATGGGCAGGTACTGAAATACTCTTGGTACCTGTGGGTACCACTACAATACTTGGCAATAACCTGGTAACCAAATCCACCTAATATCTCAAAGTGTAGCTCACATATCTGATATATGAAAAAGAACTACTGGAAACATACTGCCAAGATTGCTGTAATCAGAATCCAAGCACTACGACTGTGTGAAATATTTATTGGAAAATATATAATGCTAGGGGACGAAACCCAACCCATGAGGATCCCTTTAATCCACTCTACTGCAAACATCCGTAAAGCTGCCCTAACTCAGTAGCTGAGGATTCTGTCAGTAGGTTAGAACTAGAATATCTGTTTTATGGCACCCCAGTCCCGTTGGTCATCTACAGGTCCAGTGCCAAGTTGAACCTGAAAGCAGAGACCTTAAATCTTGCCTACTTGTCAGTTTGCTGAGCTCCCACAAATATGCAAGCTACATTATGAATTTTTTGCTGCCAGTGGCATTAACATTTTTTGTATTCTGTAGACAGCCATGAAAATGTGAAGGTTGCCATTCTGAGTTTCAAGATGGGAGTAATCACATCTATGCTCAGGAAGGTCAGCTAGGATGACCAGATGTCCCGATATTAGGGGCTCTGTCTTATATATGCAACTATAACCCCTCACACACAAAAAAATGAGTCCTGATTTTTTACTGTTGCTATCTGGTCACCCTAAGGTCAACAGAAGCCATTTTGACATGTTCTTGCAGCATGAGTAGTTGCGTTTTGTGTGCTATCTCTGAGACAATCAGAAAAAATAACGGGGGGCAGATTTTTTTTCTCCCTTAGGTGTAAATTGGGAGTAACTCCACTGAAATCAATGGAGTCACATTTGTGTAAAATTAGTTTAAGTGAGAGAAGAAACAGGCCCTTGCTGTGTAT
>NC_133769.1:332296706-332367856 GCF_003597395.2 Chelonoidis abingdonii
TAAAAAGCGCAGAAAAAAAATCATGGACAATCTGTCCTGCTATTCCCTCAAAATTTGTTGTGTTTTTTTTTCCTCAATCGAGGCACATCCGATAATAATTATGCTATTGGTCGATCCAGCATCATCCCGGAACCAATACCAGCTAGGCTTTGTCCAGTAAATATCATGATAACCTTGCTACATGCATGGCAATGGCACGTATCCTACCATGGTGGACGGAATAAAGCTGCCTTGCCCAGAAACTTCTGGAAAGGCTTTTGGAGTACCTCCAGGAGAGCTTCATGGAGATGTTCCTGAGGATTCACCCATCCCCAGACATGTTAACAAACTTTCCAATAACTGTACTGGCCACGAGAATGCATCCAAGTCTCAGGGCAAATCAATCATTAAAAAACGCTTGCTTTTAAACATGTTTTATATTACAAAGGTACAACTCACCAGAGGTCGCTTCCATGGCTTCATTGTCTGGGCTACGCTTGGGAGGGCTGGGAGGTAATTCATCTGGGTGAGAAAAGCTCCTGCTGTTGGGGAGAACAGAGTGTTGTGTCCTCTCTGCAAGCTCATTCCCTCCTTCCTCCTCCTCTCTTCCTCGCCACTAAAATCCTCAGCCATGGCTGAGATTACCACCCCACCTCAGAATCCACGGACAGGGGTGGGGTAGTGGTTGCGGCCCCCCTAGAATTGCATGCAGCTCAGAGTAGAAGCGGCATGTTTTCGGCCTGCCACAGACTCCATTTGCTTCTTTGTTTTCTAGTAGCTTATCTGACTCCTTAACTTTCACACAGCACTGCACTGAGTCCCGGTGTGGTCCTTCTCCATCATGGCCTTGGAAATTTTTTCAAATGTTTTTTCATTTCGTCTTTGAACGAAGTTCTGTTAGCACAGAATCCTCTCCACATAGAGTGATCAGATCCATACCTCCCGTGAGGTCCATGCTGGAGCCTTTTTTGATTCTCAGGAGACTGCATTGTTACCTGTGCTGATGAGCTCTGCGTGGTCACCTGTGCTGGTGAGCTCTCCACGCCTGGCCAACAGGAGAATGAAATTCAAAGTTTGCGGGCTTTTTCCTGTCTACCTGCCAGTGCATCTGAGTTCAGATTGCGTCAGAGCGGTCACAGTGGGTGCACTGTGGGATACCGCCCGGAGCCAATACCGTCGATTTGCGGCACACATAACCCTAATCTGATATGGAATACCGCTTCAGCGCTACTCTCTTGTCGGGGAGGAGCACAGAAACAGTTTAAAGAGCTGTCAGAAACAGAGAGCTAAGGGTAGCTATAAAGGGTTAACAAACAGTGACCTGCAACACCTGACCAGAGGACCCAATCAGGAGACAAGATATCAAATCTCGGTGGAGGAAGGTCTTTGTTTGGTGTTCTCTTCTTTGTCTGGTTCTCTCTGAAGTGATCGGACGTACTACATGCTCTAATTTTCTATTCAAGAGGAGGCAAGTAGAAAGGTGGTTTATCTTTTTAATTGGTTTTAATTGGTTTTCTTTATTTGAAAATGTTATTGGCTGTAGAGTTTAATGTGTAATTTGCTGAAATATTTTAAATTGTATTCTCTGGAGGGCTTTTTCTCCAGTTCTATAAGCTGAAAGACCCTGTAAATATCCATCTTGAATTTACAGTGATATCTTTATTTTCCTTTCTTTTATTAAACGTTTTTCTCTTTAAAGACCTGATTAATTTTTTCCCCTTGTTAAGGCAAAGAAACTGAGTCTGTACTCACCAGGGAATGGGTGGGGAGAAAGGAGAAGGAGAAGTAGGGGAGGAAAGGTGAATTTCCTCTGTGTTTTAGATTCACTGAGCTTGAATCTGTCTATCTCTCCAGGATAACCCAAGGAGGAAAAGCCTGGGAGGAGGGAGAAGGGAGAGAAAAAAAACTGATTTCTCTGTGTTGTGATTCAAGAAGTTTGAATCACAGTGATCTCCTAGAGTACCCAGGGCGGGAAAGATCTGGGAGGAAGAAAGGAAGGGGAAGGGAAATGGTTTATTCCTCTTTATTGTGAGACTCAAGGAATTTGGGTCTTGGGGTCCCCAGGGAAGGTTTTTGGGGGGACCAGAGTGCCCCAAAACACTATATTTTTTTTGGGTGGTGGCAGCTTATCAGCTGGTAATTAAACTTAGAGGAATTCATGCTGGTACCCCATTTTTTTGGACTCTAAGGTTCAGATTGAGGAAAGATACCATGACAAGAGCCCTTTATATCGATATAAAGAGCTTCGTTGTGTGGACGGGTGCAGCGTTAAATCGGTTTAACTCTGCTAAAATCGGTATAAACGCATAGTGTAGACCAGGCCATACATAGGTCAAAAATCATAATGCTCCTTACAACAAAACAGAAAGTAAATATAGAAACTGTTGGAGGATTATGCAAACAATTTATTCGAGGAAGCTTCTACTCAGGTTAAGAGGAATGTAAACACTGACCTTAGTGTACTGTGATCTGCTAAAATATTTGCAGTAGCAGATATCACTTTGCAGATGTTTTTTCTTACAAAATCAATAGTGGAAGTAAAATCCCAGAACACAATCACAAAGAGACAAAAGGATCAAACTTGATGGTGGAGCTCAGTTCCTTTTATACTCATACAAAGGAAATATTTTTCAGTTTACAACAGTTTATAAAAGAAGAGCCAGATCACAACAATATTACAGCACATAGCAGGTCATTGTGTGTAATGCTAGGAAGGCCAGATCACATTACTTTTGACATACAAATAAGACCTGCAGAAGTAAATGAGGTAGCACTATAGTGGAGTCAGACAGACCCCAGAGGGTCATGCTGGGTACCTGCTCTTCGTCCCCTCTGTTTTTCTTATGTTAGGGCCACTTCTGCATGTAGCAGGGAGATCTGCCATGGAAGTACCTGGCCTGGACACACATTTTTTCCATTAAAACCATAAGTTGGCACAAGTTGTAAAGTCATCTTTTTTCTATAAAAATAACATAGATTATCAGTACATTTGTCTTCCTATCAATTGTGATCGCCAGTGTGTTAACACTGAGCTGCATAAAGGACAAAGATAGATCCGTGAAATTCCTTTGTATATATATTTAACCAACAGATGGCTATACAGCACAAAGCATACATAGAAAAAGAGTAATTTGAAACCTGGATGGCAGTCTATTTGTATGACACAGCTCTTGCAGACATTTCAATGGATTTGCTAAATGTTGCCCATACAATAGTACTGTATCAATATTTCATTTCAAATATGAGTAATTAAAACAAAATAATCAATATAACTGTTCTTGTTGTTGGAATAAAATATTATCATCACTTAGAAGGTTTACATCATCAAAGAGTTGGTCAATGTGTCTCCACTTTTGCTCTTGGGTGAGATACTAGCATGAGCAGTAATTACTTGCATGTCTGCCACAGTTCCAGTATGAAGGAAGTCAGCAAGGTCTGTCTTCTCTTTCTGTAGTAAGCAATAATCAATCTATCTTTTGTCCACAGTTGATCTTTCTGCCAACCAAAAACTTTCAGATAATCAGATTGCTCCAACTGTATGGAATAGACATATTCATAGCCAGCTTCAGTTATTTGCCTTTCTTCCTGCAGCTACTATACAACCAAACAATACTCTTTTCTTAGAAATTCTGTCTCAGCTTCTCACATTACAGGTTCTGTTCTATATTATATCTACAGTACACATTTAACTAAATAAACTAATATCCTAGCTCCAGTTCTTCTCAAAATGTTTCAGCAGTCATGAGTTTGACTCTCATGTTTCTTTGAAGCATTCAAAAATAGATCTACAGGTGTCTGCAGTTACTTCTTTATGCAACAATAGAGGAGCATGGCTGGGTGATAATGGATTCTTTAACTATCGGACCTCTTTAAAAAGAGGAACTACATATTCAGATAATTTATTCTCAGGCCTATTTCCTTGCTGGAAATGTTGACTGTAAAGTCAATCACTGTAAAATAGACATGTCTGATGGCTTAGTATGAACTGGCTTACAGAAAACTTGTAAGGAGTTCAATAGAAAAATACTCTGGCACAAATTCTGCTCTTGTTTATACTTGTGGACCCTGATTATATTTAATGGTCTGTGATTGATGTTAGGAGTGTTAGCCATGATAATGTAGTATTCAGGCCTGTATATTTGCCTGAGATAGAATTTTGAGTCTTGTTTGGCCATTTGATTTTTAATACTTTTATATTCTTACTAATATGTATGAACAAAGAACAAAGACACTGTGTGTTACATCTGCCCTCAAACAGATGGGGATGAAAAAAGATAGAGCTAAACTGTTGCTGGGTAGAGTGGGAGTTTAATATATGAGCGCACACTTAAAGGACAGCCCTGCCTCAACTCCTCTCCTGAGATAAGGTCAAACAACCAGTGAGGAGGGGTGAGGGGAATGAGAGGGAAGGTATAAAAAACACTAAAAGCCAAATAAATGCCTGTCCCTGACAGAAGTACCTTACCTCTCCTATAGAGAACAAAAAAGGTGGTACCAAAGCCCCCAGACCCAAGACCCTCCAAAACAGAACATGACCATAAATTGCAAGGGGTGGGACCAAGGGTGTGCACTACAGGTATAATTATGCCTGCTAAGAAAGAGAATGGGAACACTGGTAAGCCTCTAGAGCATACAAAGTTATGAATATGCTTGCTTTAATTAACCCCAATAAACATTGCATTGCCTACACTTCAAACTTCTGGTCTTCTGCTTTCTATCTGTATGACAAAAAACAAGGCAGGGCGAAGGGAAAGCCTTTAACAATTGACAAGACACTAAATTAGAAGTTTGGGTCCAACTGAAGACCCTCCTCGGCATATCCATTTACCTACACTGCATCATGTGGTCTCCCCAACTCACCTGGGACCAATTGGTGCTCTCATTTTTCACTCATGCAGCTCCATTGGTTACTGAGAGCAGAATTTGGCTCCAGAATACTAGTGTCTCCTCTGATCTTATACTTTTATGTGGGATTTAGCTGATTTTTGAGTGCAGGTCTCTTAAGGATTTAAGATTATTTAAATGTTTTTATTATTTAAATGGTTTGAATATTTGGTTGCATGAGCATGACTGAGGGCTTCCATCATTCCTTCTGGAATAATATTTCACGGTCTTGGAGTATGGCTTGGGACACAGATTGTCCAAAGCTGCACTGTGGTTGGTTATAGAAGCCTTTTTTTAGGAGGTTAGAACTGTGCTGTAAACTAACTCCTATGGCCCTGTAGCTCTGTGTTTTCTTGGATCCCTCCTTATTGGCTGCCCTTTTCCAAAATGAGAGGCTCCTCATATAAGTCCCACTCAGGCCTTTTCTTCCTCAGGCAGCATTCCTGACGATATTTGTCTCATTCCCGTCCTACTGTCTGCACATACAAGATGACTCCCTCCCATAATTCGAACCCCAAAACAGCATGATTGACGGGAAAGTACTGAGAAGTTGCCCAGCAAAACAGCCTCTGACTAGTTCCAAAGCTGCTTCCTACTGAGACAACAGTAACCCACTACAGTTACAATCTGTGTCAGAGCCCGGCTTTAGGAATTTTTACATGATTGCTGCCTCTTCTTGAGTTTAACCCCCTGATATCTAATACATATTTACAAAGAGAAACAAACTGTAAATAAAAGTATGAAATGGTACATCCCACCTCTCTTACTCTCCAGGGGAACTTCTCCCCTACCTTAGGGCTGCCTTATGCCATGAAGCCCTAAAGCCAGTGTAACTAGACATCAGAGGATCACATGAATGGATATGTGTTTCTGAGAGATAAACTAGATAAACGGACCACAAGATCCAATCATTAATCACAAGAGAGAACATGACTTAAACATCAAAACAAAAAGGAGAAGAATGGAATGTTCTATGGAGGAATGCAGTGAAAATTCCTAAAAATGTCAGAATGAAAAATATTGGGCCTGATTCTCCTCTTTGCACTGGCGTAAATCAGAAGTAACTCCACTTAGGTCAGTATAAAACTTGTTATTATTAGGCATTCAGTACACAGCTGGTGTGAGTGAAGATAGCTGGGCCCATTAATAATAAATATATACACAGGGCATACTTAACACTCAAAACTATAATTGCCAAATAATGGATTTGGCAAGAATTAGTGTGTGTTTGGAGAGAGACATGGGTAAAAACAGAGTGAGGTTGAATTTTGAAAAATTTTGTTGGTCACATTAAAACTTTGCACAATGAAAAGTGGTAGCTGGCTTAGCAAATGCTTTGGCTGAGTTTTCCAAACCCTATAGCAGGAGATTTTTGATCCAGGTCTCACTTTACCCCTAAGCCCCTCAGTTTAGAGGGATTTGATACAAGGTTCTGGTGTGGCCAATCTTCATATATATTCATATTCATAATATATTCATATTTCACTTTTTAAAAATTGGATCTGTACTGCTACACAGAGTATATGTACAAGTGATAAGATTGTTCAAACCTGGTTTGAAGGCTATATAGTAACTCTTCAAATTAAAGATCTGTCAGGCATATATTTTATCTATGCTCCACTTTTAGGATGTTGTATCTCCCATTGGAGTTAAGGTAAGTTAGTTTCCTGGACTTTAAGGCCAATGTTCTCCCTACAGCTAACAAAAGCAAAGAAGAACCAACCCTTGTAGAATTCAGGGCAGGGGGATTGAAACTGAGGAAGCAGTGGCTCCATGGAATGTTGCCCCTTCCTGTTCATGACACAGATGCCTCCTTCCACTTCAGTGCAGTTGGGTTGAGGCCCTGTGATGAGAAAGCCAAGGGTGGGATAGAGTAGGCCAGGAGATACTGCCTCACATCTTCAGGGATGTGTAAAAGATTCTATTAACCCTGTTGGCATTATCTTCCTTACAGTTTCCATAGCACAGGATGTAAAAATCTCACAGGATGGAAAAACTCCCTGAGCAAGGAGACCATTAGATCATCAACTAGGAATTCCCATTTAATTTCCCAGGCCACAAAATTATACCAAGTTATCCCTACAGCGAGCCCAGCACAGAAAGCACTGGGAGGCCATTACAGAAATCTTTGGGAGCCCATTAGATCATCGTCTGACCTCCTATAGGCCACGTAATTTCATCTAATTGCCCCTGTATGGAGCCCAGTAATTTGTGTTTGGCTAAAGCATATTTTCTAGAAAGGCAACCAGTCTTGATTTGAAGACATCAAGAGCTGGAGAATCCACTGTTTCCTCCAATGGTTAATCACCCTCACTGTTAAAAATGTGTGCCTTATTTTTAGTTTGAATTTTTCTGGCTTCAGCTTCTACCCCTTGGTTCTTGTTAGGCCTTTCTCTGAAGACCGCTTTATTTCCTGGTATTTCCTCCCCATAAAGGTACTTATACATTGTAATAAATTCACCTCTCAATCTTTTTGTTCTTTTCAAATCTCTCACTGTAAGGCATTTTCTCTCTGCTCCTACTCCCGAGTCTATCTATTGCATTATCCCTTTTTGCTACAGCATTGCACTGGGAGCTCATGCTGAGTTGCTTGTCCACTATAACTCCTAAATCTTTTTCAGAGTCACTGGGTTTCCAGAAAACAAGCCCACATTCTGTAGGTTTGGCCTGTGTTCCTTGTTCCAAATGTATGACCTTGCATTTAGTCGTATTTAAACATATTTTATTTGAATAGGCCCATCTTACCAAGTGATCTAGAGTGCTCTGTATAACTGCACTGTCCTCATTATTTATAATCACACCAGTCTTTGCATCATCCACAAATTTTATCAGCAGCGGTTTTCTATACGGGGAGCAGGCATTCGGGAGCAGCTGCCAACAGAAGCACATAGAAACTCAAGAGTTGAGGACAGGGCCGGCTCCAGGCACCAGCATTCTAAGCTGGTGCTTGGGGCAGCATTCTGCAAGGGGCGGCAGCCCCTGTTGTTTTGCCCCCAAGCAGCGCATCGAATTGCCGCCTCAGACGGCGGGGGCAGTCCGTGTGCCCTTAGGGCAGCAGGCGCGTTTCCGCGGTGAGGGCAATTCGGCAGCAGCTTCTATGTTTAGCTGTCCAGGGTGGCTTCAGCTAAACATAGAAGCTGCTGCCGAATTGCCTCCTCCGCAGAAATGTGCCTGCCGCCCTAAGGGCACATGGACTGCCCCCGTCGCCCACGGCGGCATTTTGGCGTGCTGCTTAGGGCGGCAAAAACTGTAGAGCTGGCCCTGGTTATGGAGGCAGTGCTCCTATGATTTGGGGGTGTGCAGCAGTTAGGAGGCTCTAGGGGTCAGACACTCACAGCCAATCAGAGTGCATAGAATTGGATAAATGAAAATTCATGGAACTGATCCACTGTAAAACTAGAGTAACACTGTGGCCCATTGCATTAATTGTGGATTTGTACATTTTAAGGCCACAAGGACCATCATGATAATCTAATCTGACCTCCTGAATAATAACTCAGCCCACAGAATCTCACCCAGTAAATCCTGTATCAAGCCCATAATTTCGGATTAAAGTAGAGCATATTTTTAGAAAGACCTTTAATCTCAATTTAAAAATTTCAGTGACAGAGAATGCATCACATTCTTTGGTAAATTGTTCCAGTCGTTAATTACCCTCACTGTCTATATTTTGTCTTTTATTTCCATTCTGAATTTATCTACTCTCGTCTTTGAGCCACTGGAAGTTGTAATTCTATATTCATTGTATGCCTACATATTTAATTTTACAAATAATATTTGACCTTTCCTCACTGTTAATCACATTGAAGGCCCTAAATTAATCTAGGGAAGAGAGAGAGAGAATTTAGTACATTATAATATGTTTAAAGTTTGCTGTTCATAGAAACTTTCTAAAGAGAGAAAATATTCGGTTATATATCATGTATTATGAGATTGTAAGACTGGGCAAAGTGTGTGTGTGAGAGAGAGAGACGACAGCTCTGTTCAATTTGCTGAAAAAAACCAGGATGTTTTGTTTATAAAAGCAAGGCAGAAATTATTCCCTTTTTCTTATTTTAGCTGTAAATAATGGTGCCTGCTCCATAGGGTATTTTTAAATAAGAAGGTTTCAAATTTTGAAATATATAAGCTCATGTTTCTTATTTTGGTGCTTTGGTGTCAAACAAGAAGAAAGTGCTGTATGTTAAGGAGAGGATACTGCACCACTGAACTCCATGGGAGCTTTGCTGTTGATTGGCATGCAAGCAGCATCGGGTCTTTAATGTAAAATTAGGAAAGGGGGTGCTACTTCTGCACAACCAGACCAAAACCACTGTCAACTTGCAAGGGTTTGTGCAGTAATAGTCAAAGTGACACTAGCTTTGTTGCCTGCACAAATCCGGAAGATTTGAAGACCACTTGCCTTATAACACAAAGGGATTTTTTTGGTGGGGAAGGTAGGCAGGGGGGTTGAGAGAGAGATGGGGAATGAACAAGTTAACAATGATTCCCAAAAGAGCATAACTGGGAATCAGTATTCTATGGGGAGGAATGTATGGCAATAGCAATTATATTGCATAGTAAATCTTATACAATCCTGAATAGAAGCTAAAAGAACAAGGAGAACGTATATTTTAAAATAAAATTGTTACTGGGAAAGCAAATGATTGAGAAGAGTCATGAGGAGTTATAATCCTGCATTAGCAAAAGCTTCTGAAATTACTCTTAAAAATGAAAAAGCTTGTTTAAGCAACAGACAACAACAAATATGGGCCCAAAAAATAAGTGATTGACATTATAAGACAGAGTAGAGATTTCACAGATACATTCTAAGAGACTCACAGCAGTTTACTGTGCATGGCTATATTGAGGGACCCATCCTGCAAGTGCCCTGCAAACCCATCTCCCACTGAGGTAACTGGGAAGTCAGTTTATGAGACATTAATGGAGCTCAACCCCCATCACGTGATAGCAAATACATCCAATTAACCAGGCATTGCTCCTGGGGAAGTGAGTAGCTAATTGGCTCCTGATCACAAGGGGTGGAGCTAAGTTATCATAAGTAGACTGAAGAAACTCAGTTGAGAGAGAGACAGCAGAAGAGACAGGTCTCTCTGAGAAAAGCCCAGGGTTAGGGTACACAGACAGAGACAACAGGGACAGTGCAGGCTCCTGCCAGGTTGGAGAAGCCCTGAGACAGCGGCTGTAAGTAGAGATAAGAAGTCTTCAGTAGCCCAAGAGGGCAGAAGAACTATTCAGTTTTGTTTGGACTTGTTTGATACCCCAGAAGGATTCTCAATTTAAGTGACTTGGCCTCAGGACTGAGACACAGAAGACCTGGGGCCAGAGGCAGGTGGCAGCAGGAGGTGCTGGAGCTGAAGATAGAGGCAACATCCTGCATGGATGCAAGGGAGCACTCCAAGGATGAGAGAGCCTCACCACAAGGATACGTACAGGACTGGCCTCTCCGCTTATGGCTGAAGTCAATGGGACTATTTACAGAGTAAAGGTACTACTCAATACAATCTGGCTTTATTGTATATAAATAGCAAACATCCTAATTTTTACATTATTATGTCTCAGAACAAACAAAAACCTGGTTTTCTTTTCACAGCCCCTTTAATATCACTCTAGCAGTGAAATGGGCCACTCCCATTTTCAGACCCCGTTTTTTTACAGTGACGGAGCTGTGTAAAAGGCCTTCTGTGTAAATGTGAATCAGGCCTAAGTGTTTTTAGGGAGTAAGAGCCTAACCTGCATTGGCCTTACTAGAAATTATGAAAATATTATAATTAAACAGGTTCAAATAACTTGAATATATCAGTGTCATTACCACACCCACTTTTTAGTCTGTCTAATATCTTCTTTAAGACAAGACCGTAGATATGGATCCTTCATTAGAGCTCTTGTAAAACTTCCCATTTAAGAACAAAGAGGTTGCTGAACCTCTGATTAGAAACCAAGTTATAATTCAGTGCTCCTGCATTTCCTCCAGTGCATTTGGGATGACTGCATAGGAAGAGAATACTGTGATCTTGGGGACTAGATGAAACCATAATTTGGGGAAACAAAATATTTGGGACTGAAAAATCCTAAATCATCTCTGTGATCCTGACAACTGTACTTTGCACTGGGGTAATAAATCATGTGTAAATCATAATCACTGAAATTAAATGTGTAGATATTGGATACTTTCTCAACTTCACCCACTAATAATAATTTTGTTAGTATATTGTATTGCTATCAACAGCTTCTACAGTGTAGCTTTCAATTATTGGGTCATACATTCCATTTCAAAATGACACAAAGTTTTAGCTGACTTTTCCTCATAAGAAATATTTGCCAAATGTCTTTTGCCACCTTTTCTGTTGGTGTGTTTTGCCTAATCTTGGAAATGAATTTAAGATTAATTTGCCTAAACCATCTCAGATTATATTTATAAATACCATAATAACTCCTCAGCACCCCAGTGCCACCATTACGATTAAACACACTTAATTTGTCCTGTACCCATTGTACTGGGGATTTTAATTTTTTCATGGATCCATGTCTACACCATTCAAGTTACACATTCTCACTTGCTCCTCAGCTACAGTAACTGTATTGTGTCTCCAAGAGGGACTCAGGGACCCACAGCCAAATTGCTGCTGAAGAATGAATGAAGCGGTGGTGGCAATTCGGTGGCAGGTCCTTCCCTCCAAAAGGGACTCAGGGACCTGCCACCAAAGAGCCTGGAGCCGGCCCTTGCCTTGGGTGCAAAAATTCCTTGTTACAGCTCTGCATGACACCATTCACTTTAATGGAGTTACTCCTGATTAACACCAGTATGAGATAAGAATCAGGCCCAGAGACCTTAGAATTTATCCAGTGCTCAATAAATCATGTGCATGAAGGGAGCTTTTGCCTCCCTACACAAGTGAAAATTATATATTAAATACAAATAATAGGAATATATGGGGGGAGGGAAATACTAGAGTCCAATATCTCTATTAACAGTGCAACTAAACTTATCACTTCAGTAAACAAATAAATACTCTTGAAAAAGATATAATTATCAGCCTGCTCAAATTCAGAAGAAAATATATTTAAGTATTGACTCTATTTCAAGTCTTCTGTTCTAATCTCTGCCTGCATTACATTTGTGTTATTGGTAAGAGGACATCAAATTTAACAAAAATACTAAAAGCCCAGTGTGCCTTGTGAATGGCTCTCCAGTGGATTTCTATAGTGCACTACATGCGTACCAGAAGAAATTCTACAAAACTCTATGAGTGATAGTTACATCTTTTTTATGCTTTGAGTAGTCTGAGGAAACACTGTTTTTAAAGAGGAAGAGAAAGCACAACAATTATATATTAACATCCAGGGGATATCAGGGAATGAGTTCTTAATAATTTTCTTTTAAGACTTTCTGATTTCAGAGAATGTAATTGAGTTTTCCTCCAACAAACAACCCCTGCGCCACATCATGGAGCTATCCTCCACCACACACATCATCTTGAAAAAAGTTACACTCCCTATACAGTAAAAAAGTATCTTACTGTATAAGGGAGGAAGCAAAAGCTAGAAAATAATGAGACACATTGCTAATAGATAAGACAATAAAAGATAACTTTGTATTCACAAAAAAGGTCAGCATTAATTAGAACAAGGGCAACCCTTCCCCAGGACTAAGGAAAGTACCAGGAATAATTTAACCTGAGTATGAAATGTAGGGAAACAGCATTGCTCTATATCTACTATAGACAGGGAAACCCCAATTTCACAAAGTTCAGTTAACCAAAACTCCCAGTAAGCCAAAGTTCACCTACATGCCATAGGGCTGCTCAGTGGTCCAGTACTGCTTAGCTCAACAGGAGGGAAATGTCAGGCTGTACTGTTGTTAATTATTATGTGTATTGTGTGTATTATGGTAGCACCTGGAAACCCCAGTAAAGTAGACTGGAAAAGGTTGTTTGTTTGGTCTTTTAAAACCAAAACTATCTTGGTTTTCAGCAACCCAAAAGTGAAATTTTTTGGCCAAATACTGCTGAGACCTTTTTTTTTGGCTAAAACTCAAAAATTGTTTGACCAAATGGCTTCTGGCTTTTCTTTTTCTGTTTAAATAATTGCATCAAAATTTAATATTTAACAAATTATAGATCCAGACTCTCTGCCAGACATTCAGATCTGGGTCATCTTCTAACTTTGAGATTTAGCCAGTTAATTTTCCAGTTATCAAATTCCAGAGCTGTAGACGGCTGTTCAGTCAAGTTAGGGCTCTTCACAACAGGACTATTTTTCTCTTCCCAAAGGGAGTATTACTGCTACTGGGGCCACAAGACAATTCAACACAATTTGGAAGCAGGTGAAAATGACTAACTACCTTGAAGTGCAGCTATATCCTGTGACTGCATCTGGTGTTATCCAGTATTTTTCCTCATTCAATTTGGTCAAGATTGGGTCTCCTGGTTTAAGCTTTGTTTTAAGCTCTTGTGTAAGCTTTAGGCTGCATGCTGGTAAATAAAGAAGAGAGCCTGAGACCTCTTAGATTTGATATCTCAGTCTCACATTCTTTAACAGCATGACTTATAATGAATATTTACTCAAAAGTTAGCAGTGTTATACTGATCCATTGACCCATAAGCAGCTGAGTCAGGCTTACTCCTGGGACTGAAGAATGGGGTTGCCCTACAGCTCAGTAGAGCTAATAACCAATTTTGTTAGCTGTAGAGTTTTATTAGTTACCTATACTGTGCTTCCTGAGGGGTCTATTCTCTTGAAGGTGGGGGACTAGAGTAAGCTCCTTGAAATTTCATCCCAGAAGCTTGGAAGTCAGCCCTGGCAAAGCAATGAGCATTGTCAGTGATTATTTCTGACAAAAGACAAAACTGGAAAAGATGTCTTTTAACTTCCTGTGACCTATTGATGTTTGAGTCTCGTGAGAGGCAGAATTTCTACAAATTTAGAAAGATAGCCACTGGGAGTAGATAGTTATTTACCTTTTCTCGCTGCAGGTCTAGTGCTATTCTGCTGTAAATCTTACTAGGTACAACTTTTGATATGAACATTTCTTTGAGTTGTGTATTTGTGGTTATTCTGTACAACTTGCTTGATTGTAGGTCTTACTCTGTGCCAGAGCATCTCACTGACATTCTAGCTTACTCATGGCATTTCTAGAAAAGCCCTGTTATCCTGATGTATCTTTTTTAAAATATCCTGCAAGGACAGTGGAGCTACAATGTCATTCTCAGAATTGGACTTTCAATTTCAAAGAGTTTCATCTAATTGTAAAATAATAGAAGTCATGGACCAGATTTGAGGTCCTGCTAAGTAACTGGGACAGCCATGCTTCTAAACTTGGGTCCCGTTGCAGTTGCTTATCAGCACTAGTGGCTGTTTTAATCAGTTCTAATTTCTGTGGTGAGACTAAGAGGCCAATAAAAATGACACACGCTTGGGCTGCTATATTATACAGAGCCTCCAGAAAATCTGAGTGATCAATAGAGCTCTTTGATAAGGTGTCAGCCATTACTAGGGACTTCTTTGGCGCATATGCTACAATAACTTTGAATCTTATCAAATGTATGAGTAAATGAAGATTTTTAAAGTTTAAACTTTTTCTTTAAACAAATACTGAGAATGTACAAGTCATACCATTCCTCTGGGGTCAGAGGCCTGCAATTGGCTGATTAGCCCCATCTGCTGCACTTGAGAAAGAGTTGTAACTCGATTAGCTGACTGTATAAAAGAGGGCAACAGGAAATGGAGGGAGGAGACTGTACACCCTGCAGAAAGCTGAGGGGCTACGCTCTCAATGGACCACTACTGGAGCTACTGAAAAGAGGGAATTGCTTCAGAAACCAAATGGACAGAAGGGAGACTGTGTGAAGTCCTTTATGCCTGAGGTATAAGCCAGGAAATTCTGGCTTGCTGAAGTTACTGGTGTGAGGGACAGATTTGGGGAAGGGACTACTGGGCCTGCACAGACTTTTGAAGGAAGAGTCAGTGAGGTTTTGATTTGTTTGTTCATCAAGCTTAAAATCAAACTATTAACCATGCTGGAAACTGTTTCCCCTGGATTCCCTGTGAGCGCTCAGGCAGAATTACCCCAGGGAGTGAGCTGGCTCAGCAAGAGCAAAGCCTGGTCCAGGAGGAGGAGGAAGCTATCAGACAGTTCCCAATCCTTTTGCACATGGCATCTGAACAGGGACTGACCTGAACACCTTCCATTGAGAAGGGCATGGAGGAGATACTCTAACTGGCAGTGAATCAACAGCAGGCGGAGAATGAAAGGAATCACCAGTTCTAGGAGGCATTGCTTGCTGGCCACCAAGCAGTGCCTGCAGGAAGCCCAGCTGGTTGAATATGAGAACAGACAGTTCCAAGTGAAAATGGCCCAACTGCTCTCTCAGCAGCCACTGGAAAAAGGGTGGTCATCTTATTTGTGCATATATATTCCAGAACAGCCTTTGGAGTTGATTCTGCAAATGTATCTTGAAAGGGCTTTCAGTTCATTGCCTAAATCACTTGGATCAATATCATGCATGTCATCATGTGTCAACACTGTCTCTAATGCCATGCGTTGCTGGTGTAGGTCTTCTTCAGGTATAGTGAGGAGTTTTTGGAATATCATATAACATCCCAAATATACTGCTGTGTTCCTTGAGATGCATGAAACGTTCTTCAACTGACTGTATTGCACAATCTAGCACCTGGTTAAAAAATTCAACTTTGAATTGCTATTTGGGGTCTCTTATGGGATTATCCCGTGCCTCATAATCAAAATGTCTTCTTCTTCAATGATTCTTGTATTCTTGAATAGGTGGGAAAGTAGCTTCAGTGTGAATTTTGTCTGCCAACTTCTGTACATTCTTCAGAACGTTTTGAAATCCCTCATCTGACTGGTAAGACTGTAGGTATGACTTTGCTTTGTCTTGTTGCTCATTTGCTCCAGATATATCAAGGTCAATACCTTGGAGTCTCTTGCTTATAACATTTATTTCAAACAGTATGTCATGCCACAACACTAAGCCACACAGAAATTTGAAGTTATGTATGTTTCTGGTGATTCCATTTCCCTCTGCCACTGTTCTCCCTCAAACAGTTTCTGTCATAGTATTATCCTCCATAATTCAACTATGGCATCATGTATCTTCCCAATGTGGTGTTTAATAGGCTTTATCACCTCCACTCGACTTTCCCATCATGTGGCACTCAATGGTTTCAGTGTCAGGAGGAGTTTCCCAGATGTTGCTTCAAAATTTGCCATCGATGAGCAGATGCAGAGAAAAATACAGAGATGCTTTGAATGACATTAAAAAATTCAGCAGTCTCACTAGAAGTTGATGCTGCATCACTGACCACCAAGTTCAATGAATGAGAACTGCATGGGGAAAAAAAAAGCTCGAGGTTTTAACTCTTGGATCCGTGCCTGCACTCCTGTATTCTTTCCTCTTATGTTGGCACCATTATCGTAGCCCTGACTTCTCATGTCAGCTATGGCAATTCCCGTATCTTCCAGCTTTTTAAGAAGCACATTTGTCATACCAGCTCCTGTAGTATCATCAATGTCAACAAATTCTAGAAAATGCTCTCTGACACTCACCATTGCAGGGACATTTTCTCTAGATTCTGTTAGTGTTACAAAACACACCATTAATATAATTTATTCTGTATGGCTGATGTCAGCTGTGCAGTCCAGAATAACAGAGTAATATCTTGCTGACTTCAGATCTGCCACAATCTTCTGTTTGACTTTTGTTGCCAGTAACAATATGATCTCATTTTGAATTGTTTTTCCAAGGTAGTGGTGTGTGTACATTTCTTGGGTGATGACTCTTCTTAGATGCTCCTGGAGTACAGCATCAAACTCAGCCATCAGCTCCACAATTTTAAGGAAGTTTCCATTGTTTGGCACATACAGCCGATTTGAAGTGCCATGCAGTGCTAGGTTTTGGGTAGCAAGCATTCTCACAATGGCAATGAGCCTTTTCAGAACATTTTGCCAGTAAAGAGACTCTGATGCAATCTTCTCTTGATGCTGATCATCTATGGTGGCCTTTAACCTTAGTCTCATCTCAAGCTCTTTCCACCTATGGAATGCTCTCTGGTGATTTGCTGCCTTCTCATGGCATGCCAGATTTCTAGCCAGATTTTTCCAGTCCTTTGTTCCTGTAGAACCCAATGTGGCTGGAACATTAGACTGGAAGAGTTTGCAACAAAAACAGTATGCAGCATTCTGGGTTTTTGAGTACATAAGCCATGGCCTCTCCACTTTGTCACCATTGGGGATTTCACACCAGTAATGTGTTGGATGAAAACTTCTATTTTCATTGTCTTTGGGGAACATGAAGTTTTTCACTTGCTGTGGCCCATGCAGTACAAGGAAGTCTCTCAGGCTACTGCTCAAGTGGGTCCACAGTCCTGGATCATCTAGACTTAAGGAACTAAACTCAGCAGCAGCTGTTTCTTGAGCCTCCACCACACTCTTCTCTGATCTACACTTTTCTCCAGGAATGTGCATGGTTACATCCATTTGAGATGGAGATATGGATGCTGCAGTAGCTGCCAGGTCACCTGCACTCTGACTAACTGGAAGATCAGGCATCTCCTCACCACTCACATCCTCACTGGGGCCGGAAGGCTCACCGTGAACATTTGTGTCTATGTATCTCAGGAGAGCTCCTTCCTGCTTAGATAGAAACGCTTCCTTTGCTTTCTTTCTTTTTCTGAATGCTGCCCCAGAGGGGCATTTTCTTCTTTCACTCATGACTGCTGTTCTGTGCCAGCTATAGTGGCTCTCAACACTCAGTTGAAGGGGACAAATAAGCAGGCTGGTAGCAGGGCCTGAGTGAGGGAAGATATCAGCATCTTAAGGGCCTAACTGGCTCCTACTACTTCAGTTGACTGCCTGTTCTCCTCAAGTGGGTTCAGGGAAGCAGCAGGAAACAGGAAGCTCCCTGAGAAGCTGGTGTTAATCAGTCCAGGCTCCTGGGGGTGCTAGAGAGGTACATAAGAGGCTCCTCCTCCTCTCTCTCCCTGCAGCTCCTGCTGCTTTCTGTTATTCCCTCTCACCTTTTCTCCTGCCTGCCTGTTATGTCTCTTGTGCCCTCCTTCCTCCAGCACAGCACTCCACCATCTCTGTGCATCTAGAGCAGAGAGAATACATATGCACCAGCAGCAGACACAATTTTCTACACTCTGGGTCCTAGTGGCGCCCCTGCACAGTCTGGCATCTGAAGTGATCGCTTCAGTTTGCCTCATGGTAAGGCCAGCCCTGCCACCTGCTGATTATATGAGACAAGTTACACCAGTTTATCATCAGAAGACTAATCACATGCCCAAGATGTCATTGTTCACAATTGTTAAACACGTACTGTATTTTCTTCTCCCTCCTGCTGCTACTAGTTGCCTGTCTGGAGTAGCAAAGACAGCTTTTTGAAAATACCCAGCTTCCCTTTTAGGACCTACAGCATCTTATTACATTAGAAGTAATAACACCAATTTCTCTTCTTCAGTCCCCCTAGGGAACTAAAACATTACAATGTGGCTTAGGGCACCAGTTCAAATACGTAATAATGAATTATGACTAGCCGTTCTGAACAATTACTCTAAGATGGGAAAAATTTGTGCAAAAGATTTGTCAATCACTTTCAAAGAGATTCAAAAAAATCACTGTTGGCACACATTTAACAATCAGAAAAAGGGACTTAATCATAACAGATAATTTAGTGAATATGATTACCCAGCTCTCCCTCACTTTGCATCATAACATAAAGGCATGACAGCACAATGTGATGCACACAATGACGTGAGGGTCTGATTTTCAGAAGATTGACTTCAATGCAAGTTGTAGATGCACCTCTTACAATCAGGCTGTAAGCCTTGGAGAACACAATGATAATGGTAACCCTAATCTAAATCAAAGCCAAACAATTATGTTGGCAAATAAACTTGACAAGATAATGACAAACTGAAGGAGCTGTTGTCCAGTACTAACAATACTTCTATGTGGGGAATAATTGTGGGAGGAGGCTATTATGGCTTTTCATTTTGCCAGCTGATATATCCTATACCAAGAAACATTTGACACTATAAAGCAACCACATATCACGTTCCCCGAGAACTTTAAAGAGCTACTTTCTAGTGTTGGCATTACATAAGTGCCAAGCATTTCTGAGCAAATCATAAACTCTGGGGTTTGTTCTCATGTCTGAAGAGAGTCGTTCTGATCAACAGGTTCTACATACAGTCATCCTGACCTTCTTTCACAATAGTTGTCAAGACTGTGAAGTTTAAACACTCTACAGGTTACCAAAAAGTATTGCAGCCATCCAGCTCAGCGAGTCTAAAACTGTGGTCCAACAACCACTGATCCATAGAGGACTACTAGATGACCCATGGAGCTGCTTCTGTCATAATGTTTGTGCATCTATCTGTCTTTCAGGATGACTCCTTTTAATTTTCTCTCAAGCCCGGATGCTTTATAGTTTTCCAGAAGCTTCTTGGCCAACTAAAATAAAAAAAACAAACAAAGAACCTCTTTGCATCCTCTGTAGCTGCTTCTGCCTTTTCTTTCTTAAATGTTTCTTTAGGGATGACAACAACATTGAAGGGGTATCCAACACACAGAAGGGCAGAACCAAACTCAAAGTAGCCTGGAGAGAAGTGAATGGTGGCAGTGGCTTCAAGGTAGAAGTTTTGTTCTAATAAATGTAATGCCCTTCATTCAGATAAAAGAGCTAGCCCAGCTACAAAGGGCCTATGCAAATGAAACAACACGTTGCATTTTGTGTGACAAGTAAATTTTTCAGTCTCCTTAATATTCTTTTAATATTCCTTTCCCATGTATCCTAGCGTTACAGTCGCTCAAGGAATATGTTAAATCTAGACCTGGATGGGAAATGTTTTTCCCAGCCTATGAGAATTTGAGTTTTCAGCAATATTTCCTGTCCTCACTTGGACCCAGAAGTCAGCATCTCAAATTTTTGCAAACTACACACAAGAAACAAAATTCTAATTGGGTCAATCCAAATGGTACATTTTGATTTTAACATTTTTTTCTATAAATAACATTTCTAAATGAAATGTTAACTTATTTTGACTTTTTTTGCTTTCAAAATTCTAAAACAGGGCATTTAGATGATTTTTTTCTCAATATTTTATAAAATGGGAAATTTGTCAAAACCAACCCTTCCTGCAAACACTTTTGGTTTCGACAAACTGGCATTTTTCTAAAGAAAAAGTTTTGTTGAAAAGTTCATGAGCAGCCCTAGTTAAATTTGGATTAGGGAATTCTGGAAGGTATGTAGCCCATAAGAATGTCTCCATTTTAAGAAGCATGAATAAGTCTGAGAACAACCACCTAGCTCCTGAAGACTCTGGTTTATTTCTGGACTGTCTTAAATCTTCCAGAACCTTTTTATATAAAAGGAAAGGCCCATTAAAAAGCTGATGCCTGCATATGGTGAAGCTAACGTACTGAAAAATGTCCAGAATCCCTTTCTTACTGTTCTGGCTCTGAACGAAGACCACCTTCAGGCACATTCCTGACACCAGGGCAATCGCCTGGCCAAATTTCAAGTACCTGCTACAAAAGCATGAAAAAGCTAGAGATTCTCAAGTAAACAGTTGAAAGCATTTTTCAACATGGGCAAAACATGTTTTTCCCTAGTCTGATTCTGTGAAACAGCAGAGTTGTTTCTGATAAGGCTTTTTTAAAAAGTCTGGCAAAATTATAAGTAACTGAAAACAGGGTCTTGCAATGGAAACTATTAGGCAACCTTTATCATAGGCAGTGCTATCAGCTCAACCTGTAATTTTGGTTACAGTATCACCCTCTCCCACCAAGGATCTGGCTGGGATCAGGCCCTGTAATGATATGCACTGTGTGCTCAAAAAGAGCTTAAAATCGAAGAATTGTATTTGTTTATAAATGTTGAGTGCTGTGTTAGTAATAATTATTAAATTTGCAACAATTGTCTGTTAAAAGCTTAGTTTCCTGCAGATATTGCAATGGTACTGCCAACCCCAGGCATTGCCTGCCCCAGGTATTCATTTGGGCACAAAAATCATGGAATTTTTTTTAGTCATGATTTTTAAGACAAACACATATTGGGTGCTTTTTATTTGCCTATAGGTTTCTGAGCCATTAGGTGAACTTGCTTCAGGTTTTCAGGCTTTTCTCCATAACCTGGGGGCTAGCAGCATCCTAGTTTTTAAATGAAAGATGAGATTCTCACCTAATCACATGCTTCCAGCAGTTGGAGCTTTAAGAAAAATACCAAATATTGCAAGGCACACAATAAAATTAGAGTGGGTAACATTGCCTGAGGGCCTGATTCTCAGTTCACTTAAAGCCCCTTTACACTACCAAAGAAGAATGGTCTTCGTGTAAAGGATTCAATATATTTACCAGCTACGAAACATTTTCCCCTTGCAAAGTAAGGTTTTCTGCAATTTGCCTTTTAGGAATCTATCTTAAAAAAACCATAAGCACTTAACCTTCTGTAACAATGTTCATAAAATCCCTATAAATTGGAGTTAAAACTCTGTTCTTGAACAATGAGTGAGAGATGTTTGCAGTCACTGAAAGAATTGCAGAGAAACTACCATTGGGAAATAGGGCTGTAATTAGCTTGTGCTGACTCCCCATCAGGAAATCACTGTATGAGAGGAAAAGAAAGAGGATGTTGTTGCCCTAGGAGCTGAACTAAAAGTGAAATAGACAGACAAGAGACCAGTGAAAGACTCTGGTTAAAGGCTATTATTGGAAAGACTGTCGGGATATGGGAAACCTGATTCATTTTATTTGTTTGAACTCTGGCTGTGAAAACCTATTTATTGTGGTTTTGCTCTTTGGCCACAAAGGGCTGGTTTTAGTTTGCAAGATGCTAAATAAAGGTGAGACGATCTCTGCTCCTAAGAGACATGACCATGCTGCAACAGGTGCACACCCAATGAAATAAACTACATGCACAAACAATGTAGCTGTGTGCTCCAGATCCATAATCGTACATACAGAGCCTGGCCCAAAGCCCTTTGAAATCAATGGACAGAGCCTCACTGACTTCAGTGGGCTTTGGATCTGGCCCACAGTGAGGCTTATGCATCCACAGCTACCTGTTTCTTCAGCAGGGATGTCTTTGCTATAGAAGTATTTTTTAACAAAGTTTATCCTTTAAAGTCCTCATGCATACATTTCGTCCAACACAAAACAAGCCAGTGCAAACCAGCATAGCAACACAGTGTATTTTACCACAACAGACCTACTTTTTGGATATTGTGCCAAGACTTTGACATAAGCATTGCAGAATTGTTTTCTCTGCCTAGGTAACAGCTCAGCCATTCCCTTTCAGATTTGATATCCTTTTGTTATCAGCTTTTCTTGTGAATGAGCGCCTGACATGTTTGGAAATGAAGTGAAATTCAGTTTCTCCTCATGATTGCAAAATATCACTCAAAAAGACTGAGAGCATTTGTTTTCAGAGAAAATTACGTATGTTGTGGTTAAATCATCCAACTGTCATCTTGGATGAAGCAATATCAGCTGGCAAAGGAGGGCATATCTACTACCTGTAAGTCCATAATTGTGGACTAAGATGAGTTAAAAGAAATTCAGCTTCTCCTATAGGGCACTTGTGTACCCTAAAGTTGTTCAAAATGAAGAGCTTGATCCTGCAGGTCTTGAGCACCTGCAACACCCAGTGATTTCAGTGGTACCTGAGGACACCCAGCTACTTTGTGATCAGATCTTAATACAGTGTGATTAGTCATGGGATCCAAGAATATCTATGACATTCATTCTTGGGACTCTAACAGAGTCAGGGCAGATCTAGACAGCAAAATCACCAGATTGACTAAGAGGAAAACAAAGGTCCTTTAAGCAGAAAATGTTGCTCCTCTCTTTAGAGGACTGGATCCTGAGAGAGACTGAGTCCCTGCAACTCCCACTGATCCTGGTATCTTTCAGGAAGCATTTAATGCAGGCTGGGACCCACAGAGAATTTATATCAGCAATAATAGATATATATGGTATTGATGACTGGGTTAATTGGAAAATGTGGCATTTTTTGGCTCTGGTTTGGATTTGGCTTTCCATAGTCAGCAGTGGCTGAGCTTGGTCATGGTAGAGATGGGGTCCCTGTTACCCATTTCTGGATGGAAAATACCTTCAGGGAAAATTGAACTAGAATGTTATTTCAAAAACTGAAGATAGATAGTTAGTTTCTAAATAATGTTTAACTACCAATCATCAGACAGACACCTCTAAATCTTTTATCAGGTAGCAGGATTTTAAATAAAAAGAGCTTTAAGAACATATATTTCAGGGAATATATAGTTTGAGTATCTTAATATTTTTGAGTTTTCTGGGTCACATTTTTAAAAATTTGTGGCATTCAAAGAATCTGTTTTCTCAATAGATATTTCCTATTTTTCTTCATCTTCGTGCCCACCAAAGGTTTTATATTAAGTGATCTTTATCCAAATCTTTTTCATGGGTGGAGTTTCCCAGTTGGATAGGATAATATAATATCCCACAGCTCTGCAGGTTCTCCTTGTTTGGAGGTATTCAAATTACTGCCTAAATTTTCAACAGACGTGTATCTCTGCTCGGTTAGCAATTTCTCATCTTCTGTCCGTAAACAGAGACCTGGAAGTTCCCCAGGAATTCGTAGCATTCCACTGGGGTTCATTCTCAGCTCAACACTGTGTCTGAGCTCTATGCTGATGCTCTGGGATTTGAGCCATTTGTATAATGAGGCTCTCTCTCTGCCTGCTGATGACATACAGCTGTATTTTTCTTTTAAGGTCATTTCTTCCCAGTGCTGTTTTATTGTTGTCTGATGCCTGTAAGATATTTGCAGCATAATAAACCACAGGTGTTTGTTTGGAGGCACCTGTTCCTGCTGTCACAGGAACAGAACTTATTTCTGTATTAGCAAGAGAACTTGCCTCAATCCTTACATGTCACTGTGATGGGGTTCACTCACTGCAGGTGGCATCTCCTTAGGGATCAGTTCTCACCCAGTCTGGTGCCCTCTTTCATTGGTTATTCAAGCTGTGATCCTTCTCTCTCTCTTCACGACTCAGGGTGCTCCCTTTTCATGACTCAGCCCTTTGGCCAGGTCACTATATAGTCTTCCCTTTCTGGAGTAACAAAGTCCTTTTGGACCAGCTGCTCAGTTGGCATCTCCAAAGCACCTGTGCCACTTCCCAGTGGCTGGTAGGGGAACCCAGGCCTGCTCTCTTCATTGGATTCCAGCCCAAAAACCCTATAACAAACAGCCAAGATTCACACAGTCCTACCCTTTGACGGTGTTTCCCTGGGCTTCTTCCTACCAAGCCCTCTCAGGCATTCTTTTACCACAGCTCCTTTGGGGTTGACTCTTCTTCCAGGTCTAGAACCCCAGGGTTTATTCTTCCTCTTGGGTTTTCACCTCCCCTGCTCTGTGCTCCCAGAGAGTAACTGCAGACTCTCTCCCTGCACCCCACTTCTGCTGCAAAGTTCCTGGTTTTATACTCCAGCCTACTCTTTCCCAGCTGGGTTTCTTGTTCAGTCAGGCCTGGATCCCCTCCCGGTGCAATTTAAGTGATTAATTGACCACATAGTCACCTAGCCACCAGCAGGGGCAGCAAGTTATATGGGTCCTTGGTGCCTAGGCTCCTGCAATATTCAGAGCCTGGAGACCTAGCTCCACCAATGCTTGGAGCTGGGTCTCTCCCCTGGCCCTGCCTGCCCCTCCCCTGCATGCCTTCCCTGGTCCCCTGGCCCCTCACTTGATGCCCCCTCTGCTCTGCTGGCTCCCGGCATCAACTGCCACCATGGGGTCCTAGTGCCCCCCATCCCCTAGTGTCAGGCAGGCTGACCCTGACCCTGCCCTTCTGCCTCAGACCCTTCCCTTTTCCAGTGGGACCCTCCACCAGCACAGTCCCCCCCGCCCCCACCGGCAGTCACCACTCCTGCCCCATGCTGGGCAAGGGGCAGCCATCCCTTACCCCCAGTAAGGCTAAGTGAGGGGCAGCAGCATGGGAGAAGGTGCATATGTGATGGCAGACCCCTGCTCAGCACCTACCACAGGGGAGGCGAGGGGGCTTCCTGGACCTGAGGGGGCCCTAGGAGCACATGCAGTGACAGTGGTGTGAGGTGAGTATGCTACCGGGGAGTGGAGAAGAGGAGTCCTCCTCTCTGGCCCCAGCCCTAGGGCTGCCTTCCTGCACCCCAAACTCCTAATCCCCAGCCCCGTCCCACCCCAGAGCCCACACCCCAGCCAAAGCTCTAACCCCCCGTGCTCCAACCCTCTGCCCTAACTCTGAGCCCCTCCCACACCCCAAACCCCTCAGTCCCAGCCCTGAGCCCCCTCATGCATCATGAATCCCTCATCCCTGGCCCTACCCCATAGCCCTCACCCCTGCACCTCCACCCTCTGCCTGAGCTCCACCCACTCCCCAAACCCCTCATCACCAGCCCCGCTCAGAGCCCTCACATTTTTGCATTTTTAAAAAAAATATATATGGGCTCACAAGGCAGGTATGTGGGGGCAAGGCTTGGACCTGTTCTGGGCAGCACCAAAAATTATACAAACCTGCCACCCCTGGCCACCAGGGACAGTTGTGAATATCTCATCACAGTCACCTTGTACTTAGATTTTTGGCCCTCAACTTTCCATACCCAAGATAGAGTTCTGCATATACCTTGTTGCTGGAAGACTTTATAAAAATACCATTGCTGAAGTATAGTTCTCTACAATATTTGTAGCCAGTCTCTAAAATATTTGTAATAGTGTTCCAAGATATCATTGTGTACATACAAATAAAAATCAAGAGACTATTTCCCACCCTGCTCAGATGGTCAGTAAAAGTAAACTGATGCCCATGCAGATTTCATGTTTGATAGTCCAGATTTGCTCACCTGTATTATCCATTTTTTCTCTTAATCTCCTTGGATATCACCTTAGTAGCTGTATCTAAATGAAAGATTATAGTCATGTGGAAGGAAATAGTTATATGACTCTGGCTACTTCCTTGTTAAAGAAAACTGCCTGTAAGAATTTGGGAAGTGTTAACAAGGCAAAGAGTGTTCCTTTCATACCAACTTTTTTGGAGGGGAGGGGGAATTTTTCACACACACACACACACACACACCAACTCCCTGCTCTGTGAGGCTACTTAAATCTCTACTAATTAAAAAAAGATCTTACTTTATTGTCATCACATCCAGTTCCAGCACTTTGGTTGTCAGGAGAGTATCAACCCTACAATTTGCACTCCCCTATGTACTGTATTAACTAACATTCCCCTCCGTTCCTCTCGCTCATTTCTACCTTTCAATTCTTGCTTCAGTCACTTGGCCCTAGTGTGTGGGGTACTCTTCCCAGAGACACTTTGTGTTTATTCAAATATTACTTGGCTCAGTGACCAGAGGCATCACATAGGGTCTCAAGCTGGGGGGTGGGGGGTTGGAAGGGGAAGAAGGTGAAATCTAAAAAATTTATTGAATATTTCCTGAAATTTTACCAAATCATATCAGCAGCTGGTATGGAGGCTAAAGGAGGAGCAGTAGGTGCAGTTTAGGGGTGTGGGATGAAATTGTTTGGAGAGCAGAGACTCTAGCAGAGGGAGGAGATTGGGGAAGAAGATTTAGGTGCTGCAGTCAGGTGGGTCAAAGGGAGTGGAGGATGAGCATTACAAGGTCTGATACTGAGACATGATGTTGAATTGCTGGGCAGGATTAGTACTTTTCTGCACAATCCCCCCTCTCTGCACTAACACCCCCTTGTGGCCAGGCTGGGCCCTTCACTCTGGACACATGCCTGTGACTGAGCCAGCCTGGCCCCACCCTGCGTCGCCTCAGGTCTTACTAGGAGAGGGCAGCAAAGTTTGAGCTCCTGGGTGGAGCTTGAACAGGGTGTGCAGTAAAACATGCCTGGCAGCGGCAATGCTGTTCCATAGGCAACAACTACCCCTTCCCTGGAACCAGCATCCCCAGAGCCAGCTCTTTGGCACCCCCTCTCCCTGGTATCCCCAGAGCCAGTTCCTTGTCATCTTCTATCCCCCACAGCAGCCTGAGAGCCAGGGTCACCCCAGCTGACTGACAGCAGAAGCAGCCTGAGAGCCTCCACCCCTGCCACTCTCTTTGAGCAGAGGGAGGAGCCTTGCCAGCTCAGCACCGTGCTGCCTCTGAAGCTGCAGCAGCAGCAGCACTACCATTCAGGGGACAACATTTTATCAGATGTGTTGGGGGTGTTTTCCCCTCTACGACACCCTGTCTGTGATGAAAGAGGCAAAGCAGTTGTGGTCAGCTAGAGCTGTTTATTTCATAACACTGCAACACAGATCATTCTTGTGTATGCTGATGTCCAGCTGAGGAAGAGTTGCCTAGCTGTAAAGCCAATCAAATTCAATCCCATGGAATTATTTACCTTTCCCGACACTTTCTCCTTATCTACCTGAAATTGTAACTGATTGTGTTATATGCGCTCGGTACAAATAAGGCCCACAGACCCCAGTGAAAAAAGCCCATCTCTTTTCCCTAATGTCATTGTTTCATTATTCATATTGGGTCAGACTGTGCCTGGCCCTTGGGCTGACAAACAGTGAAAAGGGAAGACTGTAAGGAGCCTTGTGCCACCCATATACAGGCCAGGTAGAATTTCAGTCGCTTGCGCTGAGGAGAACACAGACACTATTCCATTCCCACTCTCCTGGGAGAAAATCATTCTCCAAAGGGGGAAGAAGGCAGGCCTCTCTCTGCAAAAGCCTCCAGAGCAGGATTGATACATAAGGGGGAAGAGGCTTCATACCAGGCACAGTGCCCCTGCAAAATATGGTGTTCAGGGAGACGGTCTGCCTCTTTGAGGTATTGGACAGGAACCAAATAAAGAAATTACCCAATTTCCTCTAAAAGAGCCACCTAATATTGAGAGACACAGCATGGGCACTGGAAAGGTTGGATTCTATTTCCAGCTCTGTCACTTACATGCTTTGTGACCTTGGGCAAGTCCCTTCACCTCTCTGTGCCTCTGTTTCCTTTTCTCACCTATTCAGAATGTGAAGTCTTCAGGGCAGGGACTGTCTCTCACTATGTCTGTACAGCGCCACATGCAAGTGGGCCTCGATCCAGCAAAGCACTTAAGCAAATGCCTTACTATAAGTGTCTGAAGTCCGGGGGCTACCCAAATACTTAAAATGAAGCACGTTGTCAAGCACGTTTTTTGGCTGGGGACTCTAGGAGCTCCTAGGATACAAACAGTATTTTTGTCAGTGGCCCTGAAATATTTTGAAAGATGAGGCATTCACTGTACATGGCCATTAAGGGCAATATTGAGTACCAAGCAACGTTAATTCACAAACTGGCCATGTAGCTGGGCAATCCCACAGGACATGCTTGCTTATTTTTAGCCTTTAGAAGGTTTCCTTTCCATACAATGTATGTGTCACCACATTATGCAATGTAATGTTATTTGCATATGTACACTGAATGAATGATTTCAAAAGCCAGAAGCTTTGCAAATGAAGTACAAATGAACAATCTTTCCAGTATACTAAAAAAAATCATCCCCTACCACTATTTTACTGGTTAGGTCCCATGATAGATCTCTTCCTTCCACGATCTCTAGCTTCCCTTCTCCTGCAGGGTCTCTCCTGCTAGCAGGTGCTTGTTTCCACCACTTTTGGGCACCTAAAGGGCTGCTGCTGTTTATCTTGGCATTTCCATTGGATAGGAAGCCACACTTCAAACAAATGCCTATTAACAGCTACATTCTTACTTTCAATAAGCAACACAAATAATTAAAACTGAAAATACGTAACCTTCATACATTTACATACGGAAAGGTCACTCAGGAACAGCTGCAGAAAGGCCCTATGCCTGCCAGCGGAAAGCTACCCAAAGTCAGAGAATGCTTTGTATCGAGGTCCAATCCTGATCATTCTCAACTCCCATGGACTTTAATGGGAGTCAGCAGCACTCAGAAATTCCAAAGAGTGTTCAGGGCCTGCTGTTCCCATTGAATTCAGTGGCTCTCAGGATCCAATCTTTCAGGAAGGAAGTGTGAGCCCTGAGTAGCATTTGACTCCACGTGCGGCCCCGCTGGCTTCCCTGGGACTGCTCACGCTCAGTAGGAGTAAGGGTGTCCAAATCTGATCCAATTTGATTTGCATTTTTGCTGAGTATGACACTCAGTGACATGTAGTTCCCCCATATTTCTCACTGCATGTACAATCGGCTGCCAAGACATATTACTATAGCACCTAGCAGTCCCAGTCATGGGCCAGGATCCTTCTTGTGCTAAGCACTGTACAAACATCAAACAAAAAGATGGCCCCTGCCTCAAAGAGCTTACAATGTACGTTTAAGACAAGAGATGGCGGATGCGCACAAACAGATGGGAGAGTACAAGGAGTCAGCATGATAGGCCAGAGTCTAGGAAACCAAGAGCCCAGCCACTGTCAAGTTTTTCTGTAAGCATCACAGCAATGGAGAGAGCAAAGGAAGAATTAGAAGGAAGATAATAAGGCAGCTTTGAGATGTTTATGCGGAGCTCCTCCCAAGCCTGAGGGTAGCTTAGGAGAAAGCAGGAAGGTGCTTGATTGAAAATTTGACAAGTAGGCGACGGAGGCTGGCATCACAAGGTGATCAGAGGGAAGCACTGACAGCTCAGTAGTGAATCAGACATGATAGACAGGTTGGCGATAGGTCATGAAGGGCCTTGCAAATAAAGACAAGCAGCTTATATTTGATGCAGTAGAGAAGTGGGAGCCAGTGAAGGGATGTGAACAGAGGGAGGACATGGTAAAATGATGGGCTACAACAGCATTCCAATTGATCTGAGCAGGGCAAGGCTGCATTTGTCAAGGGCGCAGAGACGGATGTTGCAGTAATCGAGATGTGAAATGATGAGCGCTCACATGAGAGTTTAAGCTGTGCAGATGGATAGGAAAGGCCCTATCTTAGAGCTGTTATGCAGAAAGAATTTACAAGATGTAGACATAGCCTGGATGTGAAGACCTAGAGGGAGGTGTGAATCAAAGACAATGCCCAAGTAATGGGCCTGAGTGACAGGCGGGATAATGGCATTGTCCACAGTGATCAAGGAAGGAAGTAGTGGGAAGGCTGGAGGAGGTGGAGATTAGGAGCTCGGTTTTAGCTTTGTTGAGCTCAAGTTGATGGCTAAACATTCACAAGGCAATGTCGGATACAGGCTGAGATTTTAGTTTGGACACAAGGAGACAGGGCTGAGAGAGAAAAGTTTACCTGTGAATCATCAGCAAAAAGGCTGAATTTGTAGTTGAATTCGTGTTTGCAGATGACATTACCCAGAGGTAAGGTGTAGAAAGAAGAGAAGGGGACCAATGGCAGAATCCGTTGAACTCCCACAGGAAGTTGGAGGGTAGATGAGGAGAATCCACTACAGCAGGGGCAGGGCAAACTTTTTGGCTTGAGGGCCACATCAGGTTTCGTAAATTGTATGGAGGGCCTGTTAGGGGCGAGGGTCGTGGCCCGGCCCTCCACCTCCTATCTGCCCCCCCAGGACTCCTGCCCCATCCAACCCCCCCCATTCCCTGACGGCCCCTCTGGGACCCCTGCCACATCCACACACTCCCACTCCCTGTCCCCTGACTGCCCATGGACCCCTGCCACCCCATCAACCCCTCCTCTCATTCCTGATGCCCCCCAGGACTCCTACCCCATCCAACCACCCCTTCTCCCTGTCCCCTGACTGCTCCCGGAACCCCTGCCCTTGACTGCCCCCCACCGGCCCATCCAACCCCCTCCTTCCTGACTTCCCCCCTGGGACCCCAGCCCCCATTCAACTCCATTTCCCCCCGACCACCATCCACACCCCCGCCCCCTGACCGCCACCCCAAACTCCCCTGCCCTCTATCCAACCCCCCTGCTCCCTGTCCCCTTACCGTGCTGCCAGGAGCACCGGTGGCTGGCAGTGCTACAGCCACATTGCCCAGCTGGAGCTGGGCCATGCTGCTGCCGCCGCCACCACACAGCACAGAGCACTGGGTCAGGCCAGGCTCTGCAGCTGCACTGCCCCAGGAGCTTGCAGCCCTGCTGCCCAGACCATTGCACCGGCGGTGGAGAGAGCAAGCTGAGGCTGCGGGGGATGGGAGACAGCAGGGGAGGAGCTGGGGGTGAGCCTCCCAGGCCAGGAGCTCTACAGGACACACTGAAGCAGTGATTAAAGAGGTAGGAGGAGAACCAGGAGAGGACAGCATCATGAAAGCCAGGGTTAGACTAGATTTCAAGACAAAAAGTATGATCAACAGTGTCAAAAAGACCTGACAGATCAGAGGATAAGGATAGATCACAGGTAGTGAACTTTAGCTAAGAAGCAGTCATTAGAGACTTTGGCAAAAACTGTTGGAGAGCAAAGGAGCAGAAACTGGATTGGAGATGATGAACTTAGAGTAACAGAATTTAAGGCCAAAAGGGACCACCAAATCACCTAGTCTGACTTGTACATCTCAGGATACCAGCATACCCAGCACCCACAACTTAAACCCAACAACCAAACTAGACCAAAGTATTACAGCTTACAGAAGACTAGGCTATTGTGTGCCATGGGCAGAGAGACTAGGAGGGACCAAGGTGCACCAATGCCCAAAGCCCCTGCAATGGCAGAGAAACAATTAAGTGAGATAATCCTGGCAAGTTACCGACATGCTGCAGAGGAAGGCAAAAAAACCAAAACAAGTCTGACAATCTGACCTAGAGGAAATTCCTTCCGACCCCCACATATGGTGATCAGTGAGACTGAGCATGTAAGCAAGAACCAGCCAGCCAAACACCTGAAAAAGAATGCTCAGTGCCACCGCAGAACACTGGCCACCACCTTCCAGTGTTCCATTTGCAGCTGTGGCTATCCCTGTTGCTTCAGAAGGATAGTAATTTAAAAAAAAAAAACAGAATACGTTGGCAGGAGGAGCCCTTCCTGATCCCTACAGATGGCTGGCTGAAGCCCAGAAGCCCTGAGTTTTTAAGAACATAAGACATAAACCAGAAGAGAGCCCCAAGGCTGCTGAGCCCTGCCCCTTACAATCACAAGCAACACTTTCATAAAATGACATTCACAAATTTGTCCAGCTCTCTCTTAAAACTAATTAAGTTTTTTTGCCCCTACAACTCCCATTGGGAGGCTGTATCAGAACTTCCCCTCCCCTCACCTTCCAGCCTCAGTTTGTTCATGGCCTGTTTATATTCATGAGTTCTTGTGCCAACTTTGTCCTTTATCTTAAATAACTCTTCACCCTCCCTGGTATATATCCCCTAATGTATTTATAGACAACAGTCATATCCCCTATCCGCCTTCTTTTTGCTAAACTCAACAGCTACGGTCTTCCAGTCTCCTCTCACAAGATAGGCCCTCCATACCACTGATCATCCTAATAGCTCTTCTCTGCACCTGTGCCAATTTAAATACGTCTTCCTTGAACATAGGTGCCCAGAACTGTACACAGCATTCCAAATGCAGTCTTACCAGTGCCTGGTACAGTAATGTTAATACTGCTCTATCTCTAGTGGAAATGCCTCACCTGATACATCCTAGGATTGCATTTGCCTTTTTCACAGATGCCTCACACTGGTGGCTCATAGTCATCCTGTGATCGACCCACACATACTGGAGAGGAACTTCAGACAGTGATTGTAGACAGTGCATTCAGTATATTTAGAGATGAAAATGTGATATGTCTATGAATGGTACATGCGGTCTGATGTAAAGTGATGAGCAAAGTAAAAAGAAAAAAAGTTACTCTTACTGGAAAAATACTTCTGTTATCTGAAAATAATATTACACAAGTTTCTCTTTTTGGAAAATATCTATTCATTTGCTTCATAAACATTTCCTAAGGAGAAAACTATTTTATGAGCATATGGCACTTGTCTCTGTTTTGGATGTAAAAACGTCTGGTATTTTGCTGACTTCATTTCATTGTGAGTCACTTTGTAGCTTTGTATAAACACCAGGGTATTTTCATCAATTAGAAATAACTGAAATATTTTTAACATAACATTCCCATTATGTATTTGTAATCTTGTAAGAGCTCCCAATGTCCTAGACTCTGTCCACAGAGAGAGAGAGAGAGAGAGAGCTGCAGACATGCAGTCCCTGCCCCAAAGAGATTACAGTCATGGAAACCTCACCTTGGAACCCATGATTCTGTCTTTTCTATTTGTCTAAATTAATAATAGTTCTTGAAATGTCTATAGCATGTTTCTCTTCAAAGCAAAAATTGTCTTGCTTGCTGCATGCCTGATCATTATAACAGCGGTCACCTAAAGGGTGAAATCCTGGCTCCACTGAAGTCAATAGCAAAACTCCCTTTGACTTCAGTGAGGCTGAGATTACCCCCAAAATGTGCAATCTTTAACTTTTAGGAACACCATTTCCAGATACAAAAAGTCTTGCAATCTGCTCCATCAGTGAAAAAATCTGCAACCCAGTTCATTACTTTCATATTCCAGTGATTGTGCTATTTTCAGATACTGATGGTGAGCACTGCATCTCACTGATTCAGTTACCCCTCCTCTGTCATGCATTCCTGCATATTATTAGCTAACTGGATACCAAAGGTGAACAAATTCATGGTTCCAGCACTACATTTATGGCCAGATTAAGCCTGGCTCTGTACTGGACTTCTAGAGTGAAAAAAGGAGATAGGGAACCTGTTTTTCCCCAGTCCAATACATCTGTGAAAACAGGTGCCATAATATTACTACAAAGAAGTGGGCAGCACCATGGGAAACCAAGCCAGCAATCCATGCTCCTGAGACGGCCTCTCTGGGAGGGGCAGAAGTGTTGACCATCTTATGCACTGATAACCACCAGCAGAACTATGCAGCTCCAAATCACTCCCTACTGAGGACCATGGTATAAATGTCCTGATCCACAGTTCAGCCCTCTAACTGCAAATCACTTTTCCTCTCAGTAGCTCAGCTTTCAGTATCTTCTCTCTTGTGAGGTCATAATTTCAGTGGTATTCTGTTTGCCATAGAGTCTTCCAGAGCAGAAAAGACTTGAATTTCCATAGTTAAAAAAAAAACAGAAACAAACCTTTGTGCTAGGTGCTGTACAAAGAGTCTCCCAAAGAGCTTTTAAATCTAAGTAAAAAGACAAGAGATAACAGACAGATACAGGCAGACAGGGGAGTACGAGGAAACAGTAAGACAATAGGCAAAATTAGACATGCAGGGAGTGAAGGGTAGAAAACTTCAGCAGAGTGAACAAGTCCCCAAACAAAAGTGAATTTCAGAAATGCAACCTTCTTCCCCTCCAAAAGCCATGAATTTGAAATCAACAGCCTGTCCTGGTGAATTTCCTTGCCCTTCCAAGATCTGACACTAGATGGTGGTACTGAGGTCATTATAAATGCTGTAGATCCTTTGCAACACATCAGAAGGCTCTCAAGAGAGCATTGATCATCTTCTTTTGCCATGAGAGCGTGTGGTTTCATTGTTATATTACTGCAGACTGTAAAGGCCATTACATTACTGTGAAAAGAACAGGAGTACTTGTGGCACCTTGTGGCACTAACAAATTTATTTGAGCATAAGCTTTCGTGGGCTACAGCCCACTTCATCGGATGCATGCAGTGGAAAATACAGTTACAGCGTGTATGGTAACACCCATTGTTTCATGTTCTCTGTGTATATATATATATATCTTCCTACTGTATTTTCTACTGCATGCATCCAATGAAGTGGGCTGTAGCCCATGAAAGCATATGCTCAAATAAATTTGTTGGTCTCTAAGGTGCCACAAGTAGTCCTGTTCTTTTTGTGGATACAGACTAACACGGCTGCTACTCTGAAACCTACATTACTGTGAGGAGTCTTATGCATTACGAGCATAGTAGTAGTAAATATTTGATTTATATTATGGAGGAGACCAAAAGACCCAATGTGTGTAAATCTTATTTTTTCCTGAATTTGTTTGTCTATCCTTTGTTTTTATTCTGTTCTGAGCCTGGTCTCTAAGGCCAGTTTGCCTGCATTATAAGTTACAGATTATCTTAAATTAAACTCATAGAAACCTTGAAGCATTTTATTATCCTAATTGTTATATTGGAATTAACCAGGCTACCTTTTGGCTGTATTATGCACAATCCCAAGAATAATGATAATGATAGTACATCATCAATAATAATCACAGTATAAACAAATTGCAAATAATAATGTCACAGCATGGATTCAGAAAACTTGTTTCACAGTAGCCTCTCGTCTTTGCAAGAAGCTGCTGAAGGAAAAGTCATAAACTCTCCAAAAAGATGCTTATCACCACTGTAGGATATTTTCTTCTTATGCTAATGAGGCATGACTTCATTGCCAGCAAAAATCAAAACTATTCAAAGTTTAACAAAGGCCCATCAAAAGAGATGATGAGCAGTAAGCAGTGTTAGTCTCATATCATATGTCTCATTTCCTTCACCCAACAATTTTGTTTGATCACTCTGCCAGAGCTAAAGTTGTCTCGTGGCATATCTATACTACAGGCCAAAAGCAGCACAGCTGCAATGCCGCAGCTATGCCACAGTAGCGCTGGAGTGTAGACGCTTCCTACATCAACAGAAGGGGGTTGTCTGTTGATGTAGGTAATCCACCTTCCCGAGACATGGTAGCTAGGTCAACAGAAGAATTCTTCCATGGACTTAGAGATGTCTACACTGAGGGTTAGGGGAATGAATTTTTCATGCCCTTGAAAGACGCAGCTAGGTCAATCTAAATCTTAAGTGTAAAGCAGGGATCAGTGCTTCCATTGTAAACATATTTTTAGGGGGGTTATTGCTAAACTGTAATAATGCCTTTGGCACTGAAATCTGGAATTCAAGCTCTCCGCTTGGGAGAAAAAAATAGCCTCCACGTTACAACTAATCCCATCAAACCTTATTTTGAGTTTACAGAAGGCAAAATAAAGTGGTTTGGCTCATGGAATCATAGATATTAGACATGGTTAAGAACTAGGAGTTCACCTACTTAGGCAACGCTCCCCTAGACCTCGAGAGACACACAGATCCAATTTAACAGCTGCAATCTGCAGTGCTTCAAAAGTGAGTAGTCAGTTAAAACTAAGTGACTTTTTGTGACAACCCAAAAGGAGACATCTTTTGTTTAACAGTTTTGCAAGGGACAACCTTGATAAATGTTACTTTGGCTTTGGTTATTCCAGAAGAACAGAAGTGTAGTGTAATGGATATGGGTAATATCTTTTACAATATTTTGTGAGTCCTCTAGAGGCCATTACTGCATTCTGTGTTCCAGAACCCATGAAGAATAGCAGTGTTGGTACATTTTGCTGGGGCCTGCATGTAGTATCTAGTTAGTAAACCCGTTTATTTAGACCTCACTGTTCCACCAGAGGAAGGGAAGGATAGGATCAGAAGAGGCCTGTTGATCTACTTTTTTATGTCCCATTCTCCTAACGCTTGCTGTCACCATGGGGTGCCTATTTGAAACCTTTCCTAGAATATTCCCAAACTATCCTCCCAACTAAATCAGAGCCTGCTGACATATTTGTCTTTACAAATAAATTATTTGTTTCCCAACACATGGGCCCTAAAGTTTGGTAATAGGTCATATGGCTTCATATATTTTCTATATGGTATTACTTGAGATTGCTTGGCTCTGCTGCCTAGTCTTGAATCTTGTCACTTTAACCATTTTAATTTTTTAAACAAATATCACCTAGTGTTTCACAACTAGTTTCATTAACCAATTGGCACCTTTTTCACTGAGCTCCTTAAACAAACTTCTGTATGTCCACTCTGGCATTTTTTGTCTTCAAAACAAGGGTTCTGTTAAAATTTGTTTCCAAAATATTTTTTGCTGCTGATGTACTATGAACAACAGGATCCCTTTGTGACCCCCACTAGAGATTAATGTGTCGGTATCTGTGTCTTTCTGTGGAATGGAAGACGTCAAAGCTAAAAGCTTCCTTATCCCACAGCTCATCAGTTCCAGTCCTGTTGTTTTTCCAGTTTTCAGAAAAATCTTTGGCAAGAATCACCATGTTTCCACTCACCAAATTTCCAAGAGTCTTCTCTACAGAGCTCTTTCTTTTTCTTTTCATTGACTCTCTGATCATAGTAAACGCAGACCTCTAGCAGGACTGTGGACCAGACATATGTAGGAGCCAGATGAGCTATGGCCTGGGACAGCAGTAAATGAGCAGTGAAATCCAGCAATCAAATGAGAGAGTTAAAAGGAATCACAGGTGATTTCTCATGTTTTTATTGATTGAACTCAAATGTGCATTTCACTCTGGCCCATTGGATGGCTGGCTGCTCATATGAGGACACTGTGTCCAAAACATTCTTCCAGACACTTGAAATCTGTTTGTCAAAATTGGCAGATTTTGGACCATTTTTCACTTTGTCTGACTTAAGATGGAGCAGGCTGAAAAAAGCAACATTTTTTATCTCAGCTCTTGACAGCTGAAAGGGTAAATCTATGAATGTTCTGACTTTGTGCATATGAGTGAGTGTGGTGATGTCCTCTAGGTGGCTGGCCCACAGAGAGAATAAGGGACCTACTATTATTAGCTGTTTGTCTCTGCTCAAATGGCAGAGGTCTGTGGTTTGG
The DNA here is from genome assembly GCF_003597395.2 of Chelonoidis abingdonii. NCBI lineage: Eukaryota > Metazoa > Chordata > Testudines > Testudinidae > Chelonoidis > Chelonoidis abingdonii. The sequence goes on from NC_133769.1 coordinate 332,334,121, forward strand.
GCTCCCCTTTGAGGGGTGTGATTTATAGAATTAGGCCCACATTTTCAAGAATAACCTTTAAGGCCTCAAATCAGCAAAGCAAATGCACTTTAGCATGAGTTCAACTTTAAGCACATAACTAGTCTCATGTAAGGCAAACGGACTACTGACATGCTTCATTAAGCACGAGTTTAAGTGCTGTGCTGGATCAAGGCCTGAATTTGAGAATCCAGCTTTAGACATCTGTGGCCTTATTTTTAGAGGTACTGAGAAAGTCTGTCCTGATGATCGGCCTACATTTTCTTCCCTTCATTTTATCCATTACTTCGATGCTGGTCCTGCCTCAAGTAACCCAGGAAATGGAAGATCTTCTCTCATTTATTTGCTTATCCTGAACAGTCAGAAATGTTATTTTTTAGAGAATGAGGTGGCTCCAGGTAAAGCTTTTAGAACCCTGCACCTCTAAAGTCAGTGGTTTGCCAGTGATTAAAAGTGGTCTCCATGTGCTGGCTCGTGCAGAATAAGTAGGTGGTTTCAGTCCAGCTTCCAGAATTGCATTCCAAGTTGTCAGCAGTCTTGGCAAAAAGGCCAAAGGCTGACTAACCGTGGAAACTAAAGCTAGCTACCCTTTCACCTACAGAAACACTCTCACCACATCAGAGTTAAAAAATATTTGCCCCAATTCTCAGTCACGTTTCTCCTTTGGAAACATAAAGCAGGAGGACAGCTGGCCTGACTGGCTTCTTGGAGATTCCCTCAGAGTACGGGGAAGCCGGGGTGGGAATTTCCCTGGTATAAGGAATCCTGTGTGACACTGAGCCAGCAGAACAAACCTCCTATGGCCCTTCTAGTCCCCAGTACAGCAGTGTGTCAGGAACATGGCTGTGGGAAACGGGGCATGGCCACAGTGCATCTGCATTCCAGCTATTCTCAGCTGCCAGAATGGCCCCAGGAGTCCTGGCCTGCCTCAAAACACAGGTTCCCCAATGGATGGTAAGGCCATTCTTTTCCCCTGTCCCCCTGCTGAGCTCAGCTGTATCTCACACTCAGAGTCACTAGCAGGGTGAGGTTGGGAAGCTTCTAATGCCTGTGCTATACCTGTTTTCATGATGGACAGAGGATTTCAGTCAACCCAGCCCCTTTCACCATCACTAAAATTGTTTTCAATAAAATAAATAGAAATGCTATTTTGTCAAGGCCACTTGTTTTCATTCTGGAACTTCTAGGAGGACGCCTGAATGAGTAAACAGGAAAACACCAGCTGTTTTTACTTCACCCATCTATAGAACCATCCTCCAAACTGACATCACGAAATGGCCCAGCTGAAGTGAATGCACCCAGTAATTTGGTCTTGATGTGGCTGTACTGGCACTCAGCGTCACGCACAATAGAAGTGAAATCCAAACAAACTGACTGTGCCTCAGGATTAGACAACTGCAATAAATCCCTGCATTGGTAGCAAGCAAACGTCTCACACATAAATCATTCCAAAACATACTGGGCCCAATCCTGCTCCCTCTACAAATGGATCCAGTGGCTCTTGTTTTGAGCTTGGTTGGGTAGCAGTAATGCTGAGCGGGGGGAGGGTCTCATAAACTTCTTTTTAGAGAAATTCATGAATGAGTCACTTTCTCAGCAGGGATAATGTGTATCTGCCTCCACTCTGCCCTCTTATGCATTAAGTCCTTATCTGTGCATTGGTGAGTGCCCTCAATTCCCCTTGACTGAAATGGAGAGGTGAGAGGGCCACTCACAGGAAGCACTCAGCACATCACAAGATCAGCTGCTAGAAACACAGTACAGAAGTAACCAGCGGTGAACCTGATCATGCAAGGTGCTGAGCCCTCTCTCAAAAGTTGCTCAACACTGTGCAGAAGGCACTCAGAACCTCTCAGCGCTAGGCCCAGTATTAGCATAATGTGAATCACTGTAACTGGCAAGAAGTATGTTTATTTTTAGCACCGATAAACTAGAATTATAGGCTGTGCGGCAGCTCTTCACTCGGAAGCCCTGGTGGGAAGAAAAACCTGCTGTATAACATTGTAATTTTGTCTCCGTTAGTGGAGTTTTCTTCCTGCAACCTGGAGATCAGCACTTTTCATTCACTACTCCAGTTGAGGAATAACAAATTGTGTCTTAAGCTGCAACTTCTTCCCTCCTGCTTTTGTAACATTTTATAATGAAATACACAACCACTGTTAAATAATAGATGTGTACAGAGCACTCTGTCTTTTGTGATCCCCAAAGGATCAGTTAAAAACTAGTTGCTTGCTAGGAGTGATCTTTAACTAAGGCCTGATCTGCACTAGTGGGGGGATCGATCTAAGTTATGCAACTTCAGCTACGTGAATAACATAGCTGAAGTGAATGTACTTAGATCTACTTACCATAGTGTCTTCACTGCGGTAGGTCAACGGCTGATGCTCTCCCATCGACTCCACCTGCGCCTCTCGCCCTGGTGGAGTACCAGAGTTGACGGGAGAGCACTCAGCTGTCGATTTATCGCATCTAGACTAGACACGATAAATCGACCCTTGCTGGATCGATCACTGCCTGTTGATCCAACGGGTAATGTATGCAAGCCCTAAACGTTGAACAAAATTGTTTTGGAAATCCTCTGGGTACTTTACAGTGGTTGCTTAAGACTGCAAGACAGGAGGTCTGCTGGAGGTGGAGCTTCATGTAGGTTTCACTGCTTTCATTTTTTATCCTACAATGTTAACCCCTTTAAATAGAACTGCCTCACAAATTTGTTAATTTTTTTATTTGCTATCGTAGAAAACAACAATGCTAAGGGAATAAGTTTGAACAGGAGATAAGTGCCTTGGTTATAAGTAATTTCTGTCTCTGTTTTAAATGTGGAGAGTAAATTCTACTCTCAGTTACACCTAGCGTGACCAGATAGCATGTGAGTAAAATTGGGACGGGGGTGGGGGGAATAGGAGCCCATATAAAAAAGAGCCCCAAATATCAGGACTGTCCCTATAAAATCGGGACATCTGGTCACCCTAGTTAAACCAATGCAAAATTGGGGTAAATACAGAGTAATTCTATTGTAACTGAGAGCAGAATTTAGCCCATACAATCAAGTTACTGCTTTAGAAAATAAGCAAATCAAGACATTAGTGATATTAATCACTGTCAGTTTATTTTGGTCTTTCTCTTTATTTAGTTAGGTGCTGACATGCATAAGTTGAAAGTAAATGGAATGTCCTCTTGGTGTTTTATTACTTGCTAAAAACTTGAAAACCACAATAGTAGTAGTCTCCGTTTATGTTAGAGAGTACAACCACTATGAACTCTGCAACAGTGAATGATAGAGGGGCTGATTCTCCATCATCCTTTACACCTGTGCAAAGTGGGTGTAAAACATTATCCAGTCAGTATGGTAGCATTTTACCCCTGATTTGTGCTGGTGTAAATGACCACCCAAGGTGCAGGACAGAGGGAAATCAGATCCAGAATCAGAATTAAACAAACAGGTCCAATTGTTTGCTGGATCTTAGACCCATAATAAAGTGGAAAGCATAAGATTTTGTAGGAAACTGAATCAAGTCCCCAGTTATTTTGTCACTAAGATGGTTCATCCAGTCCACCTGCACTACACATCCAATCTGTAATTTAGTAAGAAGTTAAAATATGGAAACAGTAGATTTCTGGGTGATAAATTGGGATCCATTCCCACATTTGGTTAGATTCTTCTTTGCAGTCACTTGACCAGCTGGGTTCATATAATACTCTTTTCCCCATGAATGCTCAGCTGCCTATTTTAACTCCCCTTCTGCCTTAACCTCATGGATTCCATCTGCTAGGTATGGGTTGAATATGATTCCCAAAGAATCACTGGGACAGACTCCAGCGTTTACTAACTTTATTTAAAGTCACTGGGAACCCCTAAATAGAGCTGTGCAGAACTAACATGAGCCTTTGGGAATTTGATCCAAGGCTTACTGTTACTATTTCCAGCAAGCACACCATTTTATTCACAATGAAAAGGCAGAAACTTCTCCTTAGGGCAAGGCAAGGCAGGGCTGAGGGAGCCCAAAAGCCATTGTAGGTTAGCCCCTTGTTTGAAGGGGATGGAATAGGCCCTGGCAGGAATGGCTGGATTTTATTCTGACAGACTGGTACAATGTGGAAATCACTAATCTAAAGGAGCACTTCTTGGGAGTTGCACTGGCGTAAATCAGGCCTCACTCTGATGGAGTCAATGGAGCTATACTGGTGTGGGCAAAAGGAGAGTCAGGCTAAAGGCTTCTTGTGACTATATAGTGGATATTCTGCTATGTCCCAGCATAGTGTTAAAAACAACTATTCCATCCACCTATGCTCACTGGACAGAATGGAGCCTCATCCATTCGGTCTGCAGAGCGGTTGCTATTCCACAATTACTGTGAGCCAGGCAGAAGTGATACAGCGGCAAATTTCCATTTAGATAGTCATGTGTGTCAAATTGCAGATAGAGGGCAGGTGTGTACTTAGGGCTTCATCGTGCCATGCCACCTTAGGGAAGCACCAGGTGGTATTCTGCCTCTTAGAGTTTCCACTGTTGCTCCCCTTTAAGAGATGCAGCTTACCCCAACCCTTCCCCCAACCCAATGTGTAAAGAGACACAGCTCTGGCCCAACTTCTTCCTCCCCATCTTTCGGGGTGGTGTGTGGCCCTGCAGCAGCAGGAAAGAGAAGTCTCTGCACCCCCCTGAGCATAGGAATTATGCTTCTTGCCCCCTCCGCCACCACAAAAGGGCCAGACAGAATTCAGCCACTAGACCCAAAGAAGCTGTATTGGCCTCCTCTTTTTCTGTTACCATAGAAATGAAAGGCAGTTTCACCAGTGGAAAATATCATTTTTCTGGAAAATGTCAACATTTCTTTCAAAAACATGCATTCCCACCTAGGCACATTCATGACAATGTCTGAATTTGCCCAGAAGAGGCAGTTTCCCAAGTCTTGCTAGTATAAAGGCCACGTGTTGGCTGGTGAGACTGTAGGACTCAATTTTGTCTTCCTTAAACCTCACGGTGTCACTGAAATGTGTCCCCACTGAGAGCACAGTGGGTGGAAAACACAGCCATTCTGATCCAGTCGTGTTTTTACACCCACTTTGCACGGATGGAAATGAAAGGCGCAAGGCAAGGGCGAGTCAGATCCTACATGCACACAGAACAGCTGACATTCAGAGCAGACCAATCTCCCCCTTGTGGGTGGGAACACGTGCAATTGAATGAAAGGCAGGTAGCATCCATGCTCTGGGACCCATGAGAGACACATAAGAATTGACATAAGGTATAAGGAGTAAAGTAAATCCCTAAGTGCTATCCACAGAGCCATGAACTACCAATACTGGTACAAAACCAGAGGGTGGGAAGCATCACTGCTCTACAGAGCAAGGAATGAGTTAAGTAACCCCCTGCTAACCACAGCGTTCCTCCTGGCATCGATACAAATAAAACATGAACTAGATAGGTCCATGTAAAGCATTCCTGAGTAGCTGGATCTTTTCCTTTCCTTTTAGACCTTTCTTTCAAGTGTTTCTTCTTTGATTTCTGAATGAAATTTCTGCCTTGCCTTTGTGGTCAACCATCCCAACCCTCTAAAGATCTCACAAGAGCAAGCCTCCTTTTCAAGAGTTAGTAATCATGTGTAAAGAATTTTGGACATAAATACTCCAGGGATGTGTTCAAGAATAAGCTCCAGCAGAAATACACAAGTAAAAAAAGGGATAAAAGCCTAACTGAGCCAACTTCACTTCCTCTGCTACACAGCTCTTCGAGTTAATGGGCCCTTCATCATCATCTTGCAGTCCACAGAGGCTTTCCTTCCACAAAATACCTAAGGCTGAGGATATAAGCTACTCTGCTTCATACATCACATAAATCTACAAGAAACACTTATTTTACTGTTTTAGCATAATTGATGCTGAAGTATAAAGGTTATTTTTTTAATTTACTGTATCCCATCTGCCAGGTGGTGTTGGAAGCAATAAAAGCCAGAATCAAACACCCTCAGCTCAATCCACCATCCAGAATTTCTGGAATCACTAAATTTCTTCTCTGGTCACCCTCAATATGCAATTCTCACTCACAAGCACTGAGTCTGTGTATGAAACAATCTCTTTATAGGGGAAAGAGGGACACTGGAACAACTTGGGAAAACACAGCAATAATGTATCATGTTTATGATAAATAAAACCCTGCCCCACTTTGGCAGTTGTCCATTAACTCAGTTCCCTGCCCACCAGTGTGAGTGTCCAATAACCTTGTTTCAGGCTGTCTGAAGGTTCAGGCAGACATCTCTGCATCAGTAATACCACTCGGGTTCCATAAATAACAGCTGAGATTCTGGTGTGATCACATGTCTCTAGCAGCCAAGATCCCATGAGAAAGTAGGGCAAATCCTGAAGTCCATCCAGTTTTTACTGAGTTAGAGATAGAATCATAGAATGTCAGGGTTGGAAGGGACCTCAGGAGGTCATCTAGTTCAACCCCCTGCTCAAACCAGGCTCCTACTAAGGCAAAATTCTCACTGAATTAATAACTTATAAATCAAATATAATATTTAACCCATGGAAGTAAATGAAACTTTTGCCTCTGTAAGGACCTCAGTTTGCTTTACATCTCATGATGGCTCATACCAAGCAAAAGTTATTAAATCAAGTAGAAATAATGACAACGTAATAGTGTTATCTCTTCTCAGGCCATTTTAATCTAGTGAACTGTTAGGAACTAATGATGTCTTAGACGGCAACTTTGCAATATTGGTTTTGTCTCTGAAGTAATGTGGACTCTTGAGAAATCTTATGTATAACAGCATTATTTTATTTGCCATCTGCTTCTAGAACTTATTTTTGTTATAATTTATATCAAAATGTTCAGGCCATTACACCCCATAGTACATTAGATCATCTACTGTTTTGAGATGTTAAATGCAAGAGTGGTTAACTTACACAACTATTTTCTTGTTTGTGTCTCCCCCATATCTACTTCTCTATGTCTGTTTCTCTACTTATAAGTATTTCTAATGCACCTATTACCACATATCCTATTTGGGAAATACCATAGTATGTAGTCACTAATCCTAGGAATTCTGTGCGTACATAAAAACATACATAAGAAAGGCAAACTGGGTCAGCCAATGGACCATTTAACCCCACATCATGTCTTCCGACAGAGTCCAGTGCCAGATGATTCAGAGGGAATGAACAGAACAGAGCAATTTTTGAGTGGTCCATCCGTGTCATTCAATCACAGCTTCTGTCAGTCAGAGATTTAGGGACACCCAGCACATGACCTTTCTGGCTAATAGCCATTGATGGCCCTATTCTGCATGAACTTATCTAATTCCTTTTTTGAACGGAGTTATACTTTTGGTCTTTGCAACATTCACACTGCTGGCCAAACTGTCAGCTGGTGTAAATTAGCATATCTCCATTGACTTCAATGGATCTATGCCATTATGCTGGTTTACCCCACCTAAACATCTAGCCCTAAGATCTTTGACGTATGAAATCTTCTTTCTGTTTTTTATTTTAGTACTGAGATTTATTAAAATATTTTCTCATTCATGGCCCCTTCTGCATGGAATAGTCTTCATTCTGATATCAAATATACAGCCCATTATCTTATTACTTTTAAAGCAAAAACATTTAGTTCACTTATAAATTGTTTTATTTATAAATCCTATTGTTTATATCTTCCAAGACCCTTTAAGCCAAAAAAAAAAACAGAAAAAAAACATTATTTTTTGTCATTCTTAAGGGGCTCTCCTTTTAAAATGATGCATATGTACTATCCCTCTGGGTAAATAAAATGTTGCTGAAGTGGAAATGAGAACTGTAACTGATACACTTTAAGACTTTCTTCACTTACACCAACTAGTTATTATTTTACATGAATTGCATGGTTGATGTTTTCACCTGTCCAAATAGCAAAAGCAAGTCTCTACAAAAGAGTCAAAGTTAAATCTGAGCATGCATTCACAAGATTAACTGTACCGAAATTGAGCTGTTTGGTGGATGAAGAGCATTTACACTTGCATTCACTCTTGGGTCGTCAAACTGACAGCTTTTCTTTTGTTTGTAACTGCATTGCCTTCCATTAAATACCTCAGTAGAACAGAGGACAAAGGAATGTGTGGGTGAGGAATTGGACTAGAGTGCCTATGGATGAACGGCTAAATTCTGTTCACTTTATTCATGTTAGCAATCCCATTGACATGAATGGAACTCCTCATGTTTATAAGGCAAACAGAATTGGCCCATTAATGATTTAGAGAGAGATTTTAAATTAAAAGTTTTTAAAAGCCCAGGGGCACTAGAACCTAAAGTGTCATAATGAAGACAAGATCTTAGTTGCGTATGGTGAAATTCTCCCTCTTCACAAGCAAAGGGTTGGAGTGGTGCACAGGGCATTGTTTTCAACTCTGCAGATAGATCTTCTAGGGATGAATTTTTCCCTAAATTCTCATTGCATTATTTTAAACAATGCAGTGCAGAAGATGTGTCTCTTCCTAGAGCTGGTCAAAATATTTCTGTCAACAAATTTTTTGGCAAAAAATGGCTTTTCATCCAGTACAAAAAAAAAGTCAAAAAAACTAGAAAGAGAATATCGTCTGTCCAATAAAAATGTTTTGAATTTCAATTAAAAATTGTAAAATATTCCAAGGTTTTGGTTTTCAAATGCTGAACATTTTTACTGAAAATCAAAAATAATTGCCAAAACAAACAAAATCATTTCTGGTTTCAGGAGGTTTTGGAAGGGAAGGAGGAGATCAAAAAAGAAAAGAGAAAAAGGATTCTTTATTTTTATTTTCCTGCCAAAAAAAAAAGGGGGGGGGGCATTTTTCAACTAGCTCTCCTTCCTATAGCTCCATGCCCCATTGACTTGCCATCATCTTTCAAATTCAAAGGAATGCTATAGTTTCTTCCTTAGCCTGTTCTACTGAATTCTCTTTTTCTGTTCTATTGTTTATTATTTAACTATTATTCTGAAGTATTTTAAGATATGGTTTCTCAAAACAATGCTATACAAAATAAGGGTCCAATCATTACTTGAATGAATTTGCGGGATCAAGCCATCTACTTGTATTATACTTGTTCCAGAATTTAAATTCACTCTAATCCCTTCCCTTTTTTCCCATTCTGACTCCTCTCCTTTCACCACACTCTCCTACCTTCCCTTTCCTTCATGTGTATTTGGGAGTCCAGAACTCTCTTTGACTGAAAGGTGAGGGTAGCCCTCAATAGACTGGTCTTCCCCCTACCATGGAAGATCATAAAGGACCCATTTACCCTTCATGTCTCACTTATTTAAATATTGAGAGGTTTGAGGTATTTCTGATGTTGCAGCAGGGTACTCCAGGCCAAGGAACACCCTTGTGGCACAGTAATACACATTTAATCAAAAGAGAATCGGGAACCATAAAATTACTAAAACTGATAGCAGGATAAAGGTATGGCATTCTCAAGCACAGTTAAAGCAGCTGCTACAGTGAACAGACCCCAGGGATGTACTTTGTTGCATTCCTGGCCTGACTTAAAGCCTCATGTTAACTCAGTTTTCAACCACAATAATTCTTTTACTTAGTCATTATTATAGCATTATACAATAAAAATGTACAGATGGTAGCTATCCCTCTTCTTTGCTGCCATTGTCATTTGCATGGCAGGCTATTATATTGTATGATTATATTCATTTCCATACTGTCACATTTGCAGTTTTCCTAACATACTATGTTTTAGACTGATGTCAGTCATGCACATAACATATGGCACAAGGGCCAAATAATAAAGTGCTTAGTCCATCCCTGCACAAACAAAATTCCTTCTCAACTCAGTAGAAGTTTTGCCTTAGTAAAAACTACGCAATTGGCAAGATTTGGCCCAATAGCTCTAAATCTGGCAATTCATCAGATTACAATAAGTTACACGTGTGTCTAGGTTTCTAGAAACATACACAGTATTGTGCTATTTGAGAAACAGTATGTGATCATGCAGTATCAAAATATTGTATAGCAATATGTATGTCTAAGGAGGCAGAGTTCAGGTTGTAGCTGAGCTTTGGAATTAACTGACTTTTGAGTTCTTAAATGTGCAACTGTAATATTCTGTTAACCTAGATTTTTGTATGGAATGTTGTATATGTTTGTTTTGTTTCAATTTATGAAAAGAGGGATGGGGGGGAGAATAAATAGAAAAAGCTAAAGTCTCCAGCTCTCCTGGCTTGAGAAAAATTTCAGAGTGTCAATTCCATATTCTGGAACTCTTCCACGAGGACACCACCAGACTGTGTCTGTCCTTAACTAAAGACACCATACCTAATCACCCAGATTGAGGGCTCCTGAGTAATATAAAAAGGGAAATGAATTCCTTAATCATTATTTGGACATTAATCTATACATTAGTTTCAGAACTTGGAATCTGACTCCTATTTAGCACAATTAAACTAGTCGGCACTAGCAAAGTTTTTCCTCGAGTTTCACCCCCAAAATTCCCCCTTAAGCAAAGACTCAGCAGTGAACATTTCTGAAAATAGCTATTGAAAATGGGGAGTTAGAAAGAAGACCTCTCTACAACCTTACCTATACGGGAGCTGCTACAGCCTTCTGTAATATAGAGCCTTTCGTGCAGCAGGATCCTTTCCAAACTGTATATAAGACACATGGTTAACACTCATCAGAACTTCCAGCGTCACAGCACCCCCTAGCACCACACAGGCCTGTGCTGGATCAATATAGGCTCAGAGCACAGAGAGCAACATACAACTTTATCCTTTTTCACAGATTACTATTTATTTTAACTAATCCCATGTGCCTCTTGGCCTGCAAATCTATATCATGTGTAGTTTAACCTTATTATAATTTGTATAATAGTAGCAAATGGAGACCTCAAACAAGGTTACAGCATCACTGTCATAGGCACTGGAAGAGATATTCTCACTGCTCCCAAAGAGTTTACAATCTATATAGACAAACAAAGGGAGAAAGGGTATTATCTCCACTTCCCAGAAGAGATTATGTACTTTGTGGAAGATGACATAAAACCATGTGGTACAGCCAAGAACCGAACTCTCACCACAAAGGCTGTGGGGGGGCGTGGGGCATATGGGGTCACATGCCCTGCAGATGCGCTGCTTGACTTGTACTGAGCATGCTCAGTAACACCGCTGAAGCCAGCTGCCCTCACCTTGTTCCCCCAACCCCACCCCACTATCAGCAGGCACGGGTTGTCTCTGTCTCATCCAGTGCCTTACCACCAAGGCTGTCCTTCAGGTGTGCAGAACATTTAAGGTGTTCAGATCCCACTCTGATGGGAGAGATTCGATTAGATAACTTTGGTGAATAATAAAATCAGAGAACTTCTACTTTACCCCAAAATGAGTCCAAGACAAAACTCATTTAAAATATTCTGTATTCGGATTTCATTTAAATGGGTAGGAGCTCATATAGCATTATTCAGAAAACTAGCTGCAAAACATGTCAGGTTTTCTCAGCACCTGCAAATGAACCGTAATGAAATAAACTATATAACTAATCTTGGAAAGATTAGATTTTTATCAACTGTGGATAAACATTGATTTCACTGTATTCACACAAACCAGCAAAACCTATTTCCATCAATAATCATTGAAATTTACAGATAGAGAAAGTAAGAAAAGTGCCGCTTGAGAACCTATTAGTCAAAATCCTGTGATTTAGACTTTTGAATTAGGCTTCTTACAAATGGACTAGCAAATGGTTAGTAAAAACAGGTATGATTTTTTAATTTAAGGATATTTACTTAGCCTGACCCCCCTATAATTTCGCACAACTGTGAAAATTTAAATTATTAAAAATCTGAAAACCTAAAAATAAACATTAGCCACTGTAATTATACAAAAAATAAAAATCTAATTCTGCCGAGTCTAAGTATAACATAAACAATTAAAAAAAGAAATATTTATGACTGAGAATAAGACTTGGGTTTGGGGTTGGTGTGTGTGTGTGTGTGTGTGTACGCAAGTATTTGCTAATCAGGACAGCCTTTCTGTTCAAAGAATTAAATGTGCTTCCTCGGAGCAGGTGAGGAAGAGGAATGTGAAACAGAACGATCAGATTTCATTAGGAAATGTACAGAAGTAATGGAAGCAGTCATTACATTAATCCAGAAAAATTTCTTCAGAAAAAATTTACTTAAAGTCAGCAGGTGGTAAAAGAGTGGACCAAAGGTGACAACAGACTAATCTTCTCTTTCCTTTCCTTAAGCCTATTGCAAAACCCACTATCCTTGTATAGCAAAGCATTAGACTTTTTTTTTGTCTGTATGACCAGCAGATCCAGTAAGTTCCCTTTTAACCCTTCAGCAGGTTGAGAGCAATGATGCTTCTTTTCCTTTAAAGCAGGGGCTACCAAATTTGCCCATTTTAGGGCCACATTGGCAGCTTGCCAGGATGCTAACAGCCACACCTAATTTGTATGACGGAAAAGACTGCATTTACCCTAATTTTTGGCACTGAGGTCCAGGTCTCAAAATCTATGGCCCTGAACCAAATCTCACTGATGTCAGTGGAGAGACTTCCACTGACTTCAAAGATCTTTGAATCGGCTTTATAGTTCCCAGTGTCTGATGTGCCATCTTCATCTGAGTGGCTACACCATCATATGCTGGGACTGGGTCATGCACATGTTTTAAAGATGAGGCTGGCAAGGGGTTGTATTGTAGGACTCCATGAGAAGCAGTTGGCCATTAGGCATGGGCTTCTTGAGTTTAATCATTCACAGGTCCCGATTCTCCTCTCATATCCATTTTATACCAGGATAACTCTTTTGACTTTGCTGACATTGCTCTTGATTTACAATTCTGTAAATGAAAGAAGAATAAGGCCCAACATCTTCAAAAGAGAAAGTTGGCAGAACCCACTGGCTTCAGGAGTTATATTTATAAAACCTCTGCTAAAAGTAGACTATCCTCTGACTTGAAACCACCTTATTCTTAAACAAACAATATCCTTAATCCTAACAAACTAACCTTTAACTTGGACCTTGTAACTAATTTGACAAAAGCAACCGTACGATCTAGGAATGTCTGTGGCACATGAAGTTGGGGGGGAGGGTTCCCCTCTAGTGTTCAACGAGTATTTGAGGAGATTTGCAGAGTAAATCTGTAAAACACTGATGCAATTTAAAGCTGTACATTTAAAGCTTCCACAAAGTAACATTCTCCCCAGCTATTCCCAAACTCCAGCTCCTCGCTGAACTCTCATAGGATTATCGTCAAAGATTTAGGCACCTCAGAATAAAGGGGTTACTAGAACATTTCTAGCCTTGGGAGTTTTGTACTTCCCACTAAGACTATCCCAAGTGACACTTACTCCTTAGGATCTTTATTCTGGGATATTACAATCACTGTCCTGTCTGATTCATCCAGGGTTAAGGGAAGCAATACAAGTTTAGTAGTGCTAGGATGTGAAGGAAAAATATATATATAGTGGCAAATTGCCGGTACTGTTCTGCTGGGTCTCGTGCTTTCTCTTCTCTGGGGTAGGTTCAGAGCGCTATTGCTTGCCTCTGAGAAACCAGTTCTCAATCACTCCCCTATGTCCGGGGAGGGGAGTGGAGAGGGAGGGATCTGGGCCGCCCTCTACTCCAGGTCCCAACCCAGGGGCCCTGGGTTTGTGTGTGAACCCACTTGACTAGCAGTTCTCTTCCCTTGGGTTACTTCCCTCTCATACCGTCAGCTTTGAGAGGGCTTCTCGCCTCTCTCTATACAGAAGCCTGGTGCACCTTACCTAGGGTATTCTTGTTGGGTTCCCCAATCCACCGCAGCACTCGCTCGCAAACCTTCTTTTCTCTCTGGACAAACTCTATCTCTTCTGCACTCTAGCACACTTCTGCTTCCAATAACCAAACCTTTCTCCTATTCAACTACCAACCCCCTGTTCGTGACTTGAAGCAGGGTATTTATATCCCTATGACTGGAGTCAGGTGCTTCTAAACTTGGAAGTCAGGTGCTCTAACTGGCACTCAGGCTGTTCTAGTTAATCTAAAAAGCAAACCTTCCGTCCCTTGGCATGGAATAAGGCCCCCTGCTAACACTCTTAGCTTTGCCCTCTGGCCATGCTTGTATCACATATCCCCCCGCCCCACTTCAACACCAAGGTGGTTGCTATTCGGACGGAGAGCGGGAGTTGTTGGCGTGAGAGGCCATGCAGCGTTGCTACGTGTGGCTTCCAGCCTATGCCTGGACCGAAAATGGAGGTTGCAAAAGAGAGGAACCACCGCCGTGCACTCTGGCGTTTCTTTCCTGTTCCTATGCATCCACTGGAGCGTGGGCGTTGGGGTTCCAGTCACAAGGGTTAAACCGCCGCCCCAGAGTATAGTAGCGGAGAGTTCCAGTTAGCGCATTTTATCGCCGACGAGTGTCCTTTTTCAACAACAGCGTATATTTTTTAGTCCCTGGGGAGGAGCTTCCACTTAGGATACAAGATGGGTGCTCCTCTCTCCCCTTACCATCTGGGAAAGGACAGCACCGAGAACCCATCCTCCGAGAGCGTCCGTCTGCAGGATGAATTCCCTTCTCAAAGAATCTAGGCCATGTGAAGTACCGGATGAAGCAGCCATATGGCTGTCCGCAAATCGTGCCAAATGCTTGCTTCCGCCGCATTCTGGTCCACATTCAAACTTCTTGGGGCCCGAGCTTTTATCCGATCCGTCGAATGGCCCCGATCCTTGTTGGTCAACCATATTGAGGGATGAATCTCGATAGTTATTCCCGTATACCCAAAACTGCTCTTGACCTGCTTCTTGCGGATTGTCTCGACGTGCCAAATCTGGTATTGCACGCCACCTTTGTTTCCATTTGTGGCTCACCACCCCTCTCCCTAACGACGATTGCTCGAAGGTATTTGTCGCTCAGCTAGTCCTTATTTCACGCCATAATTCGGGACTATAGCGGTGTGAGACCTGCCTCTTCGCCAGAGCGTTCCAGCACATGCTTCCACTGGTCCAGGTGTGTCATCCCATGTCAGCGGCCTATGTTAACTTTATTGTCGTTAGAATATTAGCAAGTGGATAGTGTGGAATGGGTCGTTAATTAACTTTAATCACATCAGTCTTTGGACTGTGGACAGGGTTGGGCCGCAATTGGAGTCCGAAAGGAGAACGACAGTGTACTGACGAACAAGGCCATCGGTGGTAGAATAAGCATGTCTTTTCCCTTGTGATTCCTGGCTGGGTTATTTGCCAATATCCTTTGGTCAGATCTAGCTGGTGGGTAGGATGTGCCTGCCTAACTGATCAACCAGCTCGTCAATGCGTGGTAATCGGGTAGGATCGAAGTGAGATACCTCATTTCAATTTCCGTGAAGGTCGATTACTAAAATTCTCGGGTGCCATTCAGCGTTTGGGTGACTGGTACGATCGACTGGAACCTACTGGCTGTGGGATGTCTCAATGACCCCAAGTTCCAGCATTCTTTCGGCACTTCCATCCTAATTTCTTCCCTTTTAGCCTTCCGGTATCGATATGGGTCTTATCGTCACCTTACTCCGGGGTGGGACAGTTATGATGTTGGACTTAGTGCCCGTTCGGTTCACTGGTTGGGTACAAAATACGTCCTGGTTCCGGTGGATTCATTTCAATGACTTCCATTCCTTGGCTGCGGGTGCTTAGTTCAGGAGAAATATCTTTACCTGTTCCTGCGAGGCCGTCTGGCCTGATGTAGAGCTCCCTTCGATGAAACAGAACAGATCTCTCTGTTCAATCGCCAGGGCTCAGTACGTCTGATGTTCGGTTATATTTGCTTCTGTGCTTCCGCGGTCTGGTGTGTCTACCTTATAATCACTTCTTCCAATGGCTTCCCACTATTCTATATGGTCCGTTCTGCCAACTGGCTAGGATGGTTTGCTTTCTGTGGTCGGCACTAACCACCATCACTCGTGTGCCGGGCTGAAATCTTCAACATTTTCGCCGACGTTGTAGTTATGTCGCTTGAGCCTCTTGTGCTTTTTCTAAATGCTCCCAGTACTATCGGGTTACTTGAGTTATGGCGCGTCTCGCATCTGTCGTGTTACATGGCCTCTCTAATATTCTTTCCTGGTTTGGGTTTGTTCCTCCCAATCCTCCTTAGCGATATCCAAGATATCCCGCATTGGGGTTGGCACGTCCATATACAGAGTTTCTCATAGGTGAAGAAAAAGACCCGTGGACGCCTGAGGAACTTCCGTATAGCGCACTTGATGACGGCAAAAGAGTGTCCCGTTCCTTATCGCCTTCTTGTGCTAATACCATACCTTCCGGATATCAACTTTTAAGGGTCGATGAATGCTTTCGACTAAGCCCCGTCTGTTTTGTTGGATGGTAGGACGGAGGTTCAAATGAGCTTGATTTGATACGGAGCAGGCGTCACTAGTACAGTCTTCATTTAGTTTTGACGTTAAACGGGGTTCCGCTTGGTCTGTTTCAGGATTCCTTAGGGGATGGCCCTTCTCTGGCGAAAACCTGTGTTAGTCTTTAGCTATGTGCCTTAGACGGGTGGGTTTCTTAAAGGGATGGCTCTGGATAGTTGTGGCCTCGTCAAGGATGACTTGTACGTTTTCGGTGGCCCGTGCGCCTTTTCTAGTGGCGCCCCACATATTGTCCATAGCTATCCTCTCGAACGGGACATCACATAATAGGTAATACTAAGTACTGTGGGCCCGCAAGTGGGTCGGGGGCTATTCAAGGCTGGCATTCAGGGCAAGTAGCACAATGACGGCTGGACGCTTGCTGCGATATTCCTGGCCAAATAAACCTTCTTAGTATTCTCATCCAGCGATCGTTGAGTCTACCCCTAATGGTCCCTCCAATTAAATGACTGGTGAGCAACTCTACGTACGGCCACTTATGTGTTTAACGTTCTGGAATGGAGTCTGCTCTACTTCTTCCCCCTCGTATTGCTCTAATTCTGTACATAGATCACGATTGAGCAACGTATATGGCCTTTGCGGCTTTTGACTTTTCCTTCTACAGGCCACTCCATTTTCTTCCACTACCTCCTCCTTCAACGTTCGCATATAATGGAATTCTTGCGGGCCTGTCCTGCCCAAACGGTCGTGCCGCTGCAAGTCGCTTGAACTGACCTAATTCCAGGGGCCTTATTTCAACTCTTACGCCCCATCGGGGTCCTCCCATCTTGGCCAGGAACCTCCTTGCTGAGTCCTCCATGGCCCGAACCTTCTCCTTTGTCTTGCTGGGCGGGTTCGTCTACCACAAGGTGATATTCGTCTTTTGTGATTACGCTGCCAATTCTCGTTCCCTAACTTTTTAGCGCCCTTCGTTTCTTCGCCTGCCCTGCGGGGTTTTCCAGGGGTATGTAGACCCAGATCTGGAGCAATTCAGCAAACATTGGGCTGGGTTATCTTTTAAGTTGCCTCTGTCTTCAAACCTGGGGGTTGCTAACCCTCTTCCTGCCTCTATCTGGGTTCAGTAAAGTTTCTCAAACCCAGGGAAGTCTGTTCCAATTTTCAAAACAGGATAAGGACTGACTACTCCTTGCAAAACTCTGGTATCCCTGATTCATCACAATTGTAGGGTAAAATCACGGTGCATGTACGATACCGTGGCGTTGCCCGATTAGTGGTCTTTCCCACCAACTTTTTCCCAAGGACCAAACGTACAAGCCACTCTGCGATCTATTCATGCATATGGTTTTATCCATTCATTTACTGTCTGAAAATCATGTTGAGCAGAACCCCTAACCAGGTGATCAGCCACATTGCCCTAACCCCAGTCACTGCTAGCACCCTTGTTGGTAACATGGGCTGCTTATCCCCGCCAATCCCCAATTCATAACACCGTCCCTCATTCGGTATCACCCCTGCCTGGCTAGTTGGCCGCCCCCCACACTTCTTCCCACCCCCAGGTCCCGTTTTTCT
The DNA here is from genome assembly GCF_003597395.2 of Chelonoidis abingdonii. Lineage (NCBI taxonomy): Eukaryota > Metazoa > Chordata > Testudines > Testudinidae > Chelonoidis > Chelonoidis abingdonii. Next base: position 332,351,987 of record NC_133769.1, read on the forward strand.
GGCCTCACCATCCTCACTTCGTCTCGCCGTTATTAGTTTTTTCTAGTTCTCAACAGTCCGGGCCTGGGTGTTTTTTCGGTCCGTGTCTCCCCGTTGGAGCATGAACAGTGTCGCGGGCGCCAGTTGTCTTTCCACGGGGAGAAACACTCAGTCTCGTATAGGGTTCATTGCTTGACCCAGCCAAGTCCTGATCTTCCCCGATACCGTCCAAATTATCCTCCACATCGCGCAGAAGCTATGGTCAGGGCGCGCGATTTCCAGGTCAGGGATCAATCAACAACTGGTTCGTGTTGGTGTCCTCATATATCGCCATCATGAATTTTCTGTTCTATTGCGTTTCACTCCTGGCCAGATCTCTGCCTTACTGGAATAAGTTTGCTGCAGCTTACAGACATTAATGGAACCTTCTGCTCCAATGGAAGGCAGATACCAGACATTTCCGCAGGCCTCCCGCAAGGCTGTTCTCTCAAACGCAGGAGGTAGTTCAATTCATCCCCCTCATTTTTGTAAGTAAAATGGCTGCGCCGGTTGTCCGGTCCCTTCCCCGTGGTATCTGTTCCATAGGTCTCATCTGTTAATTATGGTCTTCGGCAGGCTCGTGCCTGAGAGCCGACTCAGCAGCAGCTATTCTCTTCTTCTGCAATCTATCGCATTTGTGGGCGTTTCCATGGACCCGGTAGCCTCCTTGCTGACCGCGTGGTGCATTTAAGGCCTTGAACACGTCGTCCATTTAGGGGTGGGGTTGTGTCGTTCCCTGACTGATGTCCCCAGCGCCAGTCCCCCCTGACACCCGTGTGGCAAAATTGCTGGTGCTGTTCGCTGGCTCGCGCTTTTTCTTCTTCTCGTAGTTTTAGAGCGCTATTGCTTGGCTCTGAACCAGTTCTTAACTCCCCTTGTCCTGGAGAGGAGTGGAGAGAGGACCTGGCCCGCCCTTATCCAGCCAAACCAGGCCCTGGTGTACAACTGCTAGCGTCTTTCCTGTTACTTCCCTCTCATTACCCGTCATGGAAGGTTCTTCACTCTTCTAACAAGCCTGGTGCCTTACCTAGGGGTTTCGTTGGTTCCAATCCCCGGCGCGCACTCCTCCAACCTTCTTTTTCTTCTCTGGAAAATCTTCTCTTCTGCAATTTGCTCTGTCAAATCCCAACCTCTCCTTCAATACCAACCCCTGTCTGATATAGCAGGAGTCCTGAACTGGAGTCAGCTGCCACAGCTGTTCTAGTTAATCTAAAGCAAACCTTCCTCCCTTGGCAGGGAATAAGGCCCCCTGCTAACACTCTTATGCTGCCCTCTGGCCATGCTGTATCACAATATATATACACACATACACACACACAGACTATGTGAGCACTAAACTCAACTACTAATACAGTCAAAGCAGTAACTATGCCCTAGCGCAGGGGTTCTCAACCTTTTTATTTCTGAGCCCCCACCTCCCCCTTCCCCCAGCATGTTATTAAAAATTCCAAGTTCTACTTGTGCCACAACAACTGGTTTTCTGCATATAAAAGCCAGGGCTGGCGTTAAGGGGTAGCAAGCAGGGCAATTGCCCCAGGCTCTATGTCATAGGGCTCCCCACGAAGCTAAGTTGCTCAGGTTTCTGTTTCAGCCCTGGGTGGCAGGGCTCAGGGCACCAGGCTTCAGCCCTGCATGGCAGGGCTTAGGCTTGCTGCCCTGGGCACCAGCTAATTTAATGCTGGTCCTACTTGCTGGACCCCTTGAAACCTGCTCACAGCCCCCCAGGGGGGCCCAGATGCCCCCCACACACCCGCCAGTTGAGAACCACTGCCCTAGAGCTACTCCCCAGTACTATTATTGAACCATAATTCTCTAGGATCTTCGCCCTTCCTATTCAGTTAATAGGCTACATGACAATCATATTCCCAAAGAAATCTTGTCCCCTCTTCTGCAGCGACAGAGGACTGCGCACATAGTAGGAATGGTTGGGTTGCATTGTGAGGGGGCTGACATATGCGGGACTTGAGAAAGTTATTCAAGGGGTCCGCAGGTCACTCGTGGAGCCTCACTCTGTAGAAGCTTCCCACACAATGGGCTTGGGGAGCGGGGAAGGAGCTACCTGGGGGAAGTGTGGGCCCAGGACAACTGCAGCTATACAGATCCACCAATCATTGACCCTCTCATCCTTGGAAAGGGATTGGACTCCTTTCTGCCTGCAGCTTCTACATAAAATATACCTCAGCTTCCAGGCTGGGCTCCTCAGATTTACTGAGGGGTACAATACTTGGCAGTCAGTGAGAATTTCGTTCTCTTCATGGCAAAATACTACTTTCCTCAACTCAATTTTGAACCAATAAAGGCAAAAATATTTATAAAATTGGGAGTTTCTGATTCAATTTTTACTCCCATAGAGTTTGTCTGAGTTCAGACAAAGAGAAAACTGATTAAGGACTTCAGGATTTGGCTCCTTATGTCTTTGCAAAATGTTCTTTTTAATTAGCAGAGTGGACCCTGAAATGCTAAACACGCCTTTCACCAGTGGAAGAATAAATGTTTCCTTTTTCAAAAAATTAAATTGGAAATGGGATTAAAAATGGTTTATGCTTTGTCTTTGCCCTGAGAGGTCTAGGCTGAGGACAAATTTCAGATGAGCAAACTAAACACAAAAATGATTTGCAAAAAGGGCTTATCCCAGAGAGCTGAATTCTCTGCAGAACAAACAAGTTTGACATTTCTTAACAGGTGAGCTCAAACAGAGAGGCTGCAGAGGTCAAAGACACAAATGTTTTTTTCATTGGCCTCTCTGCATCCAAATGTTTAATTTCACACCAAAAATCCCAGCACATAGCCAGTCAGTTGCACTGAGTCGTTTAAATGAAATAAACAATTTTAAATCATTTGATCAGGCTAGCCAAATTGAGTGGATTAAAAGGCATTTTAAAAAAGCTATTCCATGTTATTGAAGTGTATTTTTCATGCCTCCAGTCTCCAGGACATGTCTTGGCATGTCAGAAGACTAGATGAAAACTCAAAGGGTGAAATTCACTATTTAGGGGCTTAAAAGGAACTTAAGTGGTGCATAGACTTTGCATGCCCCTCTACACAGGGGTGGATTTCACTTGGAGAATAAGCTTTACATTGTAGTTGTAACTCTTCTGCCCCTCTGAGTTGGCAGCAACAAGGGCCGGGTTCAGTATCCAGGGGTTCCGTTTCAATAACACCATGCATAACCGGCTTGAGCCCCCACCCATTGACCTGGGACACTTACATACCACCCCTCCCGGGTGCCTCTAGGAGGCAATACTTCCCCTCTCACAAGCACGGAGTCTGAGTGTAGCAAAATCCTTTTAATAAAGGAGGAAAACAGTGAGGCATCACACTGGAGAAACACCACAAACAGGATTATAACACAAACCATAAGCAAAAAACCCACCTCAGGTTCGTTTGGCAATGTCCTTTCCCCCTTAGTGTCTTAAGTCCAATCACCCCAAAGTCCAACAACCCAAAAGTCTCTGGTCAGTGCCACTCCAGAGTTCAAAAGTTTATCTGCAGAGTTTTACCCCTCTCAGCCTGGGTGGAAATGTGGGGGGGCCCACACAGGGTGGTGGGGCCAATACAGAGTGGCCTTATGTGGGCCAAGGCCAACTGCTCCGCCTCTCCGTGGAGTTCTGCTGCAGCCTTCACCACGACCAGCTCCACTACACCAGCAGTGCCGCTCCTCCAGCCAACCCGCGAGCCACTCCAGCCATCCCTGCAAACCACTCCACTCCGCTCCTGTTCCATGGGCTGCTCCAACATGCTGCAAACTGCTCCACTCTGCCAGCCACTTAGCAATAGGTCTTCAGGCTCCCCCACTAGTTAACACAGCACTCAATGATGTCAGCTCAGCTCTTTTAGTGATTCCAACTCTTAGCGATTTCAGCTTGTAGTAGGGGAGCCCCGGTGCTGCTGCACCATTGGCCCAACACGAATTCAGCTCAGCAGCCTTTAGATGGACTCCTAACGGAATCAAAATTAGCTCTACTCTTTAACAGTGGAGAGAGGAGGATGTGCAGTTGATGTTCCAGGGCCTCAAAAGGGGCTCATACCATCAAGTACACACACCAGTCCCCAACTCTCTCAATTCACTGGGTTTTGGAACCCATGTCCCTTGTCTAGCAAGTGTCACTTAATTTATATTGAGACATATCTGTCATAAAGCAGTCTCGTAGTTCCTCATTCACATAATCAGGGTGACAACACTTTGTTACTGGGGCAGGAGGAATAAAGAAATTGGGGATCCCAGAGCTGTCAAAATAACCATCCCAGGCTGCCGTGGGCTATGCTAGGTGGGGTGGGTGTGCCCATGCAAATACCTAAAATTCCTTTCCACACTCCCCATAATTCACCACCAGATGTCAGGGTAGGGCTCATCCTGACTCTGCTTACATCATAACTATATTTAATTTATACTTTGTCGTGAAGTTTCCTGCGTGCACTACCAAAGGCTCTTAGTTAATTTTCAAAAATGAATTTTCTATATAATCCATTTTTTCCCTAGTTCCTGTATTGAATATTTGGCATTATACATATTAGAGAATAAATGCTGTATTTAGACTGTTGTTTGACTCTGCCCTGTTTGGGGGGAATTCATTCTTGGCATGCCTCTTAAAGGCACATGTCTTAGGATCATCCATGACAGGCAGGTCTGCTTGATCCCGATTAAATTGAAGAAACAGGAGATTTTGAATAGTTATGCCAGCACTAAGGACAACCCTCGTTTCAAGACAAGGCATGGTGTTTACATTCCTGTGGTGTAAACCTGGCCAGCCACTAAAGATTTCAGGCTGTCTTGGAAATATGGCTTTCTGTAAGGTGACTCTTACTGATCATTGCATAGCTGTTGTAGGAACTAATCAGTGTTTCCTATGCAAGTTATACATTACATTATACAAATACTATACCTTTTGTGATGGAATTCTATAGTGTGGCATGCAATTTACTACCAGTTCAAATTGGAAATACCCATGTCTTTTAAGAAGGAAGTCAGGTGACCATTAGGTGCAGGCAGAAGTGGAATCATATGATGACGTGAATTGCAATGTTATTAATTGTAGATTATGGATTTAGCATGTCAGAATCAGACCCTAAATAGGCACCCCTTTGCCAAAGTACAGCTCTGAGGAGGTGATATGATACCTTCCACAGGTACTTACCGGCTGTAAACACCAAGGTCAAGATCATGCCATTTCAGCACAGAGCTGATTAGGGACATGTACTCCCCAGCATAGCTGATAACAAGAAGGGACAGAGCGATGGTTCTACCTAATTCCTCCTCTACCCTGCTCCATCTGGGGTGCCAAGTGCCTCTGGGGAAGTAATTTTGGAGGAATCTGTGAGCTCTGAACTGAAATTCTGCCCAGAATTTATGTCATGCAAGTGTCAGGACGGAGAGAGCCTTAGTTCCTCCTCTCCTACTGCACACCTGTGTCAGAGCTTCTCAGAATCCAGCCCCAAGGAGGGAGAACAAGAACAGGTTGTAGGGATTAAAAATTTAAGTGAGATACTTAAAGATAATGTGGTGAAATTAAGAGAAATATCTTAGCCTAAATAGCATGCAAAACTTCTAAGAGAAGGAGTGGAATTCATCCCTAACTTTCTGTGCAGTTCGTGGGTGGAATTTTAACAAGAGCCTTGGAAGTTCCCACCAAGGTTACCAGCAAATCACTCTTTTATGTGACTGCTTGTATTTACTGTATTTGTTTTACTGGTATATTCTGTATTAGATTCAGAAAGGCAGCCCTAGCTACCAGACTCAGCAGTATCCATTAGTTAAATAGTCATAGGTCAGTGATTGTGCTATTTCCAAACAGTTCTGGCTTTGTTCTATCCCTCTATAATCCTAGCATTTGATGTCATGAAACATAAGAAACAGAAAAATACCAAATGGCTCAATAAGTTGGTCAGATTTGGATTGTCTTCTTCATTTCTCAGTCCTGCATTTTCACAATCTCCATTATTCTCCACCTTTTCCAGAAACAAACCTGAACATCTCTTCCATGTGACAGAAAGGAACAGATATGTAGGGTTGTTACAGCTGGGAGTTTTCAGTGAGATATCAAACGGCACAGTGAGGGAAAAAAGCAGCATAAAGCTATCCCAGCAAGTCTGTTCTGATTCAGACATAAATGTCTGAATTTCATACTATACAATATATAGAAAAGCATCTCTGGGAATAAAATGTGGATGCCAAGTGAATTTTAATGCTTTTTTGTTGTTGTTTTTTCACATTTGGGGATACGTAAATGGAGGTGTATAAACAGTACAACTACAGAGTAGCATAATTAATCAGAAAATGTTTGTGGAAAAGTACACAGCATGCACAATATAACCTTATATGCTTTTCCAATGTACATATGTAGCACATGTACTGTACATACATGCTGCAGTTTTCTGATTCTGGCGTATGTATTCCAACTAACACATTAAATGCATTTGACATGACAGTAGTTGATAAGACAACATTTACATATCATTACTACATCACGATGTCTTAGCGATGCAGTGATTTCTTAATCTAAGTACAAGGAATTATTGTTCTACATCATCTCAAATATTCTAATGAGGCAACAGATAAATGTCGACATTTTAAAAGCAACCACTGTACCAAGATGTTTCTATAATATTTTATCATCACCCCCATCTCAAACAACTCCATTAGCATCCTGTTCATTTCGAGATCCAGTTGTGAACTGCATTCTTTATACTCTCTGAAAGGGGCTAAATTTCACCCAGTGAGAATACATATTCCACATCTCAAAGTTTGGGGGTGGATCTTACCCTACAGCAGCCCAGCTATGGTGCTGCAGCCGTGCTGCTGTATTGCAATAGTGTAGGTGCTTCCTACATTGAGAGAAGGGTTTGTTTTTTTCTATAGATGTAGACTCATAGACTTAAAGGTCAGAAAGGACCATTATGATCTTCTAGTCTGACCTCATGCACAACGCAGGCCACAGAATCTCACCCACCCATTCCTGTAACAAACCCCTGACCTATGTCTAAGCTACTGAAATCCTCATCTTGTGGTTTAAAGACTTCAAGGTGAAGAGAATCTTCCAGCAAGTGACCCGTGCCCCATGCTGCAGAGGTAGGTGAAAAAACCCCAGGGCCTCTGCCAATCTGCCTCGGAGGAAAATTCCTTCCCAACCTCAGATATGGCAATCAGCTTAGCCCTGAGCATATGGGCAAGACTCACCAGCCAGACACCCAGGAAAGAATTCTCTGTAGTAACTCAGATCCCACCCTATCTAGTGTAGTCAATCCAGCTCTCTGGTAGCTAAGTCGAAGTAAGAATTCTAGCTGTGTTTATACAGAGTGTTAGGTAAACCATCACTCATCAGAAGGTACAATATTTTTAACAGCTCTTAGCAACATAGCTAGGTCAATCTAATTTAAGTGTAGACCTGGCCTGGGTACTGCAGTAGAGAGTGGAAAGTGAGCAATGTATATTCACAGCGCTATCAACAAAATAAAGCAGTAAAAGATGTTAGAAATATAAAATGGTTTAAGAAAAACATGTTGTTTCCCAAGGGAATAGAACTTTTATTTTTAGCTGGGTGTGGGTAAAGGTGATACTGAAGTCACCTACCTCATTAGTACAACTGTAGGCTGCTGTCATTGCTCTTACACAACAGTAATGTGAGGAATGAATAAAGGCTGCATTAAAAATGAACTGCAAAATTGTTGGGATATTTTCAGTTGTTTGAGATCCCTGGTCAGTAACAGACTGTAGTGGGTCAGCGGTGGCCCCTCCCCATCTGGGTCAGTAGGAGACCACTCCACCTCACTACATCACGGGGCGATGCTCACGGTTGGGGAATTAGCTGAGTCGCTATCGGCCTGTAGCTCTGGTTGGCAGTCCAGGTAGAGTGATAGGCTGTTAGGGTCTCTAGCCTGCAGTCAGGGCAGTGGAGGTCAGTGGCTCAGACCTGTACTCAAGGGTGAGCGCCAAATAAACAGTTAGTAAGCCAAGCCCTTAGTTGGGGCAGGGCAGTACAGAGTCTGGGTCTCAGGCCTGCACTCAGGGCCGAGCAGCAAACAAATAGTTCAGAGCCCAGGCCCTTAGTCAGGGCAGGGCAGCAAGTCCTCTGGGCTCAGGCCGGGATAGAGCACTCAAATGCAGACTTGGGGAACACAAGCAGTGGTAGAGCACCCAAACATAGACTAGGGAAACTCAGGCAGGGGTCAGCAGGGATCCTCCCACAACACGTTGACCTAGTCACAGGTCAGCTCTCAACCAGACAGTTGTCTAGTCTAGTTCCCCTGGGCCACTTCCTATCTCCCCCTTGGGGCATACCTGGGTCTGTAAGGAGTCCTCTGCATCATCCAGGTAGAAGGTCAGCGGCAGTCCCAGCAACTCCTCCTTGGCTTGGTCAATGTGTGGCTCTGGCTGCATTGGCCAGTCCTCAGCGCTACAAGGGTCCGCTGCAGACTCCCAGTTCAGGAACAGGCAGGAGGCATCTGGCTGCTGCAGCCCAACTGAGCTCATAGATCCACCTTTTGTACTTCCTGTCCTGCTCACTGACTTCTGGTGGGAGGAGTGAGCACAGCTTGGCTCCACCCACCAGGGCTCTGTGAGTGGTCCCTCCCTCTCCAGGTCAGTGGGAGTGCACTCCGCCTCACTACACAGACTGTCAGCCAAATTCTGAACGTTTTCTACTGGGTAACTCTATTTAACCTGCGACAAAGAGTCCTGTGGCACCTTATAGACTAACAGAAGTATTGGAGCATAAGCTTTCGTGGGTGAATACCCACTCCGTCAGACGCATTTAACCTAATTGTGCTATCAGTTACATTGGTGTAAATCCAGCCATTTAAATCAATTGACACTACTGTAGGTGGGGTCTGAATCACATCATTTGTTTTTACAATCGAAGTTTTAACTGAGTAAGGGCTGAGTAAGGAGTCCAGGGATTGGTCTTTCATGACATACTAAAATAATTACTTACAAAACACAAAGAAATAAACACTTGTCATTCAAAACTTCTTGGGATAATTAGCCATTAAAATAGTCTTAAAACTTTATTGTGATTCTTGTAAATTTAGCCACCGAAATAGAAAACCTGCAATGGAAAAAATATTCAGATTACAATATCAGAATAAATTAAAATATATCTCTGTAAACAAAGTGCTGTATAATCAATAACCAAAAATATAAAATCCACAGCAAATCTTTCTTTTTGCCTACCATCAGTGAAGTAATGTAACATGATGTAGCTTAGCCTGATGATTATTCACCTCAGATATTCAATTACACATTTTTGTATAATATATTTATTTCAATTTTTAAAATTTCCTTTTACAAGAGATGTTTGAGAGTAAAAGGGCCAGATCCTTCTCTCTGGATTTACACTGGAACAACTGGAACTTGAAGCTGGGTTAGTATGGCAACATGAAATTGTTGTGAGTAATCTACACCAGAATAACTAATTTTTCAGTACACGTTCTATGAGTAAGGCAGACACAGCAGCCCAAATGATCCCTCCATAGACTTCAGTGTAGTGACCCATCATGTTTACTGCTACTCATTGCATTTCTTTGAAAGGAACATAGGAAGAGCCTAGGGGAGCCATCCTGGTATGGAAAAGGTTGAAAACCAGGAGTGTAGTAAATACATTGAGGTTATACAAATACCAGAGAAACAGGATTAAAAGGTTTAACAGGAACAGTGACAGACTTCTAACTGTAGTGGCACTAGCATGTGTGACCTTGTCCCTGCTAAGCTGCAGTCATGCAGATCTCTCAGCTAAGATGAGTAACATCTCATACTCTACTGCAGGCAACAAATTTCAGTTATGCAAGTTTTATGTTCTTGGATCTATGAGAAACAAAATCACATATGGAGTAGAGAAGCTGTCAGTATCACTAGCCCCATGTATGGCCTGCCCCACTGGATGGAAGGGTGGCTGCTGGCAGCCTGCCCCTGAACAAATCTTAGGAGCCACCATTTTCATGATGCAAAACATTATGACAGACCTCCTCCATGCCCCAGTCTTGATTGAAATCAGCCCACAAATGTGTAAATCCTCCACATTAAAAGGAGAGCAACATATAACATCCTAATGGGTTGAGATACAAATAGGGCATGTAATCTTCTCTCTAGTCAGCATCAAATAAGTGCCAGTTGAAAAGTTGCTGTTATCATTTGCCCAAACCTGAAATCATCATGTGCACTCTGACTTAAACCCCTACTAGATTAGGATTCAGGACTAGCATAAGAAATAACAAATGGCAACTATGGGAGCATACACTTTTGTTATGAGTTACCTAAAGAGCTGCTACAATATTTCAACACGTGCAACTGTGTGCTGCTCACAAAAGTACCTTTAGTTTTATAGGAGAGTAAAGCCTTTCTTGCTCAGTCATGCTCATAATGCTGGTTCACCCGCAATACAGCAAAACCAGCTATTTTTAAAAGCCAAAGATTCATTTATTATGTATATTTTGCAGAACAAATTTGCAAAACAAGAAGGTCATTTCTAATGTCTATATCATTTAGTATTGTCACAGAAGAGCTATTATTTTGTTTATCATTTTTCAGGCTCAGAACAAGAAGCAACATGTGTTAATTTTGTACATATTCCTTTAAATGTAAGAACTCTAGAGTGGAAGGCTTTAAAAGATTTACATGTGAGCTGTCTAGTATAAGGTCGTCCAACTTCTGTCATTTGATATAAATAGCTTTTGCTTTCCCCTGGGGTTGTTCTTTTCTCTACTTGGCTTCACCTCTTCTGAGGTCAGTGATGTATTGTGCTGATGTCTGTGTGATAAAGAAGGTCACCTATGGCTGTTCTGAGAAACAGCTGAGTTCTGTGTCTGAATCATACTATGGAGATACAGCTATCTGGCACTTACATTTTACTCAGAATTCCCACTGACCTCAGTGAGAGGTTTGACCAAGTATGAATGCAGTAAATATTTCAGAATTTGGCCCATTGATCTCATTGAGAGCATTACCTGCATAAGAAAAGAGGAAGTACTTCAGCAGCTGGCCCTTGCATAGCTAGTGACCTGTTTTTCCAGATAGTACTGTGCCTTGAAAATTGCCTGTGTGCTATTTTTTTCAGTTCCTCATGATGTCCTGTGGGAACAACTGGTGAACAGGAAAAAAAACACTGTGCTGACCTTAACCCCTTACATACCAAGCACGCACCAACTCAATAAATGGCTCAGCAACTCAATAAATCAGAGTTGCACGGGTGTAACTGAACAGAAGTTGTCTCATTATCTCCAGTGGTATAGGGCAATGTGTCAGGGCTGTGTCATGGGTGGCCTGTGGGCACAGGCTGACCTGCTCTGTATCTGGGCCAAAGAGTTGAAGACCAGTCTGGAACCAGGCCAGCTTAGAAACCTCAGAGTTAGAGTGTGGTATTAAATTCAGAGTATGTGGCAAGATGTGGTGCCACGCCGGCGGGGTCTTTCACCAGGATCTGCAATGGTCCTAAGCTGAAGACAGTAAACATTGATAAGGGTTGGGAGCTGGGCCAAGGCTGAGAGCCCAGAGTCTGGGATCCAGGTAAGGGAAGACCTAGGGCAAAAGTATACCAGAGCTCTGCATCACTCAGATAACTCCCAGAAATGGCTTCCTGGTTTATATGGAGAGTGACAACCAATCAGCAAATCACAAAGAGCTATCATTCATGCCCCTTTGGGCAGGACTTCCTGCAGGACTTAGCCTCACAGTACTTCTCAGTGGCAACTCCCCTCCCCTGGAATCCGAGTAGCAATGAGGAAGTGGTGCCTGCTGCAGTCTCTGGTTCTAGGCCCAACACCCTTTCCTGGGCAACCCCTCTTTTTCAGTCTAGAACCAGGCCAGGCTTGTCTGGATGAGCCTTATGAAACTCTTTCACCATGTCAGAGGACATGGAGGCAGGTTCCCAAGTGTACTCTTCAGATCCATATCCTTCCCAATGTACAAAATAGTATAGTCATCCTCAGATGCATTTGGAATCAAGGATGATGTGCACCACACATTCTTCATGATCCTAGACTTCGACCCTCAGGGGTGGAGGCACGGTTCAGCCCTGGGGATCTCCCTTCTTCCCAGCCCAGCTCGGTGGCTGCTGTGGTGGAGCAGACCACCCTTTTATTTGTAGAAAAAAAAAGTTAATTATTATAAAGTTTTTTTATATATAGTGCTTTTATCCAAAGCACTTTACAATAGTTAGCTAATGGTACAAAAATTTGGAAAGCTCATTAAGTGGTCCGCCAAGATCTTCAGCAATTTTCAAGTGGTCCACAAGAAAAAAAGTTTGATAGCAACTGACCTAGACCATTCCTGACAGGTGTTTGTCTAACCTGCTCTTAAAAATCTTCAGTGATGGAGATTCCACAACCTCTCTAGGCAATTTACTCCAGTGCTTAACCACTCTGACAGCTAGGAAGTTTTTCCTAATGTCCAACCCAAACCTCCCTTGCAGCAATTTAAGCCCATTGCTTCTTGTCCTATCCTCAGAAGTTAGGAAGAATGATTTTTCTCCCTCCTCCTTGTAACAACCTTTTATGTACTCGAAAACTATTACCGTATACCCTCTCAGTCTTCTCTTTTCCAGACTAAACAAACCCTGTTTTTTCAATCTTCCCTCATAGATCATGTTTTCTAGATCTTTAATCATTTTTGTTGCTCTTCTATGGACTTTCTCCAGTTTGTCCACATCTTTCCTGAAATGTGGCACCCAGAACAATACTCTAGTTGAGGCCTAATCAGAGAAGAGGAGAAGAATTACTTCTTGTGTCTTGCTTACAACACTCTTGCTAATACATCCCAGAATGATGTTCACTTTTTTTGCAACAGTGTTACACTGTTGACTCATATTTAGTTTATGGTCCACTATGACCCCCAGATCCCTTTCCACATTACTCCTTCCTAGGCAGTCATTACCCAATTTGTATGTGTGCGATTGATTGTCCCTTCCTAAGTGGAACACTTTGCATTTGTCCTCATGGAATTTCATCCTGTTTTTTTCATACCATTTCTCCAGTTTGTCCAGATTATTTTGAATTTTACTCCTATCCTCCAAAGCACTTGCAACCCCTCCCAGTTCGGTATTGTCCACAAATTGTACTCTGTATGTCATTATCTAAATCATTGATGAAGATATTGAACAGAACTGGACCCAGAACTGATCCGTGCAAGACCCCGCTCATTATGCCCTTCCAGCATGACTGTAAATCACTGATAACTACTCTCTGGGAATGATTTTCCAACCAGTTATGCACCCACTTTATAGTAACTCCATCTAGGTTGCATTTCCCTAGTTTGTTTATGAGAAGATCATGTGAAACTGAGACAGTATCAAAAGCTTTACTAAAGTCAAGATATACCATGTCTACTGCTATCCCCCTTCCACAAGGCCTGTCACCCTGTCAAAGAAAGCTACTAGGTTGGTTTGACCCAATTTGTTCTTGACAAATCTATGCTGACTGTTACTTATCACCTTATTATCTTCTAGGTGTTTGCAAATTTGCTCCATTATCTCTCTGGAGTTAAGAAGTTAAGCTGACTGGTCTGTAATTCTCTGGGTCATTCTTATTTCCTTTTTTATAGATTGGCACTATATTTGCCCTTTTCCAGTCTTCTGGAATCTCTCCCGTATTCCATGACTTTTCGAAGATAATTCCCAATGGCTCAAATATCTCCTCAGTCAGTTCCTTGAGTATTTTAGGATGTATTTCAATACATCTTGAAGACTTGAAGACATCTAACTTGTCTATGTAATTTTTAACTTGATCTTTTCCTATTTTAGCCTCTGATCCTACCTCATTTTCACTGACATTCACTATGTTAGACGTCCAATCACCACCAGCCTTCTTGATGAGAACCGAAACAAAGAAGTCATTAAGCACCTCTGCCATTTCCACATTTTCTGTTATTATTCCTCTTTCCCCCGCCCACGTTGAGTAACAAGCCTACCCTGTTCTTGGTCTTCCTTTTGCTTCTAATGTATTTGTAAAATGTTTTCTTGTTTCCCTTTATGCCTCTAGCTAGTTTGATCTTGTTTTGTGCCTTGCCCTTTCTAATTTTGTCCCTATATACTTGTGTTATTTCTTATATTCATCCTTTGTAATTTGACCTACTTTCCACTTTTTGTAGGACTCTTTTTTGATTTTTAGATCATTGAAGATCTGGTTAAGCCAGGGTGGTCTCTTGCCATACTTCCTATCTTTCCTATGCAGTGGGATAGTTTGCTCTTGTGCCCTTAATAATGTCTGTTTGAAAAACTGCCAGCTGTAGAGTCTGGGCTGCTTTTGCATCTATGAAATAGTCTGCAACTGGGGTTGATCATGGCTGACTGTAGGGCAATCAACCTCCATCCGCCTAGGGTGCAGCAAATGTGGGGGGAAACCTGTGCTATTTTGGTTGGCTTTTTTTCAAAGGCATGGGAAATAGCTTTGGGATGGTTGCCCCGATGACACTCAGACAGTACCCCTTACTGGGTCTGAGATGATCTCTTTCCCAGTTTCAGTTTGGATGGACAGGAAGCAAGTGAATGTCCCAACATTCTGCAGTAGAAACAGAGGTTAAATTGCTGACAGCATTCCAGTTCTTCCAGGGTCAGATGTTTGTGACCCACGGCTCAGTTCCATGGCCCTGGGCACAGTGGGTGGGTATGGCAGCATTGGGCTACCTTTTTTTTCTCTCTTCCTTCTCTCGGGTAGCCAGGTGTCAATATGAAGTACAAGCTCAATGAAGGTACTGAGTTGGCATTTAGCAATCTCATCTTTGACCTCTTCGCTGAGACTCCACCGGAACTGGTGCTGTCACACTGCCTTGTTCCACTTGACATCAGTCCACTAGCTGTGGGAAATGGGCAGTGTCTGAAGTGGCCAGCCCTTGCCATAGTCTAAGCTACCAAAGGTTGGCTTCTGTCGAAGTAAGGGCAAGGTGTGGGTCATCACAGATGGTTGCGCATTCTCGCAGGAAGCTGTCCCGGTTGAAGAGTGCCAGGCTGTTTTGTTTTAATAGAAGGGAGGGCCAATCTAGTGCTTCTCCCACAAGCAGTCTAATCGCCAGTCCCAACTTTGCTTGGTCGGTGTGGGGTATGTTCAAGGCCACAGCAGGAAGAGCAGCTGACGCTGGTTTAGGAAACCTGGATATCTCCAGTGGTACCCGTCAAATCGATCTGGTAGCAGCACTTCAGGGGTGGGGTGCTCTGCCCAAGCTCACAAGGCAGCTGCCTCTCCTTGTGAACACACAAGCTGCTCTCGAAGGATTTGCACTTCAGACATGAGTTGCCTGCTATGGTTCTGTAACTGAGCCAGCTGCTCCTGCAGGGCCAGCACTTTGGCTGTGGCCTGCGCTAACTGGGCCTGAAGCACAAGAGTCTTCATATGCAAGCAGGCAGCTCAGTCCTGGGGGTTTGGGTTCCCCTTGGAAATGAGATAAGAAATAGAGCTGGCCCTTCCATTGTCTGCTGAGGGATTGGCAGACGGGGCAGCCTGGGGTGGTCTGCACAATCTGTCAAGGCATAAGAACATAAGAACAAAACATAAGAACGGCCGTACTGGGTCAGACCAAAGGTCCATCTAGCCCAGTATCCTGTCTACCAACCAGGTGCCCCAGAGGAAGTGAAGCTAACAAGTAACGATCAAGTGATCTCTCTCCTGCCATCTGTCTCCACCCTCTGAAAAACAGTCTAGGAACACCATTCCTTACCCATCCTGGCTAATAGCCATGAATGGACTTAACCTCTATGAAGTTATCCAGTTCTCTTTTAAAGGCAGTTATAGTCCTAGCCTTCACAACCTCCTCAGGTAAGGAGTTCCACAAGTTGACTGTGCGCTATGTGAAGAAGAACTTCCTTTTATTTGTTTTAAACCTGCTGCCTATTAATTTCATTTGGTGACCCCTAGTTCTTGTATTATGGGAATAAG
>NC_133769.1:332371988-332407265 GCF_003597395.2 Chelonoidis abingdonii
TAGTGCCAGTATATTTTTTTTGAGATGAGGAGACCACATCTGTACGCAGTATTCAAGATGTGGGCATACCATGGATTTATATAAGGGCAATAATATATTCTCTGTCTTATTCTCTATCCCCTTTCCCACCCCCCTCCTTTTTTTTTAATGATTCCTAATCAGGTAGTGAGCAGCCTGTGAGCATGGGGTGAGAGGCTCAGTATCTGTAACAAAGTGTAACAAAGTGAGAGTAACAAACAGAGTGAGAGGTGAGAATCTGGGTCAGACATGCCAAGGTCTTGCACCAGGGTCAGCAGTAATCCAACGCTGAAGACAGTAAACCAAGATCAGGGTTGGGAGCCACATCAGGGCCAAGGTCGAGAGCCAAAACTCCAGGATTCAGGCAAAGAACGGTGAGGCAGGGCTTAGGTTAAAAGCACACCAGATGTCTGCATTGCTCAGACAACCCCCAGAAATGGTCTTGTTTCATATGAAGAGTGTTAGCCATTCAGGGAATCACATAGGACAGTTGTTCATACCCCTTAGAGCAGGACTTGTTGCAGGGCTTAGCCTCACTGTATTTCTAGGGGACAAATTTACCAGGGCCTCTGCTGGCAACGAGGAAGCTGTGTCTGCCTCATTCTCTGGTACAATGTAACAGATGAGGAAATGGAGACAGACAGGCTGTTGAGTTTAATAGGAAGTTCTACATAGAAATGGATACAGTGATACTGCACAGAGATATGTTAGACAGACATTTTCAACAGAATCTAAGGAAGTTAGCTTCCGACCCAGACTTATTTTCAGTGGGGTTCAGGCACCTATATCCCATATGCATTTTGGAAAAATCTCATCTTTAAATGCTTAGAAGTCAGGAATTTCAGTTTCCAGCTCAGCGTTATTTGCTGCATATTTGAGAGATAAGGAGGGTAAGGTTATATCTTTTATTGGACCAACTTCTGTTGGTGAGAGAGGCAAGCTTTCGACTTACACAGAGCTCTTCTTCAGGTCTCGGAAAGGTACAGCTAAATGCAAGGATGGAACAGATAAAGAGTTAAATAAACTGGAATGCTTGTCTCTTTTACCAAAGTTGGTGCAATAAAAATTAACACCTTGTCCACCTGTCTCTCTAATAGCCAGGAATCAACATAGCTACAACACTTATTTGCTGCATTGCACATATAGCAGGAAGCTAAATTCTACTTTCAAGCATAGCAGAACCTCAGAGTTACAAACACCTCGGGAATGTTCATCACTCTGAACAAAACATTATGGTTGTTCTTTCAAAAGTTTACACTGAACATTGACTTAATACAGCTTTGAAACTTTACTATGCAGAAGAAAAATGCTGCTTTTAACCATTTTAATTTAAATGAAACAGGCACAGAAACAGTTCCTTTACCTTGTCAATTTTTTTTTAAGTAGATCACATTTAACATTTGCTTTTGTTTTGGTCTCTGCTGCTGCCTGGTTTTGTACTTCTGGTTCCAAATGAGGTGTGTGGTTGACTGGTTAGTTCATAACTCTGGTGTTTGTAACTCTGAGGTTCTACTGTACATGCATACAGCTCCCATTGCAGTCTACGGAGTTGTGTGCGCATATCTGCATATAAAATTCAATTAACACTATAATTATTGCACTTATTCCACTGGAAATTGACCTGCAGACTAATCATCCTTAGGGACTAGTTACTAGGGAAGTTCCAACCTGTAATGTTGTCATTTTGGTTCTGTGTGCACAAAACAAAGTACTGTCCTGATTTTAAAAGTGCAGCTCTCATTGACTTCAGTGGGATTTGTGACTGCTCAGTACTTCTGAAAATGAGACATAATTTTACAACAGAAAAGGTCTTTTAACTTTATTATAACCAAGAACATATGAAAATATTCTACGCAAACTATAAAAAAATTATTTGGAACTGGGAGCATTCATGGAAATGTCAAACAAAAAAATGTTCAGAAACTTATGAGCATATAGAGACAGGAGGTTATAATGGAAGTCTTGCAACAGTATAGTGCAGTATGAAAATAGAAATGAAATTATTTATTAAAATAAGTTATAGTTGTAATAAGTGATTACAAGGGTTAGCAGTATGTTCAAAGATCAGTTGACTTAATGTTGACACAGGTGACTCTATTGACTTGGGTTGTTTTTTTTCATATAAGCAAAGATAGATTATTTTTTTATAGGCTGTAATATTCAAATCCATTTTTGTAAAGCTCAAAAACAGCAGCTTCTGGTTTAAATGGTTCTGAGAAGGCATTCAGAATTGACTTCAAGTACAATCTTTGAATAAAACCACAGATAGGTTGTTTGTTTTTTCAAGCTAAAATTAGTCAGAGCCATCAATACAAATGGTCTGTATACCTGCAAGTATTTGTGGTGTGCTGCCCAGAGTGCCCACATGGTGCCAGATACTGACTTAAACTAGCAATTTGGAAGGATTTCAACATGTCCTTCCTGATTTCCTTGTCTAGGGGCTTTCTGAGTAATTAAAGATTGCCAGGTTCTTTATGAAGGCCAGCATCATATTAACTAGGTAGTATCAAAAATGGAGCTTTAGAACCAGTGCAGTTACATGTATTGTATAACAGCATTTTTAATAATTTTCCTCCAGGGCAGATTGACAGAGACCCTGGAGGTTTTTCACCTTCCTCTGCAGTATGGGACACAGGTCACTAGCTGGAGGATTCTCTGTAGCTTGAGGTCTTTAAACCACAATCTGACGACTTCAATAACTCAGACATAGGTTAGGGGGTTGTTACAGGAGTGGATGGGTGAGATTCTGTGGCCTGCATGGTGCACGAGGTCAGACTAGATGATCATAATGGTCCCTTCTGATCTTAAACTCTATGAGTCTATGGGAACAAAGTAGAAAAACCTAGCGTCACCTTCCCCTTCAGATATTATTGATGCCAATCAGTACTGCAATATATTACAAGTGGACCTAATTCATGATGATCCATGCCCTGTTTGGGCTCATTCTTTTGCACACACAAAACTGAAAGTAATGCAAAGCTGAGTTACTTGTTACACAATGGTTAGGGCCCTACCAAATTCTGTCCATTTTTGTCAATTTCACAGTGATAGGATTTTAAAAATTGTAAATTTCATGATTTCAGATATTTACATCTGAAATTTCACGGTGTTGTAATTGTAGGAATCATGACTCAAAAAGGAGTTGTGGGGAGTTATTGTGGGGTAGGGGTTGCAGCACTGCTACCCTTACTTCGGCGCTGCTGGTGGTGGTGGCGTTGCCTTCAGAGTTGGGCAGCTGGAGAGTGGTGGCTGCAGGCCGGGAGCCCAGCTCTGAAGGCAGAGCTGCTGCCAGCATCAGCACAGAAATAAGACAGGGCATGGTACGGTATTGCCACCCTTACTTCTGTGCTGCTGCTGGCGAGACGCTGCCTTTGGGGCTGGGCATCTGGCCAACAGCCGCTGCTCTCTGGCCACCCAGCTCTGAAGGCAGCACAGAAGTAGGGGTGGCAATACTGTGACCCCCACTAAAATAACCTTGTGATGCCCCCTTGCAACTCCCTTTTGGGTCAGGACCCACAATTTGAGAAACACTGGTCTCCCCTGTTAAATCTGTATAGTATAGGGTAAAAGCACACAAAAAACCAGATTTCGTGGAGGGAGACCTGATTTATGGTCCATGATGTGTTTTTCATGGCCATGAATTTGGTAGGGCCCTAACAATGAATGATTGTAACAAGTGATTGTAACGGCCAACTGCTGTAGAGTGCACAAAGCTGAAACAGAGGCAGAGGCTACACAGATACTGAAATAACACCAGTGTGTGAAGAGAGGAGAGGTCTAGCTATGTATGTAAGGACATGTACTATAGCTAAAGCTAAGTAACAATAATTCATGTGATTGTCACTTTAAAAACTGATACACCAGAATGTCACTGGCATTGGCAGCCTTACACCTGTGGCACAAGACTTTTCTCTTTCTTGCACATGTCTGATTTATCATGCACTGTGGAAACATTTATGTAGTGCTTGTTCTCTTGACAGGTCAGAGACTAGATTGTGCCCTCAGCATATCATCATCACCCAAGCATGTCAAGTAGCACTCTAGTTGAAAGATATCAAAATATAGCTTCCCTTGCATGCAAGCACAGCAGCAGCAGCTGTTGAAGTAGTTGTCCTAGATAATGCCACAAAAGCAAATTCTTCCCAGCTGTTTATTATGTGTTTGAATGAAAAGTGATAAAAATGTAAATGATAGATAAGAGTTTACACTGTTAAAATGAGCAGCCCAAATAAGATATTTCCCTGTGATTCCTTAGTTAAGCTCCACATTCACTACACTATGCACCCAGGTATTTACAGAATAATGTGTGCAAAACATAGCTCTCTCACCACACTGGCAATGCATAATAGTTAGGCACCCAACTCCCAGTGACTTTCAAAGGGAGTTGGGCACCAACCTCCCTTAACCACTTTTGAAAATCTCAGCCTGACTCTACACTTACATATTATTTGGTATTTTCCTATAGCATAGTGTGCATTGTTTCATTTGCTATGACTTTGCACCACACTAATGATAATTATTAAGTTTAGATTGAG
This sequence comes from Chelonoidis abingdonii, assembly GCF_003597395.2. Classification (NCBI taxonomy): domain Eukaryota; kingdom Metazoa; phylum Chordata; order Testudines; family Testudinidae; genus Chelonoidis; species Chelonoidis abingdonii. Next base: position 332,376,542 of record NC_133769.1, read on the forward strand.
GGATCTCCTAAGCCTACATATTTGGACAGATAGGAAGGAAGACAGCGGTTAGACAGAAGGAAATGGATTTGGGCAGATGTTCTGTTTTATCATCAAAGAACTTCGTAGTCTTGTCTAGTTATTTCTAGTTTGTTCATACTCTGGATTTATAAATGACCCTTTAAGGAGTAACCAGTCTAGGGTGGATGAATGTAACACTGATTTGACCAACTGTATATGCATCTTGTTAAAAGTTTGTGGAGAAATGCTACTTCCAACATTCAAATGCCATTAAATGTAAATCAAAAGACCATAGCATCAGTCTGACCTCTTACGCAAGTCCACAGCTTGCAGTGAAACCAGAGCAGAAGCTGGAATCAGCCAGCCACTGAGGGAGGAACATAGGCCCACATGCTGCTGCTGGTAAAATACATTCCAAAGTTTAGCATGTGCGTCCCACAGGTGTGGCATACATATCACATGTGTTGCCGAAAGTACTGTCTTCAATTCTGCAGCAGAGAGAGAGAAGAAAATAGGGCAAGTACAATCAACAGTGCTAGTAGGAAGAGGAGACCATGCCAAATTACAATTGAAATAGATACGTGCCATGTTTTATAGTAATGCTGCTTTACAGAAACACCAGCCTTGCGTTTTGAAAACAAATGGCCTACAATACAAAATGTTGCTATATATACGATGGATTGGCTAGAACAGAAATCCAGATAAAATGAATTTCTAAAAATCAGCTTCTGTTTGCGAGTCATTCATGAACAGAAAAGGGGAGAAATTCAGTCCATAAAGTGTAGCAACAAAGATAATGTTTTCATAATAAAATCCTGTTCCAGGCTGGCAGTGTTTTTGTGAAACACCTGGTCCTGTCAGCAGGCACTGGTTCTGTTGGGACTGGGTAAAATGGATTTTTCGAACTCACTGAATCAGGTAGCCTGTTAGCCCAGCTGGATATAAGAGAGTGGTTCTCTGAAGAGAGAGAGATTCGACCTAGAGTGTGGGCTGTGCAGTCCACAAGAAGAAATAATGGTAGCAGCCAAGACTGAGAAGTCTGGGGCTGGATTGTGTTATTTCATTTAAATTCCTTTCATGAATAAAGCCAAACACCCAGAAAAGGATAAAATTTGACACGTTTGGATTTCTGTAATAATAAAGGATGTGTTTTTATTCCATACTGGGTAATTCCAGAAGAGAATAGCAATTTGCACTTCAGTGTATTGCCAGTTCCTAGTACAGTGAATAATTTCCCACAGCCTCAGCCCTTTTATAATGGAAATATTTTCCTACAAATCATACAGAATGAGTTCACCTGTACAATATACTCTCTTCCACTCAGGGCCAATACAAAAAGAGCCAGCATAGCTACATCATATGCTCAAAACCATGACACAGGTCTCTAGAACTACATGCATAAGGACATCCTTTATTTCAAATTATGTGAGCATCAAGCTAAATTATAATGACAGTTCCACCCTTGTGACAGGAGTCACTATTTGGTTAATCCCCTCAACTAGATCTGGTCAAACAATACCAATAAAAAAGTGATTTGCTAATATTTTTGTTGCAAGTTCACAAAGTGAAAAGTTATAAAGTAACAAGTTTATTCACCCATCTTTGCAAGGATGCAAATTATCACCTATTTACTCATAAAATGTTCACAGATACTAAATTATTCATATATATTTAGCACGCATGATTTAGTCATCTGCAAATTTACTTTGAAACACTTCATTTGTTGTCCACCAGTTTGAAATGTTTCAGTCATCCGATCACCTAGCAGAAAGAGTACCATGTGACTAAGCGTATGTCTGCACTGCAAAACAAAACCCAAAGCAGTGAGTCTCAGAGCCTCGGTCAACTGATCTGGGTTCACAGGGCTCACTCTATGAGGCTAAAAAGAACAGTGCAGATATTCAAGCTCATGCTGGAGTCCAGGCTTTGAAACCTGGCCAAAGGAGTGGCCCTCAGAGCACAATTTCTGAGACTCTGACAACTTGGGCAGTTCTTATTTTATGAAAAGTTCTACGTTTAATATAAGTTAATAGGGTACTATAGAAATGTAATGGGGTTCTATTAGAGAGATGGAAGGCAGTGGTGAAAACCCTATGGTCCATGTGGAATAGAGAAGCTTGAGAGAGAGAGAGATTACCAACATAAGAATTGCAATACCAGATCCCGCCAGTGGATACCATGCAGTGGTTCATCTAGTCCAGTAGCTTCTTTTGGACAGTGCCAGTACCAGATGCTATAGAGGAAGGTGCAAGAAATTCTGCAATAGGCAGTTATGGAATAATCTACATACAGGGAAAGATTTTTCATAACCCCATTCAGTTAGAGGTTGGCTTATGCCTTGAAACATGAAGTTTTATATCACGTCCAAAAACAAAACAAAGAAACCTTAAAGCCCATAGAATATAATGCAGAACTATATTCTTTGTATAGGGTTTTTCTAACCATCTTAGAGAGTTCTATATCAGCAATAATATTCTAGGATGATGCTAGGTTATCATTGTCTGTTAAATTCTATAGGACTTTTCCCTATGGGGAGCTTTGCCAGAGCAAAGACTTTAGAACAGATCCCAAAGTTTGCAATAAAACTATCCCAAAACACCTTGAGTTTTGGTGTTTGAGCTGTCTGGTGGGCATGGCCCTAATGATAAACCTTTTGAAACTGCTTGAAGTTGTCACTTACTAATATCATGAAGCTACAACCCAGCTCCAGACCACTTAAAGGATCTCCTCCAAAGGGGAACAAATTAGCATGATTTTTTAGTATTTGCTTAAAGTGAATAGTTGAGTCCAACCTTCATTCTCATTTGTTTAATCTCTACTATTAATATATTGCAAATATTTATCCAGACAGCAAATTGTCTTCCTCATTCTCTCCTGAACCTAGAGTGCTTATATAACCATCATTTGTCAAATACAACTAAGCAGTAGGCTGAATATTGCTGTTTGACAAAGGTTCATATTGCTAAAGTTTGGGGGCCAAATTCTGCTCTCAGTTGTACCAGTGCAACCCTAGTATTTTAAACAGAGTAACCAAGAGAATAATGTGGCACTAGCTACTTAATTGTATTTATGTGATGTTACCTGACTGGTTTGCATACACTACATTTTCATTTAAATTTAGCTGCAAACAGCGATCACTGGGATACAGGTACACGTTTGAGGCTATGCAATGATTAAAGGAATAATGCTAACTCTGCTCTTGTCTTTTGTTGGAATATTTCCTCCTTCTAAATTTATGGAAATTTTTATACATAGTTTTCAATTATTTAAGAGGGAAAAGAACAAAAATGGCTCTTTTTTGGGCAATCCCATATAATCTGAGCGCTTCAAACCACATACAGGAACTTGGACATGGTGACATTGAGAGTGGTAAAATAGGGGAGAAAGGAATAAAATAACCCCTTGAACCTCATTTAAATTCAAAAGAGAAAAAAAATCGCAGGCTTGTTAACCTAGGTAGTATATGGAAATATGCACATGACAACACCCCCTAACAAACATTTTCCAACAAGGGGCATTCCAGCACTACTCTATAATGCACACAAATACTGCATTTTCTAAACAAAAATTACATTACATCAATAGAGAGACAGATTTTCAACTTCTGTTAGAGTGTAATTGAACTATGTTAGTTATCTTTGTTTTCAATATAAGGAACAAGGTTTCTTTTGAAAAGCACAAGGCACTCATAATTTAACACCCTTTCATCTCACTAAGTATCACACTGTAGGTGGGCTGCAACACTTTATACAAAAATTTTCACAGGATTTTCTTGATTTAATGCTACTTTTTAGCTTTTGGATCAAGTGACGAAAATATCAGGCAGGGTACAAGAGGACAAATTCTCCTTTCAGTTACACCAATGTAAACCCCGTTAAATAGGAAGAGTTGGCCAAAGACTGAATACTGTGTCCTTGACATTAGAAGAAATACAAATTTATCACATACAGAGCAATAAATGTCTTTGAAATTTGAAATAAGGTAATGTTTTTGTCAAGACCACAGACCCTATTATTTCACATTCATTGAAAAAACAGGTCAGTGCTGTTGCAGATCAGAAACAATCAGAAGTCATTTTATTTCTCACTTCAAAGACCAAAACAGTAGCTCACTTTTTAATACATAACCAATTGTTATAAAACATCTGGCGAGCTGTACCTTTTTTAATTTATAGACAAATTCTTTCTTTAAAGGCATATAGGAAAATGTTATCCATTTTTTCCTACAAATGTATTTTCCTCAGCCCCTGTAGAACTCTTTTGTCTTGGTTACTCACTATTTCCATACTGTTGATGAACATCAGTATCAGGTATTTGCCTTTAAAAGCAAAAAATAGATTTTTGGGAGCAGAATCTTCCTTTCCTCTCAATTTTCCCTTATTTTATGTATTTATCAGTCACCCTCAGCTTCCAAACCATGCCACAGCTCCCATGTCATGTGGGCAGTGTCATGGGTACTGTATGCACATCAGCCCAGAGTGCCCCAGGCATAGAGAAGAACTAAGGCCATCACAAATGCTTTCATTGTAATGTGAAAATGCTTTCCTCTAAAACCAGGTAACTGTGGAAAACTAAGTTTTATATACTCCAAGGCAAGACATTCCAAAGCATGTTATTCAGGTCTCTCTGATTCTACTAAATCTTGGAAAGCTATCTGCAATACTGCATTTGTCTCATCTTAAAGCAATGGAGCCTTACATCAGATGACTCAAAATCCTAGTGCTACTTCATTAACTTATAGGCAGGGCCATCCTTAGGCATACGCGGTTGCGTTGGGCACCTGAAAATTTGGGGCACCCTTGGGTCTTAGTGTCCATCCTTCCACCTCTTCCTATCCCTTTTCTGACCCTTCCTCCCGGCTCCCACAGCTAGCTGCTGCAGCCTGGTGAATTTTCCTCCAGAGGGGATCTAATAACTTAAAAGTGAAAAAGGCTTCCAGCCTGCCAGACCTATTAGCACAACACTGAAACTGTTAAAGAGCCATTCAAATGGCAATGAAGACATTTAACAGGCATTTGCCAACCCCCAGGTATATACTATCAGTTTCTGAATTTACTGACAAAAACAGTTGTGCATTACTGTAATATTTACTCAGAACACGTCAGTCTACAGGTCCTTAGTTTAAAATTTGCTTTAAAAATATTTCATTGGTGAGTTGGTGAAGATTATAAAATCACATCTTTAAAAAAATCCTTGCATAGATTTTTAGTTGCACAGTCTTGAGTATTTATCTTTAGCCTTAAATGCTTGGATCTTCAGACATACAGTTTTTTTAAATAAATCCTTCAAAAGACCCCCCCCCTTATCTAAAATATGCATTTTAATTTAATTACTATAATACAGAAAACTTGCTTCCAAAGTCTTTCTATCCTTTCTGTCCATCCCTTTCTCCCTTCACCCCCCTGTTGAAGAGAGCTCTTAAAGGCACCCCTTTCCTTCCAGATAGCTGGACAAATGAGTTTCCCTTTCTTTACTTCTTACTATTTGCTGAACTAGTTTTAAGAGAACACTCCAGCAAAATCAGTACCTTAGTAAGATATAAAATCCTTTGTCATGCCTAAAATCTTTGGAAACATATTTTTTTTAAAGTTGGTGAAATTTCATAAACATGTCTATTGCTATGGAGATCACACAAAGTAAATTAGTGTCCTCTTTTTCTAAAAGCAATGAACATTGTTATGAACACACTAAACCTCTGTGACTGATAAATTTAAAATAATGTCTTTGTTTCAATTATTTAAATATGTAGTAATCTGGAATGATTACTTTATGAAGGCTTAAGAGTACATTTAAAATATAAAATAATTTTAGAAATACTGATTAAGAAAATGTAAAACAGAGAAGAGCTGGATCATGTATTCCATACTATTTAATGTTGTATTCAGAAAGACAGCTGACTCACCCTTACCACAAAGTTTTTGCAAATAAATCTCTGACAAACTTCAAGGCATATCAAAAAACCTGTGACCGATATTTTTTATTCCCAAATTTAGTGCTTTAAATTAGGTACCTTCTGCATGTCCAGTCTTTACCATCTGGCATAAAGTGGAAAACATGCTCCATTTTCTTTAGAAAGAAATTGCAGAAGTGTGGTTTTTTCAAATGTCATTTGCTTCATTTGGGTTCAGGGATTTGGCTGGAAGGGGGCAAGTAGGGTGAGGGATGGAAAAGAAGAGAGAGACAATGGGGAGAGGGTGGGGCCTGGGTGGAGTGGAGGAGGGGCCTGGGGAGAGCAGGAGTGGAGTATAGGTGGGGCCACAGGCAAAAGAGGTGGGCTGGGGAGCTAACCTCCCCAAATGGAAGCTTCACCCACTGCCCATGACAGCAGGTAAGAGCGGGTCAGCTCCTGCACACCTAGCATACACTGCAGTCTCCTTAGGCCGAGGCCTTATTCACAGAGCTGAATGCACCGGCATGGCGCATTCTGCATAAGGGAGTGGGTACAGGGCTCTCTGCGGAGAACTGTGACTCTCCTCTGCCATGAGGCGGACCGAGCGGCTCGGTATCCTTTGCTACCTCGTCTCTCCTACCCTGGGCTGTGAGCCTGGACTATCATCAGGCATACGAGCACCAGTTTAATAATACTGTGTAGGGCCCCATAAATTCTAAGGATGGCTCTGCTTATAGGGTTTGCATTTCCTGATGGTTTAAATAACATGTCGAGGTGCTACTGACTTAAATGAAATAGCAAACTTTCTTTAATATACAGTGGTATCTTTATTATTACTAATAACAACATCAAGCTAAATTAACAAGTAATAGTCTAAAGTCCACAACCAAGCCTTCAGACTTTCAGAGGCCACAAGCATTATAAGACCCTCATTAGATAGGCAAGGTGGGCGAGGTAATATCTTCTATTGGGCCAATTTCTGCTGGTGAGAGAGACAAGTTTTTGAGCTTCACAGAGCTCTTCTTCAAGAGAGTTCTGTGTAGCTTAGAAGTTTCTTTCTCTAACCAACAGAATTCGGCCCAGTGAAAGATATTACCTCATCCACCTTGTCTCTCTAATATCCTGGGACCAACATGGGTACAATAACACTGCATACGTAAGACCCCCATATCATTTAAAATGGCAAATGACCTCATATCAGCAATACTGGCTTGTGGCATAACAGTTTTGTACAATTTACTGCACATATTTAAAATTTAGTTTGGGGGGGGGGGGAGCCCATGCTTCCACTTATGACAACATGTATGATTCAAAGTACTAATTTTAATACAACTGGGTGTAAGTGAACACATCTCTGCTGATGTCAGTGTAGTTACAAAAGGGTAAATCTGGAATAATTCAATTGACTTGCTGTCTGCAATAAGTCTAGACAGTTTGCTATAGGCCCTGTCATCTATTTCCAATGCTATTGAATTATTCCATGTTTTTATCAATGAGAATCAGAGTCTGGACTCAGGTCTGAATCTAGCCCACTATTTTCAGCCATTTTTATTTTTAAAATGCAAAAACAATATTAAATATGAATGGAGAGGAAAAATGCATTCCAAAAACTGTAAACCCTCAGACATTATGGGTTCACCTTTTTACAACTGAACAGATCCTTTTAAAGATTAAGTTTCATTACAGGTGCTGCGTTTGTGATGCTGGCTATGGGGAAGAAGTTTGCGGACTGAGTCCTTTCTTTCTTTCTTCCAGTCATATACTCTCATGATAGTGGGTGGACTAAATAGTGATGATGGAAGTAAACAGAGGACAAGGCAAAGTAATGAATGAGCATCATTCTGAGACTGAGTGGTAGTAGCCTAAGTTTACCCACTGCCCACAGGAAGTTCAGAGAAGAGCAAATGAGATGAGGAGATGTCAGGTGACACTGAGGATGGCACATCTGGAGTTTCAGTAGAGTAGTATACATTAAAATAAACCTCAGCATTTGCAGGCTGGCAACAAATGCCTTCTTTATTGTAATTCCCACAGAGACAGATTTAAGATAGCTGTTGCTATCCCATAATTTTTAAAGCATACCGGATAAAGTAGATTTTTCTATGTGAAGCCACACAAACTAGTAATCCATAATAATGGAAACATTTACAACAATGTCACAAAAAGAAACAGAGGGTTCAAATAGAAAAGAGATGCCAAGTAGCATGAGAGAAGTGAACATAGGAAACAAGAGCACCTGAGACATGAGATGGAAAAGGCCTAAAATAAGACAGAGAAACAAAAGAAAACAGAATTAGGAAAGGGACAGTGGATGTGGAAAAAAAATAGACCTGACAGCTTAAATGGAAGTTTCCTGGAATGAAAGATTAAGTGATGTAGAGGACTGATAACCCATGAAAACTGAGAAACAAAGAGACAGAGTGATAAGAATGAGAGAAAGAAACATAAAGTATGAGAAAGAGAGAAAGAGCACTTTATTTTTAAGGAAACAGAACAACAGATAAACCAGAAAACATTATAGAAGAGTAGATCATCTGTAAAAAGAAAAGCAAGGCTTCAATCATCCCTTTTGTAGTAAAAAAAAAAAGTGTGGAAGAGAAAAAATTGCCCTGAAAATTACTCCTAAACAGGAAAGTGTAAAGGGCACCAGATTCATGTCTAATTGTGACATGAGCAACAACCAGAGGATGTGGGTTTAGTAAAGATAGGTATTACGTATAAGCGTGAGTCAGCATTAGCCTAACAGTAAAAGAGCCCTTATTTACATATCCTGAAGGCCCAGCACATCACAGCTCGTCCATAAAACATAACTATAGCAATCAGCTGAGATATGGAAGATCTCTATGATGCATAGCTCAGAGATGGTTGCCGCTGATGGTACCAGCAAAAGGAAGTAGTCAGAAAGTAAGAATATGAAAGATAAATTGATAAATCTTTATGTAGGGGTCTACTACAGACCACCTCACCCGGAAGAAAAGGCTTTTAAACAACTAACTGTCCAAAGCACAGGATTTGGTGGTGATGAAGACTTCAACTACCCAGATATCTGTTGGAAAAATACCACAGCATGGCACATATCATCCAACAGGTTCTTGGAATACACTGGAGAAAATTTTTTGTTTCCGAAGGTGGAGAACACAAGTAGAGGAGAGGCTGTTCTAGATTTGATTTTGACAAATAGGGAGGAACTGGTTGAGAATTTCAAAGTGGAAGGTAACTTAGGTGAAAGTGATCATGAAAAGATAGAAGGAAAAACATCACCTCCATATCAGTGCACATAACAAAATTCATTCCACATGTGGATGTAAAAAATTAGAGGGAACACTGCTCTGGAGCCTTTTTTAAAAATAGGCATTACATTAGCTACTCTTCAGTCATCTAGTACAAAAGCTGATTTAAGGAATAGGTTACCTCCCACACTTAGTAGTTCTGCAATTTCATATTCGAGTTCTTTTAGTACTCACATGTGAATACCATCTGGTCATGGTTACTTATTATTGTTTCATTTATCAATTTGTTGCAGACCCTCCTCTATTGACACCTCAATCTGAGACAGTTCCTCAGATTTCTCATGTAAAAAGAATGGCTCAGATGTGGGGCTCTCCCACATATTCTCTCCAGTGAAGACCAATGCAAAGAATTAATTTAGCTTCTCAACAGCCATGTCTCCCTTGAGCACCTCTAATCTCCCCAAGCATTTCATAATTACTGTCACCATAATGGTCAGATAGTTGGTAGTATATTCCTACTGCTATACTCTTAAATACTTAGTACATAAGTAAGCTAAGATCAGAGCTTTCTCTTTTTCTGCAAGAGTCTGCTTTTGTCCAATAGGCTGGGGAAGATCCAAGGATAACATAGAGGATCCTCTTATCACTCTATTGGGCAGCCCACAGCAGTTCAGAATATGTCAAAACACACTTCCGCCCTAAAGGGATTAAGACACATACCATCGGGAGTGCTGCCTGCACAAAGACTGGCCAGCATGCCAGTAAGCACCCCTGCTGCACACAGAGGCACTGGGCCTACAAAAATATGGAGCATGAAAAATGCAAATTGAGATGTAGTTAAAGGAATCAAAGAAGTGTCATATGCTGCCTCCAGAGTGGTAGCTAGCTGACACGCACGGCTACTTTTGTGACTTTTTTTTCCATTTCCTTATGGCAGCGCTTATCTGCATGCTCTGCTGCCAGTGCACCCAGCCTAGGCTTCCATTTTCAGAAGGAACATAGCATGCACAGTGCTCTAAGCTTTTGTGTGCATCTTTAGTGAAGATTTTTTATACGTACACAGTATGGAAGAGTATGAGTTGCGGCATCTTGTTCAAAGTCTGTGGTTTAGCTAATAAAACCCAACATCCTCCTGGCTTCCAGGCTTTTGCTCCAACCAAAGAACCCCAGGTTTATAGTTAACTTCAGTGAAGATTCCTTATATAGGATTGGTCATTTGAGACCAGATTATTCTCTCAGTTAAACTAGTGAAAGTGAGAAGTATCTCCACAGAAGTCAGTGGAGTTATGGTGATAAATTGAAGGTACAGAAGAGAAGACAATCAGGTTCCTGGCCTCTGTGGGAATGGGAATCTCATAGGAGGATCCAGGGCACCAAGAATAGAATCATTTCCCTGTGAATATGTTTCTGTCTCACACGCAAATGGACAAGGAGGAGAAGCTCAAGAGTCACAACAAGAAGGCAGGAATAGTTTTGGAAGTAGGCCTGTTTTTAAATATTAATCAAGCTAATGAAGCATAGCAAGTAATCACAGCAGAAATGATACATCTGAGAAACTAGAAGTGTCTGTAAAAATACACACAAGGCTGGATTTAGAAGCAGCTAACCCAGGTCAGAGAAGTTGTTCACTGAACATAAAGGTTATTTCTTCAGTTTGGTAGAGCTCCTTGGGAAATACAATGATGTCATGAGAGAGTACCTTAATTGAGTACTTCGTAAAGAAGCTATGGACCATTACTGCAGCAAAACAAATTGATTAACTTTATGGCAAGGAAGGTGCTTGATAACGTATTGATGCAGCTCGGCAAAGCAAAGTATTATGCCATAATAATGGACTGCACTCCTGACAAATAGTCACAGTGAAAAGATGTCATTTACAGTAAAATTTGTTAATGACAAGGATGGCTGTATCCAAGTAAAGGAACACTTTAGCTGTTTCCCATCTGTAGATGACTCTACTGGAAAAGGCCTAACAGAACTGTTTATGAGCATTTTGAGGAAGAATAAAATAAAGCTTCAGGACTTCTGCGGCCAAGGCTATGACAATGGTGTGAACATGAAGGGAAGAAACAGTGGCATCCAGACAAGGACCCTTGCATTGAATATAAGAACTTTCTTTGTGCCTTGTAGCTGCCATTCCTTCAACCTAGTTGTGTCAGATGCAGTGTCATCGTCTTTAAATTCAGAATCTCTCTTCAGAGTACTACAAAGGATATACATCCTGTTTTCAGCATCAACTATCAGATGGAAGATTCTCACAGACAATGTTATATATCTGACCATGAAGCTGCCAAATGACACTCGCTGGGAGAGTTGCATTGACAACATAAAGCCAGCGAGGTACCAAGTGGCTGAGGTTTATGATGCCCTGATAAACTGACACAGTCAAATAAAGCTGAGGCCAGAATCTGACACAGGGCTAAAAACCTGCCAAACCAGATCACTGACTTCAAATTTCTTCAAGAGGGAGTTGTTTTCCTCACCCACTGACATTGCTCAAGTGTCCATTGAAGAAAGGTTTGGACAAATGAAGCACAGCAACAAGATCGCAGGTCGGGGAGGGGAGGTGTTTGTATGACCTTAAAGTAAGCTTCGATCTTCGATAGATGATGGCCGATGAGTGATTGACATCACTTACTATTTTATCGCTAGAAAATGTCATTGGCCAGTCTTTGGACCTCTCTGACGCTGTGCTTCAGTTCGCAAGGACAAAGGGAAGAAAAGCAACCTTTTGAACTAATGCATTAGGGTTAACATTCTAAGGCTGTCACCTACTGTAACACTATTTAATACTGGTCCACCCAATGTTGGTGCACAGTTCAATTTCTTGATGTTAGTACATTTCAGTTATTCTTAAAATTAAAAAGTTTCTATAAACTTAGAGGAAATGAATTTTTGTATTTGGTTATATATGGGATGAATAAATAGAGATTTACAGATCCTAGTGAGCAAATTTATCATCTTATATGAAAGGAATAAATCATGCATGCAAATCATGCATTAAAGTTATGAAATGGGCTACAAACAAATGCAATAAAAAATAAGGTATTCAAAAGTTTAACTAATGGAGGGGGGGCACTGAAGATGTGCCCTGCTTGGGGCGCCATTTAGTCTAGGGCCGAGTTGGAAAGACATGGCCAACTTAGCTACTACAGAAAATACTCTGCAATTTTTCTGAAAGTGACATGAAAAAATCCACTGTAATTTATGGTGACCTTTTTTCTTCCATTATTTCATAGGCCTGGTTCAGATATTTCATGTCCCAGACCTCAACTAAACCTGTTCAATTGTGATTTTCCTTTAAAAATATTTTTTTCAATGCAACAAGTCTGTTCTTTTTACATTTGCTTTACAAGGCAAATTTGGCATGCTGTTCACTTGACATTATCTTATTAAAGGCAGGTGCACACATTAATATTTATGTGCATAGGGACCCCCTTTTAGCCTATTAAATAATACTGGGAGTGTTTGCATGTGGAATACCGTGGGATTTTATTCATAAACCTAAAAATATGAGTCATTCTTTTGCCTATACAGGTTACAAGTGAGCATGGATAGGAAAGAACAGTATATCTGCACTACACAGGTATCATATTAAAAATGTCTACATTAGCAGTTTGCTATTATATTGTCTGTATGTCATAGTAAAATGAAGAGGAAACGTTAATGTAATGTTGCTTTTTCATCGCTAGTAAGAGAGGGTCATAGATAAAATGCAAGACAGTGAAGTAGCTTTAGTGAACACGTCTCTGTTGGCATTGTATTAGTTTAGTCTAGCGTGAAGTGATGCAGAATACTGCAAACTGAAAACAGTTTGCTTGCTACTTTAAGAATTATTTTTTCATTTTATTAATGGTTCACCATAACTAGTAAGGAAATAATATACTATTATTGTTAGTGTCATGCAAAAATCTGGTGATACTACTGTTCAAAAGCCAAATGTTCCAGTTAATGCTGAGCCTTAACTTTGCTTTCTTTTGCTTATGCCTTTGATATGTGGTCTCTCTTTATATAATCTTCTGCTAAATATTGCTATATATACATATAGTAAAGACAAAATACTAAAAGAACATTATTTAGATTGTAAAATCAAGCACTCAGAAGTTAGGTAATGCCAGAATTTAGGTGGCCTGTGCGACATTAATTCTGAACCCTTGGGTGCAGGCATTGTGAACTAGGGTAACATTTTCCAAAGCACTTAGGTCCCATTTTCAGAAGTGACTTAGGCACTTGAAAGCCTAAGTTCCATTGACTTTCATTGAGATTCAGTGTATAGCTACACTGTAGTTAGGTGGCCTCATTGCAGCTTGTGTAGACATACCTGAGTTAGTGTTAAACTAGCTAGCTCAGTAAGCATAGCAGTGAAGCTTCCCATCCACCCAAGAAATTACCCAGGGTTCCAGGGGGGCTTGTATAGCCCCAGCTGAAGTTCATGCTGGTGTGGCTTGACTGCTGTTGGTACCTGAGCTAGCTAGATTAAAACTCAGGTAGTTCTGTATGGACTGCAGTCACATACACGACTGCAGCATAGACATGCCCTTAAGCTCCTAAACAATCTGTCACTTTTGAAAATGGAACTTAGGTACTTTTGAAAATTTTAACCACAATGTTTCATTACATAATCACATACTATTATTTCCACAATATCAAATTTCAGCCCTTCCCAGGAAGAGGCATCCACAGCTGCCATATTGGATCACAATAGCTTGTAATAGTTACTGCAGCCTAAAGCTATTATAACTTACTATTTCAATCTATTTTCTCAGCATCACATTAATAAATTATCAGCTTTTACATCACATAATATTTACTATTTACTTATTTATCTTTTTCTTCTTCCCTTTTTGAATATCAACCTGCAGAACAAGAATTCTTGCCTTTAAAAAGAAGTCATGGCCTGTTCTTCCTTATGCTCAGCTACATCAACGCCTCTACAAACAGAGCCAGTTGTAGACAGAGATAGGGAGCAAGGGTGCCTCTTCCTGGGAAAGGTGGAAATCTGCAGAAAAAATAGAGCTATGCCCCTGCGAATAGGCAGCTTGAGACCTTTTTATCTTTTGAGTTGAACAGTATAGTAACTGGAAAGGAAGATGTCTGTCTGTATCTGCACGAGTTTTTTCATGAAGTTGATGGATTTCCACTTCATACAGCTAAATTCAATGCCTTGCATGGTGACAGGTTTCAGAGTCGCCGTGCAAGGCACTGAATTTAGCTATCTGATGTGGAAATCTATCAACTTCATGAAAAAACTTGTGCAGATACAGACAGACGTCATCTGCCTTTCCAAATGCAAACAAATGGATATCAGACTAAATGTACAGTAACTGTTATCATTACTTGGTTTGGAGGAAATTTTGGGGTAGTGTCTATTATACTGCATGTGGCTTCAGAGAAATCATTTTCTTCCAGCTTCAGGCTTCTCTTGCTCTGAAAGCTCCATCAGAGCTTCCTCGGGGGTGCATTTCACTGAAGGCTGGCTTTGTAAAAGAGTCCCACACGTCCTGCAGTATCCTGAAACTACTAGATGGACTCTTATGAATGAGGAAGATGCTTTGTCTTACTTTTACAGGCTTCGGAAGCTTGTCATGCGTTTTTAAGTCCATTTTATCTTCAATAGTCTCTGCAAGTGCTTTGCCTATAAACTAGCCTCAAACTCTGCTTCCGTGTTACTTTCTGACTCTTTTGGATCCTTCTATTTCTTTCCCAACTTCCTCTTCCCCTTATGCAGACTGTATTCTAGGAGAGCAAAATTCCCCTACCAGAAAACCAGATTATGCAACCCTTACTCACACTGCAGACCACTTACGTGAGTGGTTCACTGACATCACTGGGATTACTCACATGAGCAAATGCTCATCAGTAGCCTTAATGAACACAAATCTGTCTGCTCTTCACTCCAGTCAGGCGCCACCTACTGCTCAAACCACTTATTGCACCATTTCTTCTCACTAAATTATATCAAAAACAATAAAAAGAACAGGAGCACTTGTGGCACCTTAGAGACTAATGAATTTATTTGAGCATAAGCTTTCGTGGGCTACAGACCACTTCACTGGATGCAATGAAGACAATGAAATTGCAGCATCTTTTTTCTCACTTCTAAAGGATTTAAGGGCACTTCATCACTTGTGTGCTTAAACCTCTGCCTCATATATACCTCATGTAAATATTTTTAAAATACCCTTTCTGGTAACCATATAATAAAATAAAATTATGGATGTGTGCATGTTTAAACAATAAAAACAAAGGGTTTATTTAAAGGCTGATCTAGTATCACTTTAATTCTTCCATTGGTTAAAGCGACATCTTAGAAAATAATTAAGACGCAGCATCCATCTTTTGCAGGTTATTAGACACAGTAAACCATACTAGACTTTAATCATTACCTCATCAGTCCACAATTTCTCAGCCATTTCCTACTTCCCAAACCTTCATGGATGCTATTTTCTTTAACTTCTTTGTGGTCCCAATTCTTTGCTGATAGTTGAACTGTGCCTTCAAGAGATTGTACTGACACGAGGTCAGTTGTACACAATTAGCTCCAATTCTAGAAGGTGCTAGGAAGTGGAATCTTGTCACTCGGATATAAAACTATAAAACCTGGAATAACCAGAGGCACAGAAATTAAAAATGCTTAATTTTGGCTATCTAGTCAAGTCTGAAAGAATCAGGATTGAAAATTACATTATTGTGCACATACGTAATTCATGAACTAGAAAAAGTTGCATCTTTGATCTCTCATCCTTGACACAATATGCAGAAAACATGTAAAAGTCAAGGCTTTCCTTGTTAACACACATACTTCTTAGTCTTGTTAGAAATCCAGCTTCCTTGTCCTACTACCTCCCAAATATACCATATATGAATTCTCAACTTTTATGGTAGAAAAAGTAAGAACATTATATTAAAGTGTGATTTTGCTCTAAGGAGTGACTATAAAATTATCACCGTCTCACTCGATTTATCTGATCCCTGTGTATATTCAGAAGCATATCTTCTTTAATGACAATGATACATTTATACTACTGTTTACCTTTGGTATCACTAAGAGGGAGTGAGTTGGATTCTATCCTTTCTTGTGCATCATCAACAGAATTACAGGGTCAGACAGGAATCAGTAGGAGATTAAATCATTGGGAATTAGGCATCTAATCTGCTTAATTGCTTTTGTATATTCCTCTAGACACCTGTGTCTTTAGACACCTAAATACCTTTGAAAATCTGGCCCTATGACTATTTCCTTCAAAAATCATGGATTTGTGTCTGCAGTGCAGTGTCTAGATAATCATCAACGGCAAATAAGGGTATTCACTAAGAAATGTACATGTTGTTATGGGTCTGCAATTACGCCATTTGTGGTAAGCCCTCAAATACCATAGAGGTGGAGTTGGTATAAGAATATAAAGAAAACAGAGGAGAACTTAAATCTTCAGCTTATGCCAGTCTTTGCAGCATAATTGACTGTACCTTGTAGGCCATCTCAACAACCGGGAATCACAATAATAGGAGCCTCAATAATACTAATATTCAAATACAACAGATGATAATACCTAAATTGTCCTGAAGTGGCACAAAGTGGAAAGGCAAGGGAAAGGCATACAGTAAATGTGTGAAGTTAGAGTTAAACCAGGGTAAACAAGAGAAGAATTAGGTCCAAGACATACATCTTCATGAAGAATGGCAAGTGAAGTCAGTGGAGAGAGGGCATGCAGCACCTCACATGACTAGAGCTGTGGCTTGTATTGATAACAAAAGACCTTGGGCCCAATTCTGCAATGTGCTGAGCACTTCCTGAGTGTCTTCATCTCCCATTGGATCAGGCCTCTTGTGAAGAATTTCCCTTTGACGGCGAGAGGGGTTTCTTGAAGAGACTGATCTTTTTCTTGAAGACTCATTGTGTTTGGACCCTGGATGGGCTGGAGAGAGCATGTGGGACATTTTGGTTACATGTCCATTTCTAGATGGTGACACAGTGTTAACGAAAATGTTACCAAAGAGCCTTGATTGGTACTGTTGAGGGATGCTGTAATCAGGCACGAGACTGAGCATTGAGTAATTCTCTGGTTGGTTGTACCAGGTGCAGCAGAAAGTGCTTGCAGAACAACCCGCAAGATAGGGGCTGAAGAGCACATGTAAGCTGGGGGAGATATTTTCCAAGACCCCACAATTCACAGGTTACACACAGAATGGGAAATGATTGTTATTGTGTGAATGGCTGCAGTTCGTTCTCCGGTAATGAGAAATAGCTTAAAATCTGCTAAATTCAGTGTTAAAGAATCAGTAATAGTTTTGTTTGTTTAAGCTCCATAAGGACTCTTCCCTTTAACTCTAGTCTTTAAGGGAAATAGCACACAGCATACATTACAAATAAATATTTTTGCTTGATATTTTAATTCCAGTCATTCTTGCTAACATGCTTCATGTACTGCTAAATTCTTCTATCCATTACCATAGGAATAGGCAACAAGCTTTAATCTACTAGGTGGTTTCCTGTCCCTTGATGCTCTGATTCTTTAGCCAATCTTTCTATAGAAGTTAAGCTATGTTTTTATTACTGACTCCAGCAGAACTTCAAAAATTTTGCTACATCTAAAGTAGGTGTGGTAGTATTTATAAATCAAGGGCAAGTTATGCAGTTTTCAGAAGGTGGTTTATATTGCATATTTGAAAATTGGAGGTGTTTCAGGAATGCATCATAAAACCACCTTCCATAAACTGTCTCTCAGGAAACAGTAATGATAACAGAGGCAGTCAGATTTCATTTTAAACAAGTTACCTTGTACCCTTGATTTACTCAATTTCTGGATTTTTTTTTCAACCCAGGTTGAAAATCTTCCCAATGTTTTGAAGTCTTATCAGCAGAGTTTTCAGAAGCATTCAATTTACTTAAATTTTGCTATCACCCCAACAATTGGAGTGTTACATATTTCTAAATTGCAATTACTCGGTTTTGCTGTAACTTGAGATACAGTACCAGACAAATAGCAATAGAAATATTTGATTTTGAGCCCTTCATTTAGCAAGATAGGGTTTTGGTTGAATAGGTTAATCAACAAGTTAAGTTATAATATATTTACTCAAATAATTTGGTAAAACTCTACCCTCTTTACTTGATAGCAAACTGCACTGTTAAAAAACTATGAAAATCCCTGTACTATATATATAGTATTATATAAAAAGCAGAATGTCATACAGTACATAAACTACACAGATTAACTAAAGTGCCTGACCTAAAATGGTGAATTTCTAACTGCCACATGAAGTGTAGAGTCCTATGTAATTTAGTAAAATTAAACTGAAATTCTAGTGGATTTAATCTCTCTCTTGGAAAGACGTTATTTTCTCAGAAGAATGTGTACAAATCTTCATGGCTGGCTGCGTGGGTGTCAGAGGCCAGAAAAGGGTGAACAAATTGGACATGCAGAATGAAAATATATAAAAACCTGTAAAATTACTATGTTTCTTGACTGTCGGCAAGTGCTAAATTTGATTCTGGGACATAATGGGATGTTAGAAGATGAAGTACAAATTTTCATACACCTTCATTCCTTTAAAGGTTACCTCCTATAGATTAAACCTTAAAGTGGGGCTTTTGCCCTGGAAAGGTTCAGTTGTTAAAAAACAAATATTTATACAACATGAAAGGCATCTGGCCTATATTTTTCAGTTCACTTTACTGTTATTGAAGATATTTTTGTTGATAAGGATTTTCTCTTTCACAGCTCAAATTCTCCATCTGCTTCATCTTCCCAGGAAATCAGAATCTGTTTGTAGCATCACAGCCTGTTGTTGCGTAAAGAAGGCCTGGAAGATCTGTATTTTGTTTTGAAAAAGCTGCAGATTGTTTTTTACCCAAACACTATCAAGGAACTAGCAAGGATACCAAATTCTGTCTCGCTTGTTTTTTTCTGGAGAACATGTGGGAGGTCCAAAGAACTGGAATAGGGCCTTCTGTAGCCCATAGACAAAGGGGCGTGTGACGAGGGTTGCCAGGGCTCAACCCTCCCTGTGGAGGAGGGGAGCCACACCGGCCTCGTTCTGTCTTCCGAGGGTCCAGCCCCTTGGACCTGCAGCCCACCGTCCGGGGACGTTCGGTCCCTATGGAGAGGACTGAGCACAGGTAAAGTCAATGGGGCCCAGCCTTTGATGCAGGCGGGCACCAACAAACACAGTTACAGTTTCTATGGGCTCTGGCCCTTTGGGCAGGGCAGAGCAGTGGCAAAGTTAGAGGGGGCCCAGCCCTTGGTTCGCCGGGGCACCAAACACAGTACAAAAAGCTCTAGCCCTTGTGGAGCAGATGGCAGAGCAAGTGCAAAGTCTAATAGGCACACCCTTGAGTCGGAGCGGGGCACCAACACAGTTGCAAGAAGCCTCAGCCCTTGTGAGAGCAGGGAGCAAGCAGTGGGCCAGAGTCTATAGGGGCCTCAGCCCTGTGGCGGCGGGCGCAACCAAGCACATATTCAAGAAAGATCTAGCCCGTGGAGCAGGGGCAGAGCAGTGCACCAACAATTGGTCTCCTAGGTTCAGGGTGAAAGCGGGAATTCCTGCAACCGTCGGTTTGGGGGCAGGTAGAACGCAAGCCCACCCTACCTCCTCTCGCATTCCAGCCCGGGGCCACCTATTAAGCCGGCTTGTCCTACTAATGGCAAATATTTCAGATGGGATCCGGACGAAACACACTGACAGAGTGATTAGGGGAATCCTGACAGAAACACACTGACAGGGATTCAGCTGGGGATCCGACCTCGAAACACAACACGCCTCATAGTTCGGGCCCTCCTGCAGCCTGACTGGTCAGCTGCACCCCCGGGCGGTAGCTTGGCCAGTTCCCCCACGTTTCCCTACTCGGGTTTTCCACAGGTCCGCGGCGTCCAGCACCAGGTGGTCACTCCCACTCAGGCTGTGTTAGGTGTCCGGGAAGACGCGGCTCGGGAGCGTACCCAGGTCTGGCCTGATGGTCCTTGGGGCCGTAGCAATGACGGGGTACAAGCTCTGGCGCTCCCGTCGTAGCACCTGCGGGGTAAGCCCCTGGCAGAGCCCCTGGTACCGGCCTCTGCCTCACAGCCCCCCAGTGACAAGAGCCGGCCAGGCCGTCTTGCTCCCGGCGGCCGGCTTGGGCGCTGAACTGAAGGCTGAGCCTCCGGCTTTAATACTCACCTGGTCGCCGCCTGACCCTCTGAGGGGCGGGACTTCCGCCCAGTGGTTCCGCCCTGGGGGATGATTGATGGGGTTCAACCCTCCCTGTGGAGGAGGGGAGCCACACCGCCTCGCTACAGGGCGGAATGTTTAATATTTCACAAAAAGTCTATTTCTCCCAACTTTTTCTCAGGTGTTTGAGTTAAACTGTTGTTAATGCAATAAACCAAGCAAAATAGTCTTTAAAAGACTGAATAGCTAAATAAGTAAATATCACTACCCCTCTCAAAGGTTCAGATTTCACTCTTTTGTACTTGTGATGTCATAATCCCAATAACTATCCAGTCATCTATGAAAACATTTTAGACTAGATTTGCAGTATTAAAAAAATCAGAAAAGTAGAAAAAAATAAAAAAATATTCCTTTATATGAAATGAAGGAGAAAAAAAGGCAGAAACACTTTATTTCAAACTTTTGTAGGTAATTTTATTGGGATACAGTTCATGATTGCTGCTTGTATAGAGATGCAGCTTCAAATTAATACATTATGAATGCATTCTTAAAGATACCATAGTGGTTATTTGCTTTAGAAAGACTAACAAAGAGAGAGAAATAGAGCTGCAGATGAGTTTGGAAGAGAAGACTAGCGATGAAATCCTGGCCCCATTGAAGTCAACAGCCAAACTTTTATAGACTTTAATGGATTTCATTCTAGAAGTTCACTTTTCCACCATATTGTGTGTGACATGGCAGCAGGACATCCAGGTGGAAGTGTCTGAGAAAGAGTTGTGGATGCATAGCTGAAGATAGGGGTAAGCTTTGAGGACAGAGAGGAGATTTGGGAATCATCAATGTAATATTCTGCAGGGAAAGAGGTCTTGGGTGAATCACTTTGTTATATTTAAATTGAAGCTTAGTTTTCCAGCAATCTCTTGAGGGTCTATACTAAGCTTGCCGGACCTGATGCCTCACACAGGGGGACCAGACAGCAAGTGTGAAAAATCAGGACAGGGGTGGGGGGTAATAGGAACCTATATAAGAAAAAGACCCCAAAATTGAGACGGTCCCTATAAAATCAGGACATCTGGTCACGTTAGCCTCATACCTCAATTCCAAAAAGAAAACCACAATGACTTCTGATATTTCATTTAATACAGTTAAATTTTGTTCCTGTGAACTATATCTCAACTAGGGGAGTCCAGTGGACTATGTTTTATTTATCTCTTTTTGTGCTACAGTGAGGCAAAAGAAGTTATGCAAACACTGGAACTGTGAAAAACATCTGTTTTTAAGGTGCTGAAAATCAGGAAACCCTTGTCCAGTTTTTGGTAGAAAATTTCTAACCCAGACCCTACACCTGCAGTTCTCAAACTTCATTGCACTGAGACTCCCTTCTGACAACAAAAATTACTACATGACCCCAGGCAGGGGTGGGGGCAGAGCCCAGCCTCCCAGGGCAGGTAGGGGGGTTGAACGCTGAGCCCTGCTGCCCCAGGTTGAAGCCCACAAGCTTTGACTTTAGCCCCCGGCTCCAGCGAGTCTAATGCTGGCCCTAGCAACCCCATTAAAATGGGGTCGTGACCCACAGTTTGAGAACCTCTGTCCTAAACTAACATAACAATTTTGAGGCTTTTTTCTATGGATTTTAAGGAGTGGGGGCAGAGAACAATGGCTAAATGTTATACCAATATAATAGTGCCACCATACCTTGTAAATAAAGGACCGTGACTCCATTTCTGGATGCATACTATGTCCTGCACTATGTTTAAAATTGTTAGTCAAGTATTTTTGCATGATATAATCAAAATGCTGAGAATGTATTCGAGACAGCACCATAAAAAGCATATTAATGGCTGGCCATCACATCCCCCTTCTCATCTTTCTCTTACCCATTCATTCCTTGTGGAAATTCTCTTCTGACTCTCTCAGACTTCGGCGCAGTTCTAGACACCTATTTAATCTCTTTCCCTTTCGGGGAAAGTTGCTCAGTTGTGATTCATGCAGAAGGTCTCTGGTGACTTTTTATAGCCTTCACTGGCTACTTTCTGAAGAGGTGGGTTTTCATTGCTGTGCAACTAGTACTCCATTCAGAAGGTTTTAGGGACAGTTTTTATCCTGGAGTTATTTTTGCAAGTGTGATTGTATTTATATGAGTTTCCCTTCTCTCTCCTAATCTCCACAGGGAAAGACTAGAAGGACTCACACACAAATGCAAACCACATAGATGTTACATTATTTATTTATTTTAAAAAAAACCCTCCTCAAACCACCACCACAAAATTAAAAAACATCTCTTCTCCGGACCCTGTAAGCTGGCTTCATTCTTCATCAGTTATCTGGTAATAGTGACATCATAGCATAGCTCATTAAGGAGTTTCAGATTGGATCAAGAGGTATCCAGTTGTGGGGCTGATTACAAGGATCAAAAAGAAAAGTGGTGTGTGATGGGTAAAAATGCGGCAATACCATGAGGAGTATTCAGCACATATTGGAATATGTTACCATTTTAGGTCATTTTTAAGAGCAATGTCAGTCATCATTAGAATATTAAAATCAACTTGTATTCTACCAGGAGTCCAGAGAGACAAACTTACAGCCATTCAATAATACAGAGAACCTTATTACCTCACAATACTTGCAGTGTATTTATATCACAGTTCTTCCTACGATAGCACATTATGTAAACAGAGTTGTCCTAAACTAGGCCATGAATATTTGTCAGTGGTTGGCAAACCACAGTGTTTGTTAGTTTGCGAATGTCACAGTTATTTTACCATTTCCTTTATTTGTATCTCTTATTTAAAATTTGCCTAAGATTCTGATTGGCCAGGGGTATCAGAACTGAAATGTTGTGAAAAATACTGGTTAATATACCCAAAATGGATATAGTGTCCATGTCAATAAATAGAAAATCATGCAAATGACACCATATAAATTACTCAAAATAACTCATCAGAAGCAAATAAAAAATAAGACCTTCCAATAAGTTAATTGTTAGTTCTTCAGATACAGACTATTCCATTCTGACTGAATTGTCTACCAGCATATACATTTCACAAAAATACTGTACATTTCTACATTAATTTGCAATGCTATGGTTTAGTTTAATGTAAACCTTTCAGGGCAGGGGTTTTATCTTTATATTTGCCTGTAAACTACACATACCACTATGGCACTTTGTAAATAAAAACAACAGCATTCCATCCTGGATTCTGTGTATCTATTTAGCTTGGTATAGACACACACACCCATCAGCATACTGTTGGAGCACTTAAAAAACATCAGTTAATTAATGTATCACATAACACCCCTGCAGGGTAGAAAGTATTGTTAGGCCCATTGTACAGATGGAGAAATAAGGCACCCGGAGTTTATGTGATTTGCCCAAGTCTCACAGAACTTAAAGCTCTGAGTTCTAACCACAAAACCATCCTTGCTCTCTGGATGAGTAGATAAACTATGGGAATTCTTTCTTGCCAATCCAAGTCAGAGTGTAACTCCAAACACTTTCCTGCTGGAATGAAGCAGGCCTTTCCACTGAATGAAGACTCCACTTAGGTGAAAAAGAGTCTATATATATGAAAACTGTGGGTGAAATCCTGGACCCATTGAAATCAGTGTGTACAGGATTTCACCCTGTGTATTAACCTGTCTGACAAAATGTGTGTAACACACTGCCCGGGTGCCTACCATGTCGCTCTCTAGTGGCTGGCCCCCATCAAGGTTTAACAGCCTGCTACTACCAATGGATAATGGAGTTATTACTTTTGATAAAGTGACTGTGGGTTTTTGTTTTTGTTTTGTTTCTAGTGAAAGTCCTGAGTTCCATCCTCATTGGCAACCCACAGTGGAAGGTATTAGACTTGCAGGGAAATATAGTGATCTTCCTCCTGAGCATATCGTGATATGCCCACCTATTCTCTAAGGAAGCCTATAGAAAAAGCAGAAGGTCTGGAGAGGGTGGAAGAATTGCATCCAGAGGGGTGTGGCATCCCACAGCAATAGTATTTATTAAGACACTCAACCCAGACATAAGCAGCCTAGCTTAGCATCCTTTTACCTGGTATCAGTTTTCAACTAGTGGTTAGGAAGAGCTGTCTCGGTCTCCACATTTTTGTCAGTTACACTAAGGAATATCAAAAATGGAGGGGGGATCAGTCCCCTCCTCTGAGCCATTATGAAACCAGAGATGGATCTTGATCTGTCTTATCAAAGAGGAGAACCTAGATTTGTCAGCTGTTGCCACCTAGGAGGACCTGACACAAACTACAGGACAAACTTTTACTCTTGGAAGCTGAATTCAGACGTGATCTAAAGACGTGTAGCATCTCTGAATTAAAACCACAGTAACTGGCCAGTCAGGACAGATTGAATGACAGCCTACTGTATCATCACTTTGGCCCACTGGTCTTCCTTGGCAGCCAGAAGAATCGGCAATGACATCACTACCTCAACACTGCCCCAGCCTGTGGCCAAGCAACTGAGTCACAGCAGAGTAATGTCAGGAGCTGCTTTCCCCTTTATCTGCCTTTGTGGTGCCCAGGTAAGACCAGCTGAAGAGCTCCCCTTATAAAAAAATCTCAGAGTGACCAGCACTCCTAGAATACTGATCCTAAATACTACAGCTTACACTCATGATACTGCTAATGTTAGGAGCAATTATTATATTATTATAGAGAATCAGGCAGACTTGTCTTAAACTAATTAAATAACAATACAAACTCAGAACAAAAATTTAAACAGCCAAACCAGTCGTTTTTTAAATACTGTACGTTAAAAGCTGTTATCCTTTTGCTGTAGATTGTGTGAAAAGTTTCAGCTCAGACAGAATGTAGACAGTTGAATGCCATTCCCCAAAAACTTGAATGTTCCATTTGTTCTGACGCAATCACTTACTGCTTCATCACCGGCTAACAGACAGATGAGAAGATATATTTGAAAGTCAAAGTTCTTAACCCAATAACAAGTCAAATATTGATCACCTCTTGAATTCTGTGAAATGTGTTTAAATTACACAATAAAGTTCCCAAGATCCATAATAAAGAATTCTATGGCATCAGTTTGATTCCCATACGATCAAACTGTCCTAGTGAAAAAAAAACCCTCTTACTATTTAATACAAATATTTCTTTCCATGGAAAAGAAACTTTTAGGGTTTAGAAAACTGAAACTACTGTGAACTCTTAAAAATTCCATTCCCCATGAAGGGATTGGAATGAACTTTTTAAATTTATTACAAATACCAAAGACAGAAGGAGATGAGCTACACATCTGAGATGGAAGGAAAGAATCTCCTGAGAACAAGCTACAATCAACATGTCATCTAGATAAATTAATATCCTTACTCCCAAACACAGACAGAGATTTTTTTGGAGGGGGGGCTATTTTGATTTATAGAGATACTTAAGAATTCAAGGCTTAATTCTACTTTAGCCATGCAGGCTTCTTTGGCTATCCTTACTTTCAAATATTTCAGACTGTTCATCCTTGAAAGTTCACATCTTCAAAAAGACATTTAGTAATGTTTCACTAATGTAAGAATAAACTGAGAAACACATTTGAACTGTAATCAGTGAGATTAAGATCATTAACAAGAAGGAAAATATAAGCATGTTTCATACCTAGATAAATCCATTTATCTTTCCTGTATCACTTATTGTTTCTACTGCCTGATTTACCTATCAAAGATAACGGTTATATTTATAAGATCTTCCTTTTCCTCCCCACCCCCCTTATAGCCCATCTTTCACGCGTCAAAATCATAATGATGAATCTGTGACAATGAACCATATCTGAGGGTGATGATTTCACTGGGAGATCAAGAAGAAAGACGGGGCCAAAACTTTAGCTGGTGTAAATCATTGTAGCTCCATTAACTTTACTGGAGCTATGCTGTTTCTACCAGCTTAAGATCTGGCCCTGCATTCTGATACAGAAATATTTTAAACTAAGGCCCTAAATAAAGTAAAGAGGAATAGAGATAATTATGGACCAAGTAAATAGCCATAGTTTAAATGGTCTGGTCTTTCAATTTTACCCTCACTGTGGAAAATCCCACTTTAAAGAATCACTGCTAAGAAGTTTAAGTCTAAGGTTAAGTTTTTGTTCCAAAAAAAAAAAAGGAAGAGGGTTCCCAAAGCATAACACTAATAGAATTATTGTCATGATGTTTTAAAGAATACATGAACCCAGGGTTTAAACATTCCCCTGCAATGCTGGAAGCTCAAACACAACATTCTTGTTCAAATACATGAGAACCAGAAATTGAAAATGACCATGTTAGTTTCGCTGTCCTGCCTGAGTAAAGTGCAAAGAGTAAACAAGAGCGTGCGTCTTAAAAAATTAATTTACTTTTAGTTTCAATCATCTACGGTCTTATTAGTAACAGAAGTAAGGATTGTTGTTAAAATAAGTTTTCAGTATTGATAGGATGCTTTTAATGAACTTCCTAATTAGAGATGGGAACTCTGTGCACAAGTCTCCTAAATTCTGGGAACGTTCAGATTTGGATTTAATTCTGCATCTCACCTTCAATGCTGGGTCCAACTTGTTGCCTAACTTGTCTGAAGAACCTCATGAATTCCTAATTCTTTCATCTGTTTACTTCTCTACTACCATACCAAATACTGTTATTTTCCTAATTAGTGCTTTTTATGCGGGGCAGGAAGAAGGAAGTTTTGATCTCCTTTAAAGAGTACATTCAAGTTTCTGAACAGAATGCTATAAATTTACGTAGGAAGATATGGCAGGGAATGTAGCTCCACATCATGAATTAGAAAAGAAATTATGGAAAGATCAGTTTAAATGTAAATGTATGTAAATGTATGTAAATCACTGTGTTCTGTTCACCTTCTGATTATGGACACCTCTTACTGGAAATACCATTTATTTTCTACACATTGTAGATTTGTCTCAGATTTGAGATTTGTCATATCCAAGCAGAAAATAAGTAATAGTTATGCCATTATGCTGGGGAGTCAGCATTGTGCCTTGTCCTTAACTGGGCATTCTTTCTGGCACCCGCATGTTAGTTCATTTGAATATCTACATACCCCATGTGCTGAGGGAAGCTAGTAATTAGATGTCTAAAGGACTTAAATCGCACTAATAGTTCACAGGCATGCAAACAGAGGTCATCTTTTTTGTTAATCTAGCTCCAGACCTGCACACGTCCTTGGGTTCTCACTGTTTCGTTTTTGACTCACCAAAAGCGAAATTTTGCAAATGCTAATAAGAGTTCACATAACTTGCAGCATTTGAGTCTTATCACTTATACTTATAACCTTATCACTTATAACTCTCTCTTCCCCTATTAGCAGGGTATCTTTCCAACATCAAGAGAGTCCAAACGAGTTCCAGAAAATTTAGCTGAGAAGGAGGCACATTGACTCCCCACTCAAAGTTACTCATCCCCCTCTTTGTCTGGTTTGTCTGTTTAGACTATAAGCTCTTTGAGATGGAGACTGTTTCTTACAATTTGTTTCTAGAGTGCTTAATAGAAGGGTCTCACTAGGATCTCTAGGTGAAATTTATAATATAATGAATAAATAAATAATCATAAAATGGATTGTTGGTTATTATTATTAAACCATTAACTGTATTCTGACAAGAAAAGAAGGTGGGGCAAGGATCCACTCTCACCCACCCAATAAGGAATGAGCTGGAAGAGACTGGCATAAAT
The DNA here is from genome assembly GCF_003597395.2 of Chelonoidis abingdonii. Classification (NCBI taxonomy): domain Eukaryota; kingdom Metazoa; phylum Chordata; order Testudines; family Testudinidae; genus Chelonoidis; species Chelonoidis abingdonii. Next base: position 332,404,478 of record NC_133769.1, read on the forward strand.
GCTGCCTCCTTCTTCATAGTGGGATATCAGATGCCTGCAAACACTGAAAGGAGTAAGAAAGCTCCTGAGTTAGCAGGGAGCAGATAGCAGCCAAACCTTCTCAGCCTATGGACTATGCAAGGCCAGCTGAAGGAGAAAAAGTTCCCCCCAGCTGCAGAAAGCAAGCTAGGGATCCTGTTATGAGGCGAAACTAAGAACCCTGAGGGGACTAGGAACAGAGCGTAGGGGGCAGATTTTGGAGGAACCCTAAAATGTACCTTTTGTTTGTTGGGGCCTTTTTGTTATGGCCCCTTTTTGTAAGAGGTTTTGTAACAAAGAAGAAGAATATTATTGATTCACATGTCAAGAGTGTCTGAAGTGGAATTATTAGCTTCAGGGAAACTGAGGCAGGGATTACTTGCAGCTCCATACTGACAAAGCAGAGGGTATTACAGGGCAGGTATGCACTACAAGACTCTCATTTGTTTATATTATAAGCTCTTTGAGGCAGGGGAAGTCGCTTCTATGTGTTTGTACAGCACTTAGCCCAATGGGGTTCTGATTGCATCTTTAGAAGCTTTTGGAATAAAAATATTAATAATAAAAAACATAGTAATAACTACAAATATTTACTCCAGACATTTACCTCTGATCTGTGCAGCTTTGATACATTCTCAGTGAATACCATGGAGTTCCTAGGATGCCAGAGCTCAGTGTCTTCATAATTTAGTGCTTAATACTCAGCCTGGCTCATCACCTCTCCGTATTAGGCCATTAGTCTCTTTCGCTGGCTCAAGAATCCTCTCATCCTGCTGCCATAGAGCCATAGGTCATTGAATACACACAGTTACAAACCATAGGCAATTTTTTAGGGAAGATGTCAAAGTGTCTGTCTAAATACCTTCTTTTTCGGACTGAAATCGATACTGGTTGATAGTGTCCAGCTCTTCACTAAATCCTGACAGTTATTTAACAACAAATAAAAAACAGCTAAATGATTTACTGTTCTAATCCTACATTGTTTTGCTCTGTGTTTCTTTAAGAAAGGTGTGAGTGTATGTGTAAGAGTCTTGAAATACAGTGGTTACCATGGTAATTATCTGTGTTTAGAGAGTGGAGGAGAGTAAAGTTCCATGTAAGAGGCCAGAGTAGAATGCAAGTTAAACATGCCTCTTTGCAGGTCTAACTTATGCACTATTCCCCCCACCCCCCCACTAAAAATATCTTTAAAAATGTGCATAGATTGTTCTGCTGAACTCCAAAACTATTTCATGGCAATGCCAACTTCTTTATTTTCAGTGTGTCCCTTCCACCCATTGACTGTGGGTTCCAAAGGCATGAAACAATTGTGCCTGGGAAGAGAGTATTTTTCTGAACAGAGATCTTCCAGAATGGAGTAACTGCTATGCAATCCATATTTTCATGAGTTCTGCATATCTTAATGGAACTGAGTGCATTAATCTTACAAAGCTAACAGATTTAAAATGTGGATATAGCTAAATGGCTATAAACTTAATCGGAGGAAAATGTTTTGTCTACATAAATTTATCCATGTGAACAAATAATACTTAGCACTTATATTGTGCTTTACATTTTCAAAGTGCTTAACAAATATTAAGGGTTTAATTTTGCTACCCAGGGGGACTACTTCCATGAGCAGGTCTTATTCATGTGAATAAAAATGGCAGAATCTTCTTACTCATGCAAGTAGTCAATACTATTCTCTGTGAGAGTGCCAGTCTACCTGTATATAATTGTTGTCACAACAATCCTGTAAAGAAGGCCAGTAAGTACTGTTATCTCCATTGGATAGAAGGGGAAACTGAAGCAAGAAGGTTGAGGCCAATATTTTCAAAAGTAGCCACTGACTTAGGGTGCCTCAATTTTTAGGTGCCCACCCTAGCCTGATTTTCAGAAGTGCTGAGCACTTTCAGGTCCTGTGGAAGTTGAGGATACTGAATACCTCCAAGAATCAAACCTGAAGTTGGGCACTCAAAAATCAAAACATACCATCCATGGTCGCTTAAAATTTGGGCCCAAGTGACTTGCCTGAGGTTGCCTCATGAGCTAAAGGCAAAGCCAGTATTATAATTCAAAAGTGTATGCCTTCCACATCTGTGCTCCACCCAATATAACTGGAGATTTTGTTGTTTCGTAACAAATGTGTATTATAATTAGAACAGGAAAAGCTGTCTTTTGTAAGTGTTTGTCATTTCACTCCTTTCCTGTTTTGATTTAGCAGCCTAGATTTTCTTTTTGACACACACACACTCTTTTCTTACTGACACACAAAAAGAGAGAGAGAGAGAGAGAAGAGAGTGGCTGTTTTCCGTCTTCCACTTGGGTACACATGTGCTATTTGTGTCATCTGTGCAGCAGGCAGCAGACTCCATCACTTGCTGTAAAAAAGTGATAACATTGTCACATAGTGAAGCTGTTTAGGCTCTGTGTGTGAAAATTCTAGCACCTGAGCATGGAGATGATTAGCAGCAAAACATGCACAAGCAGATGTGTGTGTGAACTAACTTGCACAAAAAAGTGTCCATATTAGATTACACAGGAAGCAGATACATCTTTGCAATATTGTTTTGTAAGGTATAGTGGTAACACTTCATAACAAGAAGATATTTGTTAATGTTTACAGTGGAATTCTTATACAACTATCCATTATCTCCACTTGAATGCCAAAGGAATTCATCATACTTACTGTTATTATAATAAATGCCAAAGGCAATAGGGTAATAACGGTTTGCCATTGTCACTTATTAGAATGTGTTGCTAGAATTTTCAAAAATGTTCATGAATAAAG
>NC_133769.1:332419897-332500175 GCF_003597395.2 Chelonoidis abingdonii
GTGTGAGTGTATGTGTAAGAGTCTTGAAATACAGTGGTTACCATGGTAATTATCTGTGTTTAGAGAGTGGAGGAGAGTAAAGTTCCATGTAAGAGGCCAGAGTAGAATGCAAGTTAAACATGCCTCTTTGCAGGTCTAACTTATGCACTATTCCCCCCACCCCCCCACTAAAAATATCTTTAAAAATGTGCATAGATTGTTCTGCTGAACTCCAAAACTATTTCATGGCAATGCCAACTTCTTTATTTTCAGTGTGTCCCTTCCACCCATTGACTGTGGGTTCCAAAGGCATGAAACAATTGTGCCTGGGAAGAGAGTATTTTTCTGAACAGAGATCTTCCAGAATGGAGTAACTGCTATGCAATCCATATTTTCATGAGTTCTGCATATCTTAATGGAACTGAGTGCATTAATCTTACAAAGCTAACAGATTTAAAATGTGGATATAGCTAAATGGCTATAAACTTAATCGGAGGAAAATGTTTTGTCTACATAAATTTATCCATGTGAACAAATAATACTTAGCACTTATATTGTGCTTTACATTTTCAAAGTGCTTAACAAATATTAAGGGTTTAATTTTGCTACCCAGGGGGACTACTTCCATGAGCAGGTCTTATTCATGTGAATAAAAATGGCAGAATCTTCTTACTCATGCAAGTAGTCAATACTATTCTCTGTGAGAGTGCCAGTCTACCTGTATATAATTGTTGTCACAACAATCCTGTAAAGAAGGCCAGTAAGTACTGTTATCTCCATTGGATAGAAGGGGAAACTGAAGCAAGAAGGTTGAGGCCAATATTTTCAAAAGTAGCCACTGACTTAGGGTGCCTCAATTTTTAGGTGCCCACCCTAGCCTGATTTTCAGAAGTGCTGAGCACTTTCAGGTCCTGTGGAAGTTGAGGATACTGAATACCTCCAAGAATCAAACCTGAAGTTGGGCACTCAAAAATCAAAACATACCATCCATGGTCGCTTAAAATTTGGGCCCAAGTGACTTGCCTGAGGTTGCCTCATGAGCTAAAGGCAAAGCCAGTATTATAATTCAAAAGTGTATGCCTTCCACATCTGTGCTCCACCCAATATAACTGGAGATTTTGTTGTTTCGTAACAAATGTGTATTATAATTAGAACAGGAAAAGCTGTCTTTTGTAAGTGTTTGTCATTTCACTCCTTTCCTGTTTTGATTTAGCAGCCTAGATTTTCTTTTTGACACACACACACTCTTTTCTTACTGACACACAAAAAGAGAGAGAGAGAGAGAGAAGAGAGTGGCTGTTTTCCGTCTTCCACTTGGGTACACATGTGCTATTTGTGTCATCTGTGCAGCAGGCAGCAGACTCCATCACTTGCTGTAAAAAAGTGATAACATTGTCACATAGTGAAGCTGTTTAGGCTCTGTGTGTGAAAATTCTAGCACCTGAGCATGGAGATGATTAGCAGCAAAACATGCACAAGCAGATGTGTGTGTGAACTAACTTGCACAAAAAAGTGTCCATATTAGATTACACAGGAAGCAGATACATCTTTGCAATATTGTTTTGTAAGGTATAGTGGTAACACTTCATAACAAGAAGATATTTGTTAATGTTTACAGTGGAATTCTTATACAACTATCCATTATCTCCACTTGAATGCCAAAGGAATTCATCATACTTACTGTTATTATAATAAATGCCAAAGGCAATAGGGTAATAACGGTTTGCCATTGTCACTTATTAGAATGTGTTGCTAGAATTTTCAAAAATGTTCATGAATAAAGTAGAAACAAGGTGGGTGAGGTAATATCTTTTATTGGACCAACCTTTGGTGAAAGAGACAAGCTTTCGAGCTTACACAGCATTGACCTGAAGAAGAGCTCTGTGTAAACTCAAAAGCTTGTCTCTCTCACCAACAGAGATTGGTCCAATAAAAGATATTTTCTCACCCACTTTGAATCTCTAATATCATGTGACCAACACAGCTGCATCAACACTGTGAACATGAATAAATTGCAAGCCAGATAAATACATAGTCAATCCATTTCGAAAGAAACAATAATTAGGTCCTGTTATTAATGAAGGGGCAGGGGGACCCAGTAGATAGGGCATTTAACTAAGAATTGGGAGGTTTGGGTTTTATCCCCAGTTCAAGCACTAGTATGCAGTTTGACCTTGGACAAGTTCCTTTGGCCCAAATCCTCAAAAGTATTTAAGCATCTAAATTCCTTTGAAGATCTGGGCCTTCACCTCTCTAAGCTTTAGTTTCTGAATGTGTAAAATGGTGATAATTACACTTACTTTCCTAGGTAAAGCTCTTAGAGCTCTACATGTGACATAAAGCATATGTATCGTTTATTTGTACATTTAATGAGTATGCTAAGTGCTTTATAGACAAAAGAAAAAGACATGATCATTTCCTCAAAGCGTTTCATCAATTTTATACATGATGCAATGAGAGGCAGTAAACAATCAGGAGGAAGGGTAAGTGTTGCTGTAATAGGATCACACAGTTAGTTATGGTATGTGACCAGCATGATGGTTCCATGGAAGTTTTGTTTGTTTGGTAAATACACTCACTTCTTATGGGCAACATGGAAAGAACTGGGTTTTAGGAGGGATTTGAATGAAGGCGGCAGCTTGAGAACAGGTGTTGGGAAAATAGTTCATGCTTAGAGACGTACTGTAGTTGGTATAGAGAAATTACATCATACAGCTAAATTGTCTCTTTATTCTAGCACCTTCCAATCAACAGCAAGGGCTGTATTCCAATGACATCAGACTAGCAGATCATAAGTCTAGCACCATCTAGCTATCTCCCAAAGAAACTCACACGATCATATTGCCACACCCTATAAAATATGTATTCTCTCAGCAGAAATAATATATAACACCATCTCTAAAGTCACATTTGAATCTAAAAGCATTATATGTGCTAGTGTTACAAATAACACTCAAGACTATTAAAACAAAATCAAACATAAAATGGCATCTGTAAGATGCATGCTCTAAAATCAAGTAAACAGAACCAGGCTGAACTAGTATGACTGAATCAATATTTCACAGCAGTGGAACGTGGCTATGGAAAAACTCCCACTCACTTCAATGCAACCCAGATTTCACCCCAGGGGTGCAAATGTCAAGATAACAAGTGGTTAATTAACAGGTGAACTACAATTACATACACTCAGGACAGTGACATCATAGATATGAACATCATGTTGCATCTTTTTGGAGAGAATATCTTGCTTTTCCACACAGATGTTGCTTGGAATCTTTTGCAAGGGTATCATGTATAATTGTCTGTACAAATCATAAATCCACCTTCAATGAAAGCTTGTAATTGATGGAGGATGCTGAGATGCAGAGAGTTTATAGGCATAAGAAATGTGGACCATCTTCTTTACTATTTCTGTACTGATCTGGAAATTGCACTATTAACTAATTTAGCTGCTTTGACATGATTTATAGATTCATAAATTCCAAGGCCATATGGGAACATTGTGATTATCTAGTCTGAAGTTCTGTATAACATAGGCCATAGGACTTCCCTGAATTAATTCCTGTTTGAACTAGAGCATATCTTTGAGGAAAAAAGTTACCACTAGTGAAGAATCCACTATAGCTTTTTGTATGTTGTTCCAATGGTCAATTACCCTCACAGTTAAAAATCTGGGCCTTATTTTTAGTTTGAGTTTGTCTAGCTTCAGCTTCCAGAAACTGAATCTTGTTACACTTTTGTCTGCTAGATTATCTTTAAAGTGGAAAGTGCAGCACCATAGAGAGTAACAGGAAAAGGAAATGTATTGGCCTTTCAGTGGCTGGAAAATATAACCGCAAAGGCTGTATCCTGGCAACTGAGAGGTCCTCCTTATTAACAGCAAGAATATAGATCTCAAACTTACCAAACCAGTTTGTAAAAGACAAGTTAGAAATGCAGAAAGAGGGTTAAAGGGGAACCCTGCTATTCTTGTCCCTAAAATATTATATACTATAACTAGAATAAAACAAACGTGCCAAACAGCTAGATATTATCTTGATTCCAGGAACTTCTACCCAATACGGATTTAAAAAACCCTCCAATCACATTAATATATTTTAAAAATATATAAAAGTACATAAGTGTGGTCTAGTGCCACCTAGCTAATTCTCAAGGTGGCACATTTTCACAATTGCCACAGCTATTGAAAATTTTTCAGATTAGTTTTTCTCCAGTAAGTTGGATTTCACAAGTAGTGTCCTACCTACCACCTATAGAGAAGAGTGTTTCTTCAGAAATAACCATCCACAACTGTTACATTATTTTAACATCTATTGATAGTGTTATGCTTTTCGATGGATCCCCACCATTTTCTGTCTCGTACCACACTATGGAGGGAGACTTTGATACATGGGGATCATAACCCTAGGTGTGGGGAAAATTCTTCCATCCCTACTACACAAACCATGCTCCTGGGCCAGACAATGCTCAGCCTGTTAAGACTGTGTGCTGCTGCCCAGGGCTTGGCACTTAGGACCAGATGCTCAAAGGTATTTAGGTGCATAACTGCCATTAATGTTGATGGTAGTTAGGCTCCTAAATACCTTTGAGGACCCATGCCTTAGTTTCTATGAAGGTTCAACGTTAGAGAAAGTATTAGCACAAAGCAATTGTAGCATTATTTGTAAATGAGACCATGACTTAATATTTTATTAGTGCTGTATCCTGCAAGGTGCTATGCATTCTGGCCCAATCTAGCAAAGCATTAAACACATGCTTAACTTCAATGACATTGTGCACATACAGCTAAATATAAGCTGAAGTGCTTGCTGCATTGGGTCCTGAATGCTCCAGTACCATGCAGGATCAAGCCCTTGAAGAAGTAGCTTGTAGTATATTTGCTATTTAATTATATAGTTCTGTAAAATTTAATATTCTTCCAGAAATAAATGATTACAGTGTTGCAAGGGAATTGCAATATTATGATCATGGAACACTGTGACTACTTGCACCTCCATTTATTTAAAAAGAGAAATGTCTCTGGTTTCTGTAAATTAAAAAAAAAATTAAGCAAGGTTCAATAGATATTAAATTGAAATGCCTTAAAAAACCAAATCAGGAAAACTCATTCTTTTTCATTCTGGTAAGAGAGTGTGACAACATATGGTACATAGTGGGTGGTTGTTCTAAACATAACATGTATGTGTTCAACCTAAAATGTTTTATTGGTTCCTGCATATGAGAGCAGCAGCTAAAAATGACTGATGACTGTTCTTTCTATCTCAGCAGAGTGCAAAAGCCCAAGAAAAAAATGTAGGGCCTTGAAATTTACAAGTGTTTTAAAACAGACACAGCCTTCGTTTAACCTTTTGTTTTCTCTAAGTGTGCTCCAAGCTTAACGTTTCCTGTTCTTGAGAACCATAACACTGCAGTATTGTTATTATTGTTACCAGATTATCCAAAGATATATCACAAGGTAGGAGGCAAATGCCTTCCCCTCCCCCATACCCACTGCATGGCACCATGAAAGAAAACCTGCTTTAACTTGTAGGTTTCTAGTGCCACAGAGCACAAAATATATAGGCAACATCACTGGGTGCAGAAGGAAATGAGTCACGCACATAAGTCTCATAGCTCTACCTAATGTGTGTAGGTATTTATACCTCACTCATCCCCGTGATATCTGGTGCATAAACAAGGAAATCTTGTTACTGTCTCTCTCCTTCCCTCTTTCGGGATAGTAGTAGTAGTTTATTTATTATTATTAGTGAGGGAAGTGATGTTTTACTCTGCGTTCTGAAGGTGGTGAATTTTGTCACCATTCTGTTCTGTCGCAGTAATTCCACAGTAATAGGCCAGCTCCCAAAAAAGTTCCATGTCCCTCTCCCATGAGTCTCATTCCTGTGTTTTCTTGGGACCATAACTGATATCAAAAACAACCAGCAACTTATGCAAATAGTTAACTTATGTAAGCACGTGAACTAATTACATTTGCCCTCCCTGCTGATTTCTCTCCAAAGCTGTGTGTATGCCGGCAAAAACAGGACCATAATTCTCAATCCATGCTTCTCCAACAGTGGTAGCAATGGTGACAATTTGTATGTGGGCAGGGATTATATGGTTTTATAGCTGTGTCTCCTAACCCTGCTCTGAGCAGGTATTATACTGCACCTATATAACTTTGTGTCAAGGAATTTGGTTAAACCCACTGATTCTTCATTCTTCCACCTCATTATTAGTATTCAAGTTACATGTGTGGGGGTGGTGAATCTATGGGAGTCTAAATAAGTAAGAGATCCTAAAAGAGCATATGTTAGCCTAGTCTAAGTATAAGTTGGTGTAACATACTCACTGAGGAAACAAGAAGAAAGTATAAGTTATACCAATTAACATGCCCTTTTGACTTGCTTAGATTCTCAATTTGGTTCTCCACATGGCCCAGCATCCACAAAGTTGGGTCTAGGATTGTGCACATATTCTTGAGTTAGCAAGCCATGTCCCCTGCCTCTCGTGTGAAACTGCTGCCATTCATAAGAGGGATGCTGCCCTGTTCTTCCCATGTTCTGAGGAACATGGATTTTGGAGAGTGTGTTTTCCCCTTCCATTCATTTTCCATGGCAGGGGATGATTTGGCCCAAGGTCAGCAATAATTCCAGTTGTTCAGAATTGTTATTTCCTACATATAATTCTAAGCCTAATTCTGCTGTCACGTTATTTTCACCTGGGTGTAACTCCACTGACCTCATTGGAGATGCCCCTGATTTACACTGGTGTCAGTGACAACAGAATCAAACCCTCTGGTTCTGAAATTTCTTTGGACCTCAGTGAAACAGAAGATTTCTATTCAGAGTGTCACCTTCCTTTCCCACTGACGTATGAATCCTTCAGAACTTTTTAGACGACAGCCATTGATAGACCTATCCTCCATGAACTTGTCTAATTCTTTTTCCAACCCAATTATACTTTCGGCCTTTACAACATCCCCTGGCAATGGATTCCACAGGTTGACTGTGATTTATGTGAAGAATTACTTCCGTATGTTTGTTTTAAACCTTCTGCCTATTAATTTCATTGGGTGACTCCCGCTTCTTGTGTTACATGAAGGGGTAAATAACACTTCCTTATTCACTTTCTCCACACCATTCATGATTTTCTAAATCTCTATCATATCCCCCATTAGTCATCCATTTTCTAAGCTGAACACTGCCAGGCTTTTTTAATCTCTTCTCGTAAGGAAGCTATTCCATACCACTAATCATTTTTGTTGCCCTTCGTCATACTTTTTCCAATTCTAATATATCTTTTTTTAGGTGACCAGAACTGTGCACAGTATTCAAGGTGTGGGTGTACCATGGATTTACATAGTGGCATTATGATATTTTTGTCTTATTATCTATCCCTTTCCTAATGGTTCCTAGCATTCAAATGGCTTTTTTGACTGCCGCTGAACATTGAGTGAATGTTTTCAGGGAACTATCCATTGGGACTCCAAGATCTCTTCCTTGATTGGCAACAGCTAATTTAGACCACATATAGTTGAGATTATGTTTTCCAATGTGCATTACTTTGCATTTATCCACACTGAATTTCATCTGCCATTTTGGTGCCCAGTCACCCAGTTTTGTGAGATCTCTTTATAACTCTTCATAGTCAGCTTTGGACTTAACTGTCTTGAGTAATTTTGTAGCATCTGCAAGCTTGGTCACCTCAGTGTTTAACCCCTTTTCCAGATCATTTATGAATATGTTCAACAGCACTGGTCCCAGTACAGATCCTTGGGTGATCCCTCTCCACTGTGAAAACTGACCATTTATTCCTACCCTTTGTTTCCTATCTTTTAGCTAGAAACTGATCCATGAGAGACCTTCCCACTTATCCCATGACTGCTTACTTTGCTTATCATAGAATCATAGAAGATTAGGGTTGGAAAAGACCTCAGGAGGTCTTCTAGCACAACTCTCTGCTCAAAGCAGGACTAACCCCAACTAAATCTTCCCAGCCAGGGCTTTTATGACCGTCATATATTGCAACTCATTTAAGTGTAGTGTGGAGGTCCAGTGCAGGTACTCCATAGGAGGTATATAGTGACCAGATAAATGGCTTGGAAAAGGCCTTTAAGAAAGATGTTCATTGAAGGAACAAACAGGGCGGCTGGGGACTCCTATGATTGGTATGGCAGTGAGCCAACCCCCCATTCCTATAGCCCACCTTAACCCTCCTATGAGACGAGGTTGGATGATAAGGTCCTGGCAATGGATTTACTGGAGGGACCTGGATGGAAAAAGAGGGGGAGCTGGTAAAAGTGCCCCAGGTAATTACAGAATAAACATGGAATTACCAGCACTGTACACTGTTATCTGTTGGGTAGTTGCAGACATCTAATAATAAAGTTATGGCCTGATTAATCCCATGTCAAATGTCTCCTGGCCTTCTTTTGGCATATCCAGACAAAAAGACTTACTTTGGTATGAGACTTTGTCAAAGACTTTCTCAATGTCCAAGTACATGTTATCAACTCAATCACGTTACAGTCCATATAGGACATAAATCAGTGAGTGAAGACATAGTGATTATGGTGTTTTTAGGGCAGAAAGGAAAGAATGGTTAAAACAAAGAAACATCAGGAGATTTGATTTGTAAATTGCAATAAAACTTATGTGATCCCAAGTACTACACTCAACATCATATCTGCTTTCTAGGAACAAATTATTTTATTTTAATCTAATATAGCACTTTTCATCTCAGGTACCCAACATGCTTTTCCATAGTTTACAAGTCTAATCTTGTTCCTATATAATATAGTGTCATGAAATGAAGTCTCTTGTGAGGTGGAAGGTGGCAGCCAGGTTCACTGGACATTGCACAACAGTGAGAGGAGGAGAAATTTTGTCTAAGGAAAGACGCATGAGTCCTACTCTTAAGAAAAGTATACTGGGTTATTTAATATCCATGTGTAGCAGAGATCACCTCACATAGGATATTAGAATAAATACAACTGCAGTTAGGCCCTGTCTACTACAATAATACATACTGGTACTGTTTGGACTCACTTTTTATAATGAGTCAAAGTGATTAATAACTGTGAAACACAAACTTTTCCAAGAAACCTATCAGATGCTTTGTGAGAGTATTTGTTACTCTGGCACATAGCTTGCTGCAGTTTTATTCTTCAGTGGAACTAAAGGAGAACTTGGTTTTATATTTTATGGATATTTAAATAAGTGACAGTGCTTATTAGATAACTGTAATATAGTAAATTTAGTTAAACATGTTGTCAATTAAATGGCTTGGAAAGAAAAAAAATGGACTACCATTCTCGAAGCAATGTTTCATTACAAAAACCTTGAAAAATTAAATTTCATTGAACTCTTAACCTCTTTCTGACTCTCATTCAAATTGTGCGATCTTTCTATCCTAGAAGGTTTAAGAGTGAAAGTATAGAAAATGTTCTTTTCTGTCTTTGCCAAGGATTTTTGTCCAGCATGTCAAGATATTCATTAAAACTATATGAAGCACAGGCAATCATTTAAATACGATCACAACCAGCCCCTGCAGAAAACACTCAACTTCTGCAAACAAGGGACAATATGACATTCATTTACTTAAGAGGTTAAAGGTGAAATGCATTTGTTACTAATGTCCTCAGCAAAACATGAACAATTCTTAACTGAAAAACATACAAGCTACTGTGACACGAAGGGAGGTTCACAAACGAATGAGCAGATGTCAACTGCTGTTGAAGTCAGGACTAGAATAACGGTGGGTGGGGATTTTTTTAATATTTGTTTCATTTATAATAGGTCCCTTGTCATGTATACAACCACTGGGCTTGATCATAATCCTTTAGAAGTGGGAGTTTCACCAGTCGCTTCTATGAGAGATGAATCAATCCCAAACATTCATTAAATGAATTTCATAAATAGCATTACAAATAATAATTAAATCACCTTAATATAGCTGACCATCTAAAAAAATTAATAAAAAGAAATAATTGCAGCTCAGTTAAGACAATTTAATGTAAGTAGTTAATATAATGCTTCTTTTCTTTTCTTCCTTTTTCTTATTTAAAAAATAAATTAGGGAAATTTTGTGCTAGTGAAAGTTGCTGGAGTGATGAACCTGAAGAATGAAGCCTTATATTTGTTGACAGAACAAATGTAGCGTGGGATGCACCATCAGTGCAAACTTTGCCACACTACTATGCTAGGGTGTCTCAAACTTGGCCTAAAAGAACTCTGTCTCATGAGTAAGAGGTTCATCCACTGCTGAGACTGACAACCAGGCTGCCAATTAGTGTCAATTGTGCTGTTGGCTTCTATGGTATAAAAACTCAGTCCGTCCAGAAGGAACCACTAGATCGTCTATTCTAACCTCCTGTATGTCACAGGCCACCAACACCTCCCAGCAGCAGAACACTAACCCAACAACCGAAATGAGACCAAAGTATTACAATCCACAGGACACTAGACTATTACATACCACAGACAGAGAATAGGAGGGACTGAGATGCTCCAGTGCCTGAGGTCCCCGAATGGCAGGGAAATGATCAAGAGGGATATATCCAGATAATCCTGGCAAGTGACCCTCACCTACCTACTGCAGAACAAGGTAAAATGCCCCCCCAAAAGTCACTGCCAGTCTGACCTGGGAGGAAATTCCTTCCTGACTCCACATATGGCAATCAGTTAGACTCTAAGGTCATGTCTACACTACAGACTTACATTGGTATAACTAAGTCATAGGGAAAAATCCATATCCCTGCAGCTCACACCGACAGTTATACCAACCTAACCCCTTGTGTATACAACACGGTGCTGTTGGGATAGTTTCTCCCATTGACATAGTTACCACCTCTCGTGTAGGTGGATTAAGTACACTGATGGGAGTCGCTTTCCCGTTGGCATAGAAGCATCTTCACTAAAGTGCTACAGTGGCACAGCTGTGTCACTTTAGAACTATACATGAAGACAAGCCCTAACATCTGAGCAAGAACCAGCCAGTCAAGCACCCACAGGGACCAACTCCATGGGTGCTCCAGTCCTGCCATAAACCAGCTGTCCTAGTGACTAGGATTCTGAAGTGCACTCCGTTCCGTGCAAAATTAAAATATGAATCTGAGGAAAGCAGTTGCATGGAGGAGTGATGGCAACATGGAATTTATGCCTGAGTAATTTGTATTATATTACACTCACAAAATAGGATCTGAATATCAACAGCTGTGTCATGTGTCCATTATTTCCCTCCTCCCCAAAATATAAATCTTTCCCACCTTTTTAATTAGCAAAACTGTTATTGAATATAACATAGGAATATTTTACATTTTGTAAGTGATTATTAAATAAGCAGGAAAAAATGTTCTGTGGAAAAAAGAAAACCAAGATGACCTTTAAAACAATGTCAAGCCCACACTGTCCTGTGATTTGTGTGTAGGTATGGGTTGTTTAAAAAAGAAAAATTGCTGTATATTAAGAGAAACATCACATTATTTAAGGCTGCTGTGGAAAGTATCTTTGTGTTGAAGTACTGTAGATTAAATAAATAATTATAAGTTAAAATGCATAGACTGTAATTTATCAAAGCTCAAATTGAGACTGTGCAGGAAGGCCTGTCTTTTTGGACATCATTACCAGAAAAAGAAATAATTTGGTTTTTATCTTGAAATATATAGTAGTAGTTATTGAAGGTTATGACATCACTTATTTTAGCTGACTCATTTTTCACTTGAACAGCAGCTCTCTCATGCATAGCAAAGCAGCACCCAGAGTCACACAAGGAAAAGAAGTTTACTGCACCATTAGACAGAAACTGAATGCACCTTTGAAAAAGTATGCCATAACATCGATGTTAAAAAACAAAGTAGGCTATATAGTGTCCTCAGTTACACCTACATAACTCCAATGAAATCCATGGAAGTCCAATTGAAGACAGAATATGGCCATAACGATTCTAGGAAATCAGCCCAGATTTTTAAGGATTTTTTTAAATGTAAGTCAATATGCACAACACTTACCTTAAATGAAAGATGAGACAAGAAGTATTTTGGACATATACTTAAAGAAACCTTAATGGGCTGCCTTGATGTAAATGTGAAAACATCTCAGATACAATGGTGAGTGAGTAAGCATGAATAATAGGTGTCTCTGATCAAGCAGTCAGACTCATTAGTTGAGATATTGTGTGTCTAAGGAGCCTTACAGGGCTCCACACTAGCCGATCTGATTGCTGGGCCCACATTACTCTGCGGTTCCAATTCTCACAGTTTTATCACAAGCCTCATGATATTGGCTGTCGTGATAAAAGCTCCAGCTCCTGGAGTCGTGTTATTTTGTGAGTTTCTCAGCTTTAATTTAAAAAGAAAAAGTAAGTTTCTAGCCTTCATGGTTGCAGTTGGGACCCAAGTGTAACCGAAAGGCTCAGAAACCTGAAGGCAAACAAGAACTCAAAACGGATAGTTTATTTAAGATCTCATGACTTTTAAGCCAATCTCATGACTTCTGGGCACCTGACTCACAATTTTTGAACACTTGGGGTTGGCAATACTGGTTGCTAGACATCTCTTGCTGTGTATATTTTTGTAACTTCTATGAAAATAGCAACATAACTATATCACCTTTTCTGGAGCCATCATTTATGTTCTGTTTAGTTTGTTAGTTAATCAACAACATGATTCCCAGACAGAATGTACACAGCCTGTATACTGAACATAAGAACAGAAGAACAGAAGTACTGGGACAGAACAAAGGTCCATCTAGCCCAGTATCTGTCTACCGACAGTGGCCAATGCCAGGTGCCCCAGAGGAAGTGAACCTAACAGGCAATTACTAAGTGATCTCTCTCCTGCCATCCATCTCCATCCTCTGACGAACAAAGACTAGGGACACCTTTCTTTACCCTTCCTGGCTAATAGCCATTTATGGACTTAGCCACTATGAATTTATCCAGTTCCCTTTTAAACATTGTTATAGTCCCAGCCTTCACAACCTCCTCAGGTAAGGAGTTCCCACAAGCTGAACTGTGCGCTGCGTTGAAGCAAGAGACTTCCTTTTATTTTTTTAAAACCTCTGCCTATAATGCTTCATTTGTGACCACTAGTTTTGTATTAATGGGAATAAGTAAAATAACTTTTCCTTATCCACTTTCTCCACAGTCAACTCATGATTTTATATATCTTTTATCATATCCCCTTATTCTCTCCTTTTCCCAACTGAAGAGTACTAGTCTGCTTTTATCTTTCTCTTATGGGACCCTCTCCCAACACCCTAATCATTTTAAGTTAGCCCCTTTTCTGAACCTTTCTAGTGCTAGAATATCTTTTTGAGGGAGGAGAACCAATCTGTACACAAGAATTACGAGATGTGGGTGTCATGGATTTTATATAAGGGCCAATAATATTATTCCTCAGTCTTAATTCTCTAATCATACCCTTTTAATGATTCCTCAACATCTTGTTGCTTTTTTGACGCCTCTGCACACATCGCATGGACATCTTCAAGAGAGCCTGATTCACGATGATGCCAGATCTTTTCTGACATCGTTGTAGCTAATTAGCCCCTATCGTATTGTAATAGTAATAGTTGGGTTATATTTTTTGCCAAATGTGCATTAAACTTTTACATATTCCGCATTAAATTTCATTTGCCATTTGTTTATGCCAGCAAGATCACTTAGTTTTGTGAGATCTTGTTGAAGTTTTCACAATCTGCTTTTGGTCTTAACTATTTTGAGCAGTTTCAGTATTCAATCTACAACTTTTGCCATCCGTCACTGTTTACTCGCCCTGTTCTCCACAGATGATTTATGAAGTAAAGTTGAAGTAGGATATGGTTCATATGGACGAACATCTTGGGGAACACCCAATATTTACCACTCTCGCATTCTGAGAATTTTACCATTAATTCTTACCTTTGTTCCCCGTGATTTAATCAATTCCTCAATCGCATGAAAGGACTTCCCTTTTATCCCCATGAGACAGCTTAATTTATACGTAAGAGCCTTTGGTGAGGGACACTGTTCAAAGGCTTTCTGGAAATCTAAGTACAACTAATGTCCACTGGAATTCCCCCTTGTCCCACCTGTTTGCTGACCCCCTTCAAAAGAACTCTAATAGATTGAGTACAGGGGTTTGCAACCTAGGCACGCTTGCCAAAGATGCAACGCGAGCCAATTTTTAATGGCAAGTGGCTGCCTCCACGGGACTCCGTGTGCCGAATTAAAAATCTGCCAATCCCGCGGCAGGCTGCATGGGTGTCCAGCGGTCGTCCCAGGCCGGAGCGCTGGCCTGCAGCGCAGCAGAGCTTCCGCCCGCCCCCTTCTCATCTAGAGCCCTGCCAACTCCGCACATGGCAAGCGCTCTGGGAGGCTAGGGCTAGGGCTCCCGCAGGGCAGCGTTTGGCTCGCATGGGAGGGAAAGAATGCCTCCAGCCATTACCAGAGCCTGCTGTTGCTCGCAAGTGCCCCTGAAGGGGCGCGCGGGGCTGGGTTGTGCCACGCAGTCAAAGCAAAGCAGGGCTCCAGAATGAAAGTGGGAAGCCTCATGGTAAGGGGACCAGATCCAGGCTGGTGAGGGGTTGGGTAAGGGGTGGGGGCATGTAAAGGGACAGGAGCAGGGTGAGTGGGATCCCCCCCCGGGGGGGGGGGGGTTTTGGAGGGGGTTCCTTTTCCCCTTGGGGAGGGGGCTAAGTCAGGGAGCAGGGGGGTTTGATGGCATGGGGGTCCAGGGTCTGTTTAGGAGGTGGAATAAGGGGTCAGGGCAGTCAAGGGGACAGGGAGCAAGGAAGGGTCTGGGGGAGCAGTTAGGGTGTGGGGGGGGTCCTCTGGAGTGTGGCAGCGGACAAGGAGCTGTGGGGGTTGATGATCACGGAGTCTGGGGGGTCCGTCAGGAAGGCAGGGTGTGGAGAGGGGTTGGGGCCAGCAGGAGCAGGGTGGGGGGTTGTATGGGTCCAGAGTTTCTGTGGGGGCTGTCAGGGGGCGGGGAGCGGTTAGATAGGCATTGGAGTCCAGGGGTCTATTCTGGGTGCGGGGGTGTGGATAAGGGTTGGGCAGTCAGGTGAACTAGGTTAGGGGTAGGGTCCTAAGGGGGCAGTCAGAGGAGTAAGGGGCAGGGTCCCCAGGAGGGGGTAGTCAGGCAAGGATTGAGGGTGTGGGGGTTCTTGGGGGGGAGTCACTCAGCCCCTCTGCCCTGAGCCCTGACTCCCCGCACCAACAACCCAGTCCTCTGCCCTGAAGCCCGTGCAACCTCCACACACCCCCAGGCGCCTGCCAGGCCCTGTATCACCCAGCCTTTGTTGACTTCTTTCACCCCCCGCCATGACCGCCAACTCCTGACTGGCACCCCCACACATACCCAGCCCTACCCTGACACCCTGCACCCCCCTCACATGCCCAGCCCCTGCGCCTGACTCTTGCACCCCCAACATCCCCAGCCCCCCACATCCATGCACTCCACACATCCCCATCCCCACCCTGAGCATCCAAATGGGAGCCCTGCGCCACCACTCACATTCCCACCTGCACCCCTCAAACCAAATGCTGGAGCTCCCAGGTGAGTGCCCCCACACCCAACCCGAGCTCCTCCATTCATTCTAAGCTCCCGGTCAGACCCTTCACCCAGCCCTGTGCTCAGTTCCACTCCACTCTCAGCGTCAGTGCAGAGAGAGGAAAGAGAGAATGAGCCAGAACCAGGGAGAAGGTAGCTACCCACTGTATGTGGGCAGGGCTGGGGGACCCCAGACTGCACCGGGCTGAGCGGGACAGCAAGCTGGATCCCGGCTGGCAGGAGCTTGGAGGATGGAACCCGCTGAGCAGCAGTAGGCTGAGCCGCTCAGCCCAGTGCCGGTTCTGGAGTCCCGGCTGCTGGCCCGCACAGCCTGCTGCTGGTCTGGGGTTCTAGCTGCCAGAACCCTTCCCAGCTGGGGTCCCGGCCACAGGCCTCACTCAGCCCACTGCCGGCCTAGGTGAACAGAACCCCAGACAACATGCTGGCTAGCGGGCTGGTGCGCGTAACGATCAACGTTTTAATTTAATTTAAATTAACTTCTTAAACATTTGAAAACCTCGTGTTTATTTTACAATACAACACTAGTTTGTTATATTAATATATAGGCTTGTAGAGAGAGACCTTCTAAAAAACATTAAAATGCATGTCCGGCACGTGAAATCTTAAATTAGAGGTGAATAAATGAAGACTCAGCACACCACTTCTGAAAGGTTGCCGACCCCTGGATTAATAAGAACGATTTCCCTTTACAGAAACCATGTTGCTAATTTGACTCAACAGTTTTTATGTTTTTCTATGTGTCGACAATTTTATTTTTAACTATTTGGTTTTGAGCTGAATTTTGGCCCGGTACCCTAACGTGTACACGTTACTTATTCTGGTATCGTTGTTTGGAACACTTCAGTCCTATTAGGTCATCACCATATGAGCCCTTTTTGGGATAATATCACGGTCAGTCTTCGGACTAATCTCGCAGTTCATTGGGTACGAAGCCGATTTAAAAGACAGGTTACAAACCTTAGTTAATAGTTCCACAACTTCACCTTTGAGTTCTTTCAGAACTCTTGGGTGAATGCCATCTGGTCCCGGGTGACTTTAATGTGATTTATCAATTAATTTCCAAACCTCCTCTAAGTGACACTTCATCATCTGTGACAGTTCCTCAGATTTGTCACTTACAAAAGCCAGCTCAGGTTTGGATCTCGCCCGAACATCCACCCCCCCCCCCCCCCCCCCCCTATCAGCCCTGAAAAACTGAAAGCAAAGATCCATTTAGTTTCCTCCGCAATGACTTTATCATCTTTAAGCGCTCCTTTTCCTTATTTTGATCTCAGGGGCCCCACTGGTTGTTAGCAGGGCTTCCTGCTTCGATGTACTTAAAAAAACATTTTGTTAATTACCTTTGCGAGTTTTGGCTAGCCGTTCTTCAACTCCTCTTTGCTTTTTCTTATTACACATCTTGCACTTAAGCTGGCAGTGTTGTGCTCCTTTCTATTCTGCCTACTAGGATTTGATTCCACTTTTTAAGGAAGTCGTTTTTATCTCTTACTGCTTCTTTACATGGTTGTTTTAAGCCCATGGTGGCTTTTTTTAAGTTCTTTTTATGTGTTTCTTATTTGGGCCATACCATTGAAGTTGGGCCTCTATATTTGTGTCTTTAAAAGGGCCCATGCAACTGCAGGGATTTCACTTTAGTCACTGTACCTTTTAACTTTGTTTAACTAACCCCTCATTTTGTATAGTTCCCACCTTTTTGAAATTAAATGCACAGTGTTGGGCGTGTGAGGTTTCTCCCCCCACAGGGATGTTGAATGCTATTGTATTATGGTTTCACTATTTCAAAGCAGTCCTGTTAAGTTACCTCTTGGACCAGCTCCTGCGCTCCACTCAGGATTAAATCTAGCATTGGCCTCTCCCCCTTGTGGCGTTCCGCATACCAGCTGTTCCATGAAACAGTCATTTAAAGTATCGAGAAATTTCATCTTTGCATTTCGCCTGAAGTCAAATGTTCCCAGTCAATATAGGGATATATTGAAATCACCCCACTATATTGGGTTCTTAATTTTGATTTAGCCTCTCTAATTCTCCCTTAGCACTTCGTCATCACTATTACTGTCCTGGATCAGTGTGGTCGATAATAGATCCCTAATGTTACATTTTTATTAGACGCATGAATTTCTATCCATAGCGATTCTATGGAACATGGATTCGCTTAAGATTTTTACTTCATTTGAATCTACATTTTCTTTCACAGATAGTGCCATCCTCCCCTGCACAACCTGTTCTGTCCTGCCGAATATATTTTGTACCCAGGAATGATTGTGTCCCATTGATTTCTTCTCAGTCCACCAGGTTTCTGTGATGCCTATTATATCAATATCCTCCTTTATCACAAGGCACTCTAGGTCACCCATCTTATTATTTAGACTTCTAGCATTTGTGTACAAGCACTTTAAAAACTTGTCCCTGTTTATTTGTCTGCCGTTTTCTGATGAGCCAGATTCTTTTTTATGTGACTGTTTATCATCTGATCTGGCCCTTATATTATCCTCTTCCATCCTCTTCTCCTGACTATAACCTGGAAATCCTCTATCATCAGACTCTCCCCTAAGAGAAGTCTGTGTCCGATCCACATGTTCCTCTGCAGCAGTCGGCTTTCCTCCATCTCTTGGTTAAAAACTGCTCTACAACCTTTTTAATGTTTAGTACCAGCAGTCTGGTTCCACTTTGGTTTAGGTGGAGCCCATCTCTCCTGTATAGTCTCCCCCCATCCCAAAAGTTTCCCCGGTTCCTAATGAACGCAAACCCCTCCTCTCTACATCATCGTCTCATCCACGCATTGAGACTCTGAAGCTCTGCCTGCCTACCTGGCCCTGTGCGTGGAACTGGGAGCATTTCTGAGAATGCTGATACTGCAGTACAAGTGAATACATAGAAATAGCAGTACATGGATTAATCCAGGGGTCGGCAACCTCTGGCACGTGGCTCACCAAGGTAAACACCCTGGCAGGCCGGGCCAGTTTGTTTAACTGCCACATCAGCAGGTTCAGCAGACAGCAGCTCCCACTAGCCATGGTTCGCTGTCCCAAGCCAATGGGGGCAGCAGGAAGTGGCACAGGTGAGGGATATGCTGGCCATGGCTTCGTGTTGGGATGGGGGGAAGAATAATGTAAATAAAAGCCCTTCCCTCACAAGGATGAGAGATCTGTGGACAGTAGCATCAGTGGGTTTCTCTGGTGAGGAGAGGACCAGAAATTGGACATAGTAATCTGTAAAGGCAATATCCTAAGCAGCAGGCAGATGTAGGCAGTAGCTTTGTCTATCTAAGGTATTTATATGGCCCACACTACTGTAGTAGGTGAGCACATCAGTCTTTATGGCTTTATCCTCACAATACCCTTGTGAGACAGGGATGTAGTATTATTCCCATTTCACAGATGGGAAACTACATCACAGAGCTACTAAGTGACAGACCCAAGATCACACAGGAAGTCTGTTGCAGAGCAAAGAACTGAATCCAGGAGTCCCAAGTTAGCCCCTAACCACTGGGCTATCCTTCTTCTCTGAGGTAAAAGTAAAGTAGGGAGAGTTTGAGTTTGGAGAAGGTAGTTGCTTTGTTATCTAGGATGAAGAGCTGGAGCCCATGGTAGAGAGAGGACATGTCACCTGTTACTCAAGGGTATCACCTATAGGTGGTATGACAGCAAGAAGGACTTTGTGGTCTCCTGCAACTAAGATTGTATAAACTCTAGAGGAGAGGCTTTGGCTCAGGGAAAGTGATGGACCTTACGACCCGTTGCAAAGAAGGGGAGATGGACACATGGACTCTGGAGGAGCTGGGTCCAGGAACCGTGAAGCACTGGCGGCGGTAGTAGTGGTTGGATTTGGATTTTTATTTAGACTTTTCCCTTTGGCTGTTGGGCGAAATGCTGCTTAGCAAAAGGGTAACTCTGCAGAGAATGAGGTAAATACCCCAAACAGCATGGCCAGCCAGAAAGGGAAGCTGAGGCACCAGGAACAGGTGGACAGGAGAGACACTACTAGGAGAGCAAAGTAAAATAACTTGGGCTCACAACATCACTTACTTAAAATGTATTAGTAAATGGGGAAAAATCCACTTTTTAAATGTAAAGATCCCACTGGTAAAAGTCATTAGATTTATGTCGGGTAACAAAACACTAAAAGAGTCACTTCCTTCTGACACAGGGAACAAGGAACTTTATTAAAATTGGGAGCACAGTGTTATCGCTAAAGCTATCTGGTTTCTTTGTTTCCCTGTAGAGCATCTGTCTATAACTTTCCCCAACTCTCCTCCTGCCTGACTTCCTGATACAGATTTAAAGGAGCAGTGCATGTCACCACAGTCAGGCTTCCCAATGTGGCTTTCATACAAAGTGTTTTTGCTTTTTTATACAAAAAAAGCTGAAGGTCTGGAAAAATTATCCAAATCTGTTAAACTTTACTGTTCTTTAAAACAGCAATCCCTCCCCCCAAATGAAACATGTGTTAACTCCCAGCTCTCTTGACCAATGCCTTAAGCTGCACTCAAAACTGACAAAGTAGTCATCAATGTACCCATCGATGTAACATGCTCATAGTTGTCCCCTCCACTTAGGAAGGTTTCAAGTCCTCTTGGGCATGCTCAAGTAGAGTACACTGAAGTAGTCTAGACTAGAACTGACGAAGGCCTGTGTGATAAATGAAGAGGGGGGTAGCTCCCTTTTACGGACACCCAGCCAGCCATTAGCTATAAAATTCTTCTTAGTAGATGTTCTCTAATTGTTCTACCTGTACAGAGTTAAAAATGGGAAGGCTAGATCTTTTTAAAATTGAAAGAAGAGTCCCCTTCTGTCTGTCTGTTGTTATTCTCCCAGGGAGAGGCGAACAGGCCAACAGCTATGCTGTAAGAAGCTCGGGCCAGGTATGAAAAATCATCAGTATCATACCTAGAAACTACTCATTTAAAACTCCCAGATATGAAAATAGATCAGGAAATGTCTAGGAAAATGCAATTAGGTTTATCTCTTTTATTTCATTATGGTTTGTGGATTCCTCTGTGCTAACGCCAGGTGCATGGCAGTTTTTCCAATAGCTCATCTGTGTGTGGCATTGGATAGTTCTCTGGGCTAGTTACAGCATTTAGCTTATATAGTCCATGCAAAGGCAAATTTCCCCATCTAGTTTGGGACCAGAACCACTGGAGAGGCCCATGCACTCTCAGAGGGGCAGATTACACCCATCTGTAACATGTCCTTGATCTCCCCTTCTATCGCAGTTTTTACTTGAAGAGCCATCCAATAGGGTTGGGCTTTAATTGGGCGAGCATCACCTGTGTCAATGGAGTGGTACACCCATTCTGTCCATCCTGGGGTGGCTGAAAACATTGGCGTGAAGCTGGTGCACAGCTCCTGGATTTGCTGTTGCTGCTTACGCCCAGGGGTCATGGAAAGGCTCACCTCTTCTAGGCCACCATTGCTTTTCCCTTCATAGTAAACTCCTTCAGGCCACACGGTGTCGTCTCTCTCCTGGGCTGTAAACTGGAGAACCTTGATTTCTTGGGAATAAAAGGACTTTAGAGAATAACATGGTATACTTTAAGTCAGGGCCGCCCAGAGGATTCAGGAGGCCTGGGGCAAAGCAGGGGAGCTGCGGCGTTTGTACTCACCCAGTGGCGGTCTGGGTCTTCTACGGCATTTTGACAGCGGGGGATTCTTCAGTCGCTCCGCATCTTCAGCAGCACTGAAAGGCCCCCCCGCCATCAAAATGCCCCCAAAGACCCAGACCGCTGCTGGGCCAGGGCTCGCAGGGCCTGGGGCCTGGGGCAAATTGCTCCACTTGCCCCTGCCTCTGGGCAGCCCTGCTTTAGGTTTTAGAGTAGGGTCTGGGAACGCTATTAGCAGCTCCCAGGCACTCTTGGACCATAAATGGCCCTTCCCACAACACTTCCATCTTATTGGCTGGAGCACTTTCAGGACCATGACTTGGTCACCTACTCTGAAAGAACGTTCTCTGGCATGTTTATCATACCAGGCCTTTTGCTCTTCTTGAGCATCCTGTGGCCACTACACTAAGGTGATCATGGACTAAATGCCAGAGTTTTTCCCTATACTTCACTGTCTTTGAGGATGCCAGTCCTCCTTCTACCCACTAGAAAGGGTTTCCTTGTATAAGAGTCCTCCTTCTACAACAAACCTGGACCTATTAGAAGAGCTGAGAGGCAGTGGGTCACTCCGTGCTTTCAGCCAAGCTTCCTTGAGGCTTTCATCCACTTCCTGCTCTGCCTGGAATGGCTCCCTTGATGCTGGAGACATTAGTTCCTTGCTGGGTTGTAGACTTTGGGCTTGGTCCCACTAGAAGCAATGCAGGTGATGGGGGTGTCTCCGTCGACTGTGAACTACTCTCTGCTGGTTCACTGGGTTGTATGTCAGGCTCTGGTTGAGCTTCTTGCACCATTTTAGTTGCTGCTGCAGGTGCAGGCTCTGTGACGCCCTTTGGTGCTGGCTCCCCTGACTCCAGTGGGGTTGCAAGCACAGGCTCTGGTGCTTACTGCTCCACCAGTTCTGATCCTTGGGCTGATTCTGACTGGGTCCTAGGAACTGGATCTACAACTGCTGCCATAGATTCTGGTCTGAGGTCTTGTTCCACCACCTCTGGTTGGGTCCCTGAGGCTTCAGTATTAAGCGGCACAGACTAGGCCCCTGTAGGAGGATCAGCAATGGAGTTAGGTGTGGATGCCTGTTTAGCCTGGATGCAGGTGACCATCCCCACTCTTTTTGTTAGCTTCACATGGTTGGCTAAGTCTTCTCCCAGAAGCATAGGAGTGGGATAATAGTCATAGACTGCAAAAGTCCACATTCCTGACCAGCCCTTGTACTGGAAAAGCAACTTGGCTGTAGGCAAGTTAAAAGAGTCGGCCTTAAAGTGTTGCACTGTCACTTGGGCCTCTGGGTTGATGAATTTGGGGTCCACCAGGGTTTGATGGATAGCTGACACCTGTGCTCTAGTGTCTTTCCAGGCAGTAATCTTTCTCCCGCCAACACTCACAGTTTCCCTTCACTCTGGGGATATTTATGAGGCATCTGGCTCTGAAGGCTCTTGGTGGGGTCTCAGGGTGATGACTTGCAGTCAGCTGGTGCTCTTGGGGCAGTTGGCCTTCACACGCCCCAGCTCATTACATTTAAAGCGTCGCCCAGCTGACTGTGGGCTGCAGCGAGGTGGGTGGGTGGAGAGTGGGGTGGTGGTGGGTCGAGAGGGCATCTGGGGTCTCCCTGGCAGTGTGGAGGGCTCCTCCTTGTGAGGTGGGGCCTTGGGTTGACTCCAAGGGTGGGGTGTTATCTCGGATTGCCCCTCCTGGTATCCCCACCAACTACTAGATACTAGCTTTCTTCTTCTCCGCCACCTCCATCCATTTGGCTACAATCTCCCCCGCCTCGATTACAGTTTTCAGCTTCCCATCTAGGATGTACCTTTCTGTTTCCTCAGGAACACCCTCTAAGAACTGCTCCATTTCTGTTAGGAGAGACAGATCTTCCAGAGACTTAACATTTGCTCCTGATATCCAGGCATCCCAATTCTTTACAATGTGGGAGGCGTGTCAGGAAAAGTCATGTCTGGTTTCTACCTTAGGGCTCTGAACTGCTGACGGGCATGCTCGGGAGTTAGCCTCATCCTAATTTTGGCCTTTTGTTTAAAAAGTTCGTACTCGTTCATATGTTCTTTAGGCATTTCAGCTGCAACCTCTGCTAAGGGGCCACTGAGTTGTGGTCTCAACTCCACCATATACTAGTCTGTGGAGATGTTTTACCCAAGGCAGACCCTTTCAAAATTTTCTAAGAGGCCTCTGTATCATCACCTACCTTGTATGTGTGACATTTCCTAGAATGGGGGTGGTACCTGGAGGAGGACTGTTAGGGCTACCTGCCTGACCCAGCTTAGCCCTTTCCAGCTCTAAGCGCTTTAGCTCTATCTCCACTTCTAAGCACTTTGCCTTCATTTCCTCCTCCAAGTGCTTTGCCTCTGCTTCCGCCTCCAAGTGCTTCATCTGTAGAAAGAAATTCCTGTCTTCTGCAGATAGAGCTTGGTCTGGGTTAAGGGCATCCCTCCATTTTGGCACCTCGGGTTGGGGAGGGCTGACCATTCCCTCTGTGGAAATCTCTGGTCCCTCATCCCCTCCCTGCATTTCTGTCATGGAGCTGGATGTTTGATCTAGGTCTGTCTTCTCCATGGCGTGCTGCTTTGGGAAGACTGGTTGCTCTAGGGGTTCAGTGCCCAACCACAACCTCATGCACAGAGCTGCCCTATTGTAGCCTAGCTATTTTGTTGCCACAAAGCTGGCCTGAGCTTTTTACACCATAGCTGTTGCCCTGTCTTCCTCTCCCCAGGAGAACAACAGCAGACAGACAAAAGGGAAGTCTTCTTTCAATTTTAAGAAGTTCTAGCCTTCCCATTGGCTCTTTTGGCCAGGTGCCCATTCACATCCTTTTACGTATGCATAGCAGTGAGACTTTTTAACCTTTTACAGGTAGAGCAATTGGAGAACAGCTACTAAGAGGGATTGTATAGCTACTGGATGTCTGGGTGTCCATAAAAGAGAACTAACCCCCTTCGTTTATCACAGCCTGCATCAGTGTGGCAAAGGCCCATATCCAAGGGCAAGAAGGCAATAATATCCTGGACAAAGACAGTACAAGATATCACAACTATCCAAGAATCCAGAAGCAGAGAGAGGGAGGTATAGACCCTTAAACTACAGTCCTCATCAGCCAAGGTTGGAAGGCTCTAAACAATAGTACCGGCCCATGCGTCCAGTGCTTTCCCTTCTGACCATCACTACTTCTCTTATCTGAAGCCAGCTTCGGCCAGTGTGTGCTTCTCATGTCTCCATCTCCATTCAGTAAATGGAAAAGGATAAAATTGCCAAGGGAAGGAATTTCACTTTCTTGCTTCACAGCAGATATTACAAATGATTGAGAGTAAAAGAAAAAATCTATAAAACTAATCAGCTCTAGTTGCTTTGTCTGACTCTTGTTTGTTTGTCATTATTGTCTGGCTCACCTTCAAGGCTCTGAGTAATCACATCGAACCCTCTTGAGTTCTGTTGTTGCCTCCTGCCTCCCTCTCACTTCCTATGCCTTCACTGCCCCCTTTGTCTCCTTTTCTCTGGGTTGGCTTTTTGTTCCTTTCATTGTCCCTGTTCAATTGGAACAGCTTCCTAACTATTGTCTACCAAGTACCTTCCCTCTCCTTCAAATCCCTCCTAGAACACCTACTTCTTCAGAAAGCTCTTCCTATCTTCATTTCCTCACTAGTCTTGCCTCTGCACCTGAATTGTTACTCTGAGTTTTGTTTTTGTCTGTGTTACATTATAAGTTTTTCAAGAAAAGAGCCCTCATGTTATTTGTTTTGTTATGCACAGTGCATATTTATGGAGCTATATAAACATTTAATACGGATCCTAATTTAACAATTATGAAGAATGCGGTGGCAATTGCTACAGAAAGATTCATGTGAGGAAAATAACTCAGACTGTGATTTTCTCTGGTGACCCAGGAAAGAATTTACCCAAAGGAGGCCCTTTTAAGTATTTTTGCAGGCATGGCTTTGTTTTGTGTTCTTTATTTGGCCCCTCCTTCCAAGATACGTTTGACTATCTGCTTGTACACATTCATATATTCATAGATTCTAGGACTGGAAGGGACCTCAAGACGTCATCTTGTCCAGTCCCCTGCCCTCATGACAGGACCAAATACTGTCTAGATCATCCCTGATAGACATTTATCTAACCTACTCTTAAATATCTCCAGAGATGGAGATTCCACAACCTCCCTACATATCCTTTCCAATTCCTCTGGGACAGGCTGCTCCAACAAATTTTACACTGTGGCATCTACTGAATAGTACTTTCTATAGTACATACACAACAGTAGAAGAGCATAAATGATGATTTTCCTCAGAATATTCAGCAAAAACTCCTTCGGGTAGTGCTGAAAATAATTTTAAGAACCAAATCCTTCCCTGACCACTGCAGCAATGAGAAGAATGAATGCTACCCAATCTGTCCCCACTTCCAGGAGTCCTAAGAGCGAAGACCAAACTCTTCCGAGTAGACCAGAGTGCCACATTACAGGATAGCCTTTAGCTGTTCTTGGTAAGATGCTTAGGACCTGATTTATCATTGTCCTGCACTTTGTGTAGTCACTTACACCCAGGGGTGTGCTCAAGGGGGGCAAGCAGGGATGTGGGGGACCCCAATAGTCTGTGGAGGACTCAGAACTCCTCCTGCTCCTGGGCTGCAGTGGGGAGAGCAAGAGAGTTCCCCTTTCCCCACTGCAGCCCCCGGGGAGAGAACTCCTCCTGCTCCTGGACTGTGGCGGGGAGAACGAGAAAGCTCCTCTCCTCCAAGGCTGAAGGAGTTCCCCTCTCTCCACTCCAGCCCCCGGGAGAGAGAACTCCTCCTGCTCCTGGACTGTGGCGGGGAGAGCAAGAGAGCTCCTCTCCCCCAGGGCTGAAGGAGTTCCACTCTCCCCTCCACAGCTCAGGAGCAGAAGTTCCCTGTGGGGAGAGGAACTCTCTCATTCTCCCTGGCACAGCCCTGGGGCTGGTGGAGTTCTGCAGAGGAGTTTGCTCCCCGCTTCCAGAGGAGTTCTGTACATCCCCCACTGGGGCCCCCTAAAAGCGATAAAATTTAAATTCCTGCACATGCCCCTGATTACACCCACTGGGGTAAAATGCTTTCAAATCGTAATGAGAGCATTTTTCCACTCCTCTTCCACAAGTGTAAAGGACTACACCTTGTGGGAAACATGCAAAATGCTGCTGTTGTGATTTGGAAGTCATGACTGGATTGCTCTTAATCTTGTTCAAATGATCCCTTATCAGGCCTAAGGTCCCAAATTAGTGTTGCCTTTCTCCTTATACAGTCATTTGGGTCCAGATCCCCAAAGGGACTTAGCCATCATTATGATGCCTAACTTTTATGCACCATGAAAATCACTGGAATCCACAAAGCCTGAGTTAGATGCCTAGGCTCCCTATAAAGAGATAGGTGCCTAAGCTAGCCAGTGGGAGATGCTGACAAGAGGACTCTATCCTAAGCCCGCTCATGGAGTTCAGCGCCTAAGTCCAGGATGAAGGGAGGCATCTATCTCTGTAGGCCATCCACAGCCAAGAACCCCTGTCTAGGAGTCAAGCGGTCCAGATATCTATGCTGTTGCTTGTGAGAATGGTTTAAGAGCCAGCAAAATGGCAGGTCAGAGGGGAGGCATAGCAGCTAAATGCCTCCCTTAGCCTAGTGGTTAGTGCACTTACCTTAGGACGTGGAAGACTCTGGTTCAAATCCTGCTCTGATTGATGAGAAGACAGGAATTGAAAAGGGGTCTCCTACCTCTTGGATGAGTGTGCTATACATTGAGTCACTCTGTGGCCCAATCACTATTTAACTAAAGTGCCATGGCTTCAACAAGAGAGACTGAGATACTCCTCATCAAAACATCCCATAGTCTAGTGGTGAGGGCACTAGGCTAGACGGCTCCTTCTACTCTTCCCTTCACTGTTTTCTGCAGGGTTAGGTGTGCCCGCAGTACACATATCCAGTTGGGCTCTGCAGGCAAGATAGGCAGGGAAATGTCCATCTTCCTCTGGTTTGAGGAATGCATTGAGGCTTAGGCTTGAGATAGGCATTGGGGTACCTGAGCATGCCCAGAGGCAAAAACATAGGCACCTAAGAGACTTTCACAGAAAAAAAGTAGGCACCAAGTGAGTTTAGGTGGCAGCCAAGTAGTGATTTTGTGGATCACAGTGCCTAAAACTGGGATATAAGTGCCTAAACCCCTTTATGGATCTGGCCCTTGGAGTAGAGCAAAGGTGATTTTGGCTCCTGAGTCTGATAAGGAATCATCTGAATAAGAACAGTGCCTTTAAGAAATTAGTTGGTTTTATGTGGCTTTTGTTAATACTGGGTAGAACTGAGTTGTGTTTTGCCACCTGATGAGAGACTCACTGCAAACTACCAGTAGTGTTTGATAAACATAAACGGGAACAAGAGAGAAGTATGAACCTTTTTCCTTTCTTGTGACCATTCCCATCTTTCTTTTACAACTGTTTAGTCCTTTCTCATTTCCTCCAAGCAGCTAAAATAGTTCAGGCAGGTCAGATGGGCTACAGAGATTGAAAAGGGGAAAAGAAGGAAATTAAGATCAATTAAGGTCAATTAAGACTGAATCAAGTGAATACAATGCAACTGCAGAGAGTAAAGGTTTGGGATGGGTCTTTCCCCCCTTCTTTCACTCTAGCAAAGTCTTATGGGGAAAATAATTTTCTAATGGCTGGAGATTTCATAATGCCAAGGGGGAATGAAGGAAAGTTATTTCAAAGGCAAGAGCAGACTTCACTTCCTGGAAGCAGTAAGGCAGCAGAAAGGCTAATACTTTCCATGAGTTTTAAAGGACTGCACAAGGCAAAGGGTAACAGTTACTTGGGTCCTTAGGGATAATATGAACAAGAATAACTCTGAATTTCTTTGTAATGTTTATTAATTCAATGGGAGATTTTGCCTATTTGGGAGAGAAACGTCTGTGGGATAGGGTCCTCTGTGTGATCATACTCAAAGGGAATCTTATGTGTCAGCATGACGCAGCAATACATCAGCTTGTGGTGACAGGATGCAACAGAGGGCAGAGAACATGGGCAAGAGAAGGAATGTATCTGAAAAGGTTTCATGTCCTCCAGCAGGCTCATAGCCATAAGTATATGTGCGCACAAACGCACGTAACTGCACATCACAGGTGTTCCCCAGCCTCATTTCTATCAATATTAACTTCCATTTGATGAAGAATTTGTACCGAGGTGAAAAAAAAACCTAAGTGTTACGTTCATAGCAAACACAGAGAGA
The DNA here is from genome assembly GCF_003597395.2 of Chelonoidis abingdonii. Classification (NCBI taxonomy): domain Eukaryota; kingdom Metazoa; phylum Chordata; order Testudines; family Testudinidae; genus Chelonoidis; species Chelonoidis abingdonii. The sequence goes on from NC_133769.1 coordinate 332,448,241, forward strand.
AATTAGATAGAAACAAATAGTCTTTTTGGGAGGGTTGCAACGTAACACCTTCATTTCTTAGAATTCATAACACAAACACACAAGAACTCAAAAACAGGCTGCTGCCTAAGGCAGCAAAGTGCAGCTCACACACATCCACCCCCGTCTTCTTCAAGTTGGCTCTTTTCAGACTGAACTTCTTTTTACACTTTCCTACAGAACACTCAAGACTGCAAGCAGGACCAGGAACCTTCTCCCGCCCACTACACACACCCACTCTTAAAGTGATGGCTTGAAATTCCAGCACAGTTCTCCATATACCACACTTAGGGGATACTTCAATAGGAAACTTTGAAATCCAGAATACCATTTCCTGCCTTATAAAAGATGTAAAGACATTTCCAAAGAGACTTCATGCAAAGTCTGTATATTATGTAGTCATGTGTCTTCCTGCCCAGAGGGAAGAGGGGTGGAGGAAGCAGAATGTCTTTTAGAGAAGAGGAAGTTGACTCCCTGATGGGACACATCATCTTCTCCCTTCAGAGGCTGTGCAGTTCCATCCACTGGTGGGAAATGCAGGGAGCCTTAGAAACTCCTCAGCCAGGCACCTGCTCTTCGCGATTTAGATTTCTCTGCTTGGTGAGTGCTCTTTTCACCAGCCAATGATGGGGGAGCCAGGGTCCCAAAGCCAAGCAGAGTCAGAGGGAGTTTGCATTAGCCTTTTGCAGTTTAGGGACAGCAGCACTCCTTCATGCTTCCCCTTTATTTTACCATTATATGTAATTGCAAACTTTTGTTTAATTTGATGTCCATTAATTCCAGCATTGCAGCTTTCCAATCTCTTTCTCCCATTAAATATCTGTTAGCACAGCTGTAGAAGCTTGAATTTTTCCTCACTGAATCTCATTTTTTTCCTGCTCTTTTTGGATCCTTTCTATTATTTCTCTGGCCTTATTGGTGTTCACAACACCTTCCATGTAGTATCATAATACAAGGTAGTGTCTAATCCTGCTGTGAGTATTCAATTCCTCACTGGAGGCTTTCAGCTCCACTGATTTTAGTGGGAGTTGGGGTTATTCAGCACTTCACAAGATCAGACCCTAAAAGCAGGCTTAGTACCAATCTCAAGGGGATGCTTCCCTCTACTTGATTTACAGCAATTTATTATTAACTTTTGTTTATTGTCCAGCCAGTTTCCAACCCTTTATCAAATATTATTAAATCTACTGCATTCCATTTAAAAGATGGGTGTAGTATCTACACATCGTCCCTGATAAAACCCATGTACTAAATTCAGTTGCTTTTTATGAAACTGACTTCTATTCTCAACTGTGAATTCTGCCTTCTCATACACTCTGCTAGGCTGCAGCACATGAAGGGAGCAACTGATTCCCCTACACATACATTCTTTTACATTACACTTTTTACATTAAGTGTCTATCTGTCCATCTGGTAGTTACAACATATGCAGTTTGGCAATGAATGACTCTTTGAATCCAGGTTTGTCAGAACTAGATGCACCTAGTGTGCATCTTTTTTTAGCAACTTGTGTGAGTATGCAATAGTACCAAGAAATCTGACAAGCTCTGAAGTACAAACTTAATGAAAATGTGTACAATACACTCTTTGGTTCATCATTCATTTAGTAATCATATGGACTCATACAATTTTAAGCAGTGATGGTTGCATGAAGGATATTTGATTACTATTTACATAATTTCATAAACTGATGAGCTCCAGAAGGTAGATTAAGCTATGAAGATTGCTCTTATGGCTCACTTTTTTCCCTTTACTTTACAGCAAACATTTGTGTTACAAAACAGTCACCAACATCAACTAGTCCTTAATACAAAATTAAGCCCAGCATATTTGTATTACCAGTTTGCTATACTGCAATGTCAGTTGAATATATTCGCCACTGCTTGTCCAAAACTGTTGTGTAAATAATGGTGTATGCTATTAAACAACTGCTACATTTCACCACCAAAGACAAGAGCATTGGGTAGTGGAGAAATGATTCTTGGATGGATATAGATATAGATACAGATATAGACATAGATAGATATAGATATAGAAACACACACACACTTCATACAGTGCTTGGGGAATTTATGGTATGAAATTAGAGAAGCTGATCTTAATGGAGCTATTAACATGCATACTGTTAAGCACACGTGTGTGCAGGATTCTGGCAGTAACTATCCCACAAAGCTCAGCAATTGAGACAGCAGGTAATGTTTGTTGCAGGAAGACTTTAGAACAATTTTTGCGCAGTAGAGGTGCAATCCTGCTGGTTGCTGAGGATTCTGGCCCAGTCCCTCACAGCACGTAAGCACATGCTTAACTTTAAGAATAGTTAAATAGTCCCATTGAAATAACAATTATGCACATGCTTTGCTGGATCAGGGCCAAAGTGCTCAGCACCTTACGAGGTCAAGCCTTAGGCAAAGAGAAATGTCAGGGACTGTAATAGTAAGCACTACGGTGAAGATCTGGCTAACACCTTCCTGGTGTTTGGTAGCACAGATGATCATGCCACCAATCTTTTTTCAGTGTGTCTGCTGAAGCCAATGAGAGCTCCTTGCTTTGTTCAGAATCAGATCAAGTGGGGCTTAAGTGAAAATTTTATAACAGATGGGGAATTAGTGTAGTGGAAAGAGAAAGGTGAACTAATCCAGACAGCTGGTACAGCCACAGCATAGGACAGAGAGCCTGTGGAGGAGAGTAGGGAGAGGGAAACTAAGAGAAGGCCAGAACTGGCAGTCTGTAGGGAACCCAGTTGAGCTCACAAAAGTAGATGGGGTGTGGACATGATAGGCTTAAGAGTATAATTTTTTAGTTGAAAATGATGTAGATAAAGCTTGTACTAATTCTGATGTATGGCATCCAGCTAATATGATGGTGGAAACATCAGAAATCAGTTGTTAGACTGATTAGGTTAGAGACATTGGAAATCCACCCTGCAGAGGGCATGATGTGAGTCTATTTCCAGACTGCAACAGACTGGAGTTTGAGTGACTTTTGAAGGAAGGAATTGGAGTTATCAAGGTGTGAAGCGTAGTGTCCTGTGCTTGAATGAGTGAGTCAGTAGAGTGTTTCAAAGCAAGGATGTGTGGAAGCCTCTGTTGCAGAGTTTATAGAAGGCAGATTTTCAGCATAGTATAGCAAATCAGAGATCAGTTAACGTTGATTCGAATATACTCTATGTATATCTATTTGGGTGTGTGCTTGTTAAAATAATGGAGTGTCACCATTGCACAGATAAATTTTACACAAATGCAAAAAAAAACAAACCAATTGTAAGCTTCCTGCAGTAATATTAATGCAGTTATAGCACACTTCCTGTGTACTTCCTGTGTAACCTGGAGCCTCATTGCCCCAAGACAATGCAATCCCTCCCTGAGTTCCCTGGTGCACAGGGTAGTGTGAAGGTTTTTGTGATATTTGCTGGGTCTGTAAGTCTCAGCTCCTGGAGTCATGTGACTACATGAGAGTCTCAGTGTCACAGAAAGGAAATTTTTTGCCCTCAGGGTAGTGAAGAAATATTTAAAAACATAAAACCTAAAGGCTCAAAATCCAGAAGGCAAACAAAAAAGGACCCAAAATGTATTATTCTTTTTATTTATTTATTTATTTATTTATTTGGAACCTCATGATTTTAAGCCAATTTTGTGGCTTTATGGTGCTTGATTTAATTTTTGAATGATTGGGACCAGCAATACTGCGGTATGGTTAAGGTCCAACTTCTGTGTTTTAGAGCATATGCTCAAGTAATACTGCTCTGCTTTTCCCCATGTCCCCAAGAAAGATGCTCAATAGGAAGGTCAAGGCTTCAGTCTATAGGGTAATTTTTGCTCTTGACTTTCCACGGGTGCCAATAATGTTGTTGACCAATGGGTAATATATATTCCCGACAACTGCTTTTTAGCTAGTGTGATTATAGTTTTCTATTACTTGGTGAACATTAACTTCTGTCAATGCACACAACATTATTTTTGCTCTTCTCTACTGAGCATTTAGCTGGGTATTTATATTACATACAGTTTATACTTAAGTTCAGAGGGGGAGCCATGTTAGTCTGGATCTGTAAAAGCAGCAAAGAGTCCTGTGGCATCTTATAGACTAACAGACGTATTGGAGCACGAGCTTTCATGAGTACATGCATCCAACGAAACGGGTATGCACCCACGAAAGCTCATGCTCCAATATGTCTGTTAGTCTATAGGGTGCCACAGGTCTCTTTGCTGCTTTTACAGTTTATACTTATTTACACTATATTCAATATCAAAAGCACTGCAGAGTACAGACTAATTTTTCCAGTACTTCTTTACTCATCAATAGTATTTTTCAGTGTAAATATTTTGAATATTTTAACAAACAATTTAAATCCACTTACAATATACATTACAGTAATTCAGGATCAAATCCATGGATGTGGTTTCAAAAAATGTTCTTCCGCATTAGTTGATCTTGAGTCGACTAGCAAAGTGATTACACTAATATCAACCCCTCAATTATAGCAGCAGAGCATTATAAAGTGGATAGCTTTAGAAAGATAGAAGTGGAAGCTTGAACAAATGACCAGGGAGGAGTATAAAAATATTGCTCAGGCATGCAGGAGTAAAATCAGGAAGGCCAAATCACAACTGGAGTTGCGGCTAGCAACGGATGTTAAGAAAAAGGTCAGGGAAAATGTGGGCCCCTTACTCAATGGGGGAGGCAACCTAGTGACAGAGGATGTAGAAAAAGCTAATGTACTCAATGCTTTTTTTGCCTCTGTCTTCATGAACAAAGTCAGCTCCCAGTCTACTGCACTGGGCAGCACAGTATGGGGAGGTTTCAGATTAGCAGCCGTGTTAGTCAGTATGCATCCGAAGAAGTGGCTGTAGCCCATGAAATGTTATGCGCAAATAAATTTGTTAGTCTCTAAGGTGCCACAAGTACTCCTGTTCTTTTCACAGTATGGGGAAGCAGTGACCAGCCCTCTGTGGAGGAAGGAGTGGTTCAGGACTATTTAGAAAAGCTGGACGAGCACAAGTCCATGAGGCTGGATGCACTGCATCCAAGGGTGCTAAAGGAGTTGGCGGATGTGATTGCAAAGCCATTGGCCAGCATCTTTGAAAACTCATGGCGATCGGGGGAGGTCCCAGATGACTGCAAAAAGACTAATGTAGTGACCATCTTTTAAAAAGGGAAGAAGGAGGATCCATGGAACTCCAGGCTAGAGAGTCTCATCTCAGTCCCTGAAAAAATGATGGAGCAGGTCTTCAAGGAATCAATTTTGAAGCACTTAGAGGAGAGGAAAGAGATCAGGAACAGTCAGCATGGATTCACCAACGGCAAGTCATGCCTGACTAACCTAATTGCCTTCTGTGATGAGATAACTGGCTCTATGGATGAGGGGAAAGCAATGGACATGTTATTCCTTGACTTTAGCAAAGCTTTTGATATGGTCTCCCACAGTATTCTTGCCAGCTAGTTAAAGAAGTAAGGGCTGGATAATGGACTATAAGGTGGATAGAAAGTTGGCTAGATTGTCGCGCTCAGCGGGTAGTGCTCAATGGCTCCATGTCTAGTTGGCAGCCGGTATCAAGGGAGTGCCCCAAGGGTCAGTCCTGTGGCTGGTTTTGTTCAATATCTTCATTAATGATCTGGAGGATGGCATGGACTGCACCCTCAGCAAGTTTGCAGATAACACTAAACTGGGAGGAGTGGTAGATCCGCTGAAGGGTAGGGATAGGATACAGAGGGACCTAGACAATTTAGAGGATTGGGCCAAAAGAAATCTGATGAGGTTCAACAAGGACAAATGCAGAGTCCTGCACTTAGGACGGAAGAATCCCATGCACTGTTATAGACTAGGGACCGAGTGTCTAGGAGCAGTTCTGCAGAAAAGGATCTAGGGTTACACTTGATGAGAAGCTGGATATGAGTCAACAGTGTGCCTTGCTGCAAAGAAAGCTAATAGCATTTTTGGGCTGTATAAGTATGGCACTGCAGCAGATCAAGGGACATGATCATTCCATTGGTGAGACTCTATCTGGAGTACTGTGTCCAGTTTTGGCCCACACTACAAGAAGGTATGTGAAAAATTGGAAAGAGCCCAGCAAAGGGCAACAAAATGATTAGGGAGGGAGCACATGACTTATGAGGAGAGGCTAAGGAAACTGGGAATTATTCAGTCTGCAGAGAAGAGAATGAGTGGAGGGTGATAGCTGCTTTAAACACTACCTGAAAGGAAGGTTCCAAAGAGGATGAGATCTTGACTGTTCTCAAGTGGTAGCAGATGACGAAGAAGGAGTAATGGTCTCAAGTTGCAGTGGGGGAGAGTTTAGGTTGAATGATAAATATAACGAAAACTTATTGTCACTAAGGTAGGGTTGTGAAGACACTGAGGAATAGGTTAACTAGGGAGGGTGGTAATCATCCATATCCTTAGAGATTTTATAAGGTCAGGCTTGACAAAGTCCTGGTTGGGATGATTTAGTTGGGGATTGGTCCTGCTTTGAGCAGGGAATTGGACTAGATGATCTTCTCGGGTCCCTTGCAACCCTGATATTCTATGATTCTATAAAGATCTGTAAAATGCAGACAGGCTTTTAAAAGGTATCTTTCCCTAAAATATAACGGGGGGGAAAAACACAAAAAGAATCAAGATGGAGACATCAGTGACATATGAATGAAGTTAAGCATGATTTTACTTATAAAGTACTGACTGATACCATCACTATAATGAATGTTTTCTGAGTCAAAAACCTAAGAAAAAACAAACTAAACTGCCTGTGTGAATGTCTGGTTTCATCTGGCTGCCTTTGATAAAATTCTATACCATTTCAGGCTCCTAAGACAACTAATTCCATTCTAACTAAGGTTTTTATTGGCTGAAGCTCACCATATAAATCTAAATGTCTGGTTACATATTATTTTAGCACACTGTAGTAAAAATATTTTTTTGGAAATAAATTAAATAAAACAACCCCCATGAGCCTAAATTATTAATGGTTTATGCGAGTACAATTGCTGAAATAAGTACAATTAATCCCATTTTCAGCAGTTGTATGATAGAAAATAAAATGAAGTTAGTATTCTAAGTATTTATTTAGTATTCTAAGTGATAGAATCCTTTTCAGTAGCATAAAATTTTGTTTTAGCAAATTGTCCTTTGTGCCACATTGATGTAAAAATGTGTATCTTAAATTAAATCAGTTAAGTTCAATACTGGAGATCTTTCAACATGCAGCTTTTATTAAAATATAATGGCCATTATTTTTCATATATGTCATGTGATACTAGTTAAAAGCTACCTTCCTGCATTAGAGCTTAATCCTATTCCAGGATCCAGCACTTAATGTACTACTAAAATAATTATTTGATAGTCCAATCCTAGGAGATGCTGAATGCTCTCAATCCTCAGTTCCCAATGGACTTAATGGGCATTGAGGTTGCTTTGCTCGTTTTCCATAGATTTTTAAGGCCAGGATGGACGATTATGATTGTCGTGGTTACAGGGTTGCTGAATCTCTGTCTCCTTTCTGGTCTTTCTGAGTGCAACCCATCAAGTGTCCAGCCTTGTGCCTTTTCTTCTCCTGGGGTGGAATCCGGTAGTTCTCTCACTCTTAGAACAGGTGCTGAGAGACAGTGCCCTGTGCCTCAACTGTGCTTATCCAGCAGATCCAACTGAGCTTAGCACCTGTGGTTCTTCCCTTTGGGAATCTGATTTTAAAAGGCTGCCTGGTCACTATATATTCACTAGTATTGTTTATTTTAACAGTAGGAACAACGCTTTTGGAAAGAGGATTTTAAAACAACAGTCTATACATGTCTATCTTGCCTAAAGGCTTGCCATTCCCTCAGGGCAGCCTAAGCAGGCCCAGCTTCATCAGGCACCCCAGAGGGTGCCTGTATTAACTCTGTTTTCCCCATCCCAGCAGCCCAACAACGGCCTCCTCTCCAGAGAGAATCCTTCTAACCTAACCAGAATTTCTCTGTTTTTGTCAGTTCCTAGGCCTTGGCCTGCTTGGCCAAACCAGCTGGTGAGCTCCACAAAAGGCAGACTCCTCAGTACTAATGGCTCTGCCATTGTACCACAACAACCCTCATGTGTTTACTGTCGATGCTTATCTTGAGCCATTGTTTCCTTCCCACATGATTTTCCTGCATCTATGCAGCAGCTCAGATCATCCAATATGTGATGGCTGTTTTGTACGGACTCTAGCGTCACAAAGTAACCCTGAAGTTAACGTAGCCAGCCACTGGAGTCCTCTGAGTAGGTGAATCCTGGGATAATTTAGAGCAACCATAGCAGCTCCTGTGCCATCTCCACTCCCAGATGGTAGCACATGGGCTGTGCCAGAGAAAAGTAACGAGGAATCCCTCACCCTGATAATCTCCAGCTGCTAGAACAATGCCTTGGGACCACAGGCAGAAAGGACAGATTAGGGAAGGGTGAGCAAATTTTTTGGCCAAGGACCACATCTGGGTATGGAAATTGTATGGCGGACCATGAAGGCTCACAAAATTGGGGGTTGAGGTGTGGGGGGGTGAGGGCTCCAGCTGGAGGTGCAGGCTCTGGGGTGGGGCTAGGGATGAGCAGTTTAGGGTGTAGGAGGGGGTGCTGGACTTGGACCAAGGGGTTTGGAGGGAGGGAGGGGGATCAAGGCTGGGGTAGTGGGTTGGAGCACGGGAGGAGGTCAGGGGGGTAGGTTCCAGGCAGCACTTGCCTCAAGCAGCTCCCAGAAGCAGCAGCATGTCCCCCCTCCAGCTCCTACACGGAGGCATGGCCAGGTCGTTCTGCGTGCTGCCCCATCCACAGGTGCCACCCCTGCAGTTCTGACTGGCCACAGCTCCCATCTGATGGGAGCTGTGGAGGCCATGCTTGGGGTGGGGGCAACGTGCAGATCCCCCTCACTGCCCCTACGTGTAGGAGCCAGAGTAGGGACATGCTGCTGCTTCCAGGAGTTATACAGAGTGGGGAAAATGCCCAACTCCACTCCCTGGTTGGAGTGCCAGAGCAGGGCAAACCCCCAATCCCACTCCCCGGCTGGAGTTGTCACAGTCACAATAAAAATTGCCCCTCATGGGGTCCCCTGGGTAAGCACCAGTGTTGTATATTGCTAACACTTATATATGCATTAAAAAATCTTTAAAAGGGTTAAAAATATAAATGTAAAGTAAAAAATTTCTTTGCAAATTGCAAAAAGCCAAAAAAATAAAATAAAACCTGAATTGACTCAACAATACAGTTAGGCGCAAAAATAAAAAACAAAACTGCAGCCTAAGGCCAACGCACACAAACAAGCTCTTTTCTACCTGCCAAACAGCTAAAAGCCTCTTTAAAAAAACTAAGCCAAACAAACCTAACAAAATTGCAAAACTAAAATAATTGCAAAGGCCAGTACATTAAAAAACAACAGCCTCACAACCCTAAAGCTGGTGTGTTTTAAAAAAACCTAAAAAAGCCACAAAAGGCCAGTTCAAACTGGTACAAAGTGCACAAAAAACGAGAGTCCCTAAACAAAAACACCTCCAAAAAAACCCAGGGCTTAAATCCCTCCCAAAAGCTAAAGGAAGTCAAAATTTACAGCAAACCCCAAACAACCCTGTGCACAGGGCAAAACTCTTGTTTACCCTTCCCCTGTCTTTTTCTTTCATTACACCTAGGCTTGGCCATCCTTGGGTTGTGTGTGTATAACTACAAAAGTGGGTTAGAGCTCGAGCACTAATGCTTTCGTCCTTCCTCCAAATAAGGTGGGGTGCACCCAGCAGTCACCACTGTTATTTAATTAATAAAGTTTTAAAGTTAGTTACTTGGTGTGCTCCTTCATCTCCTCCCCTAAAAATCCTGTGGCCTCAGCCTAATCACCTAAAGCTCCAGGCAAATTGGTAACATAAATCTGTCACAGAGGGTCAGATTAAAACATCTGGAGGGCCAGATTTGCCCCTGGGCCATAGTTTGCCCAACCCTGGATTAGAGCATACCTGAAGCTGCTCTAATTTATCCTGGGGACTGAGCCAAGGATTGGACATACCCTGGATTAGGGTGGAAGGATACCCTCCCTCGATCCCTTCCGGTCCCCTCCCCTGTGCAGCTTAGCCACAGTTCAGGACCTGTACTCATGCTTCTGACTAGCAGATTAGCACTGTCAGACACTGATATAATTCTTGTAAACACAGCTTTTGAGGTGATGATTATAGAAATGCCAGTCTCCAAGATGGGTGTGCCAGAGATTAAAAAGGTATGTGCTGGCCTCTGATCTTCTTGGAGGGACTTTGTTGAAATGAACATTGGGGGAAAAGGTGGGTCAGTGGGTGAGTTAGATATACTTAGTGTTCAGAAAGTGCCAGAACAGGGAGCAAAGCAAACTCAAGTCCTCTGATTAGTCCCACAAGAAGCAGCAATAGTATAAGCATCTCCCACATGGCACCATCTACATGCCTCAACAATAAACTGAAAGGACGATCTATTGAGAGGCAGAAGATGTTGTAGCCTCCATGACTGATCAATGCTACTGAAACGGAAAAATCATGATAAGAACCTCTCAGTGTCAATTGAAACACTGGCCTGTGATATCAGCAAGTGTCTGATACTAACATGCAGAGACCATCAACTCATTTCACTCAATCCAATTAAACCTCATCAGGATAATGACATTTGTTCGTTACTGAACTGGGTGAGATTCAGGCCTTATCCCATTCCCAATCCCCTGGGCCATTCCAGCCCTCTGAAACATGTATAATAATATGGTTATAAAGATGTTACACATGGCAGGGTAAGGTTAACTTTATCTTTTTTACTAAACTAATAGCCATGCTATTGCTAAAGGTCAATAAACTGGCAAGGAAAATATATGACAACGCATAAAGGAGCTTTTCTGCAAAAGTGCTCTTGGATAAATAAACACTGGAGTTCTTGTAAACACTCTGTACTCTTCAGATGTAAATATTCAGAAGGTGTATTCAAAAAATTGAAATGGTTCCAGTACAGCATTTTATTAATAGGGGATGGTGAATTTTTGTCCAGTTATTAAGTATAGCTTGTATTGGCCAATATTAGAGAGTGTTTATTTGCCTAACAAGATTTACTCCTTAAACCGAGCTGCCTCCAGTATTTCTGATAAGACTATAGCAAAAATAAAAGAGATGTTTTACTTTGGATGTTAGCAAACACCTTCTGCAATATATAAAGATTAGATATGGGCACAGGCCATAAACTCACTGGGAATCACAGTTTTTTCAGAATTCAGAGGGGAGTAGGAGTAGTTTGGATCTGAGATTTGGTTTCATGCCATTGAGGAGATGGGTACTAATGACAAAGTTTTTGGACCTGGATTTGGCTCTGAATGTCACCAAAGCTTGGGAGTTGTTTGAATCCAGGACTGAGATGTCCTATGCAGGTGTGGAAGTTGGAGTATCCTCTCATAAGAGGGTAGCCCTGCTGACCCACCTGCCAGGTAGTTCACATTACTTCATGAGCAAAGATTTCCACAAAAATGCCACTGAAATGAATGTAATTCTTTGTTGCAATGGGAGTTTGCGCATACGAGGAAGATGCTTGCTCAAATGCTAGTCTCTGAAACGGTTAATTTGAAACTGGCAGGTTTCAGAAGCTACTAGAGACAGCATCAAGCCCTCTGTGTATGATCAGGGCCGCCCAGAGGGTGGGCAAGTGGGGCAATTTGCCCCAGATCCCAGGCCCCGCAGAGGCCCCCACGAGAATATAGTATTCTATAGTATTGCAACTTTTTTTATGGAAGGGCCCCACGAAATTGCTTCGCCTCAGGCCCCCTGAATCCTCTGGGCAGCCCTGTGTATGATTAGCCAGTGTGAGTTTGGTCTGACTGCTGATGGGTTCATTGCCTGAATACTGTCATTTGGTATCCTTCTGGGAAGGTCCAGGAGTAGGTGTTCCCTCATGCAACAGGTCAGTCAAGTCTTATTAAATTTGGTGCTTGTTTTCCTAACTTGCCTTCAGACTCTTAACTACTACTGTTCATAGTACACTGGAAGTTAGAGACAGAAAACACCTGTTAAGGTCATGCAGTTCACCTCATGCCTGATTCAGGATTATTCCTACCGTACATTTTTGAGCTTGTTTTTTCCCCAATGTAATTCTAAAACTCCTAAACTATGAGAGTTTCTCCTTTCCCAGTGAAGACTGTAGAAAGGGCATCTTAGAAAGGAGAAGATCATAAAATATTTGAAAGAAAAGAAACAAAGAAAATGTGCTATTTCAACACCAAGGCTGGATTTTGGTTTGATGAAAGCCATAGAAAGATTCAGCAAAAACAGCTGTGTTCCTCTCAGTGGTTGGACTTCAAACCTAACGTATACAGCATATATGTTATACACAACACATATATTGTTTGAAACTCCAATGTAAATCAATGTATGTATCACAGAAGCGCACCTTGGAACTACATAACAGAGAGACCATTATGCTTGTATCACTCTGCATCATATTTTCATTTGCTCAGACAGGATGAAATTGCACTCAGTACAGTGGGCATGTGGAAAGCCCTAGGCTTTGCTTATGCTCCACTTAAACAACAAGTAGAGCTTTGCAAGGGTCTCCTCCACCAGGCTGAATCTCACCTACAGTGCACACTGGGGATAGTGGGAGAATCCTAGGGTCAAATTATCCCTGTCTTGGTTTGAAGGCCAGATACACATCTCAACATACTTAAAATGTCCTTCACTAAACAAGGACCCTCCACCAGAGAAGTAGATCACATCAAGGAATGGGACACCAAATAAGCCCTGCTTCAATACAGAAACCCCCCTGCCTCCAACTGCACACCCCAGCTGACACTTACCACTGCACACTGGAGCCCCTGGAGAGTATCATTAAACAATTACTCAATGGGGACCACTTCCTGAAATAAATCTTTCCCCAAACCCCTCTTCTGTCAAACACCGCCCCACCCCCACCCCCCGCGCATACCCATCCTCACCAAGCTCATCATCAGAAGCAAACTCCTGGAGATCAGGACACACCAATTCCAAGCAGCACCAGACTCCACCAGAACAACAGATGTAAAACCTGCTCCACTGCTACAATGATCAATATCCCCATAACACATCTTTCATGATCCCTGACCTACATATGCCTATTGCAACCTGTGGTGTACCTCATGCAGTGCACTAAATACCCCCCAATAATAATTATGTGGGTGAAACCAGACAATCACTACGCTTTCAAATGAACTCAAACAGCAAAATGATAAAAGATTAAAAACACCATCTCACCCATAGGTGAACACTTTTCACAAAATGATCTCTCCATATCTGATCTCTCAGTCCTGGTCCTCAAAGGAAACCTGCACAACACTTTCAAAAGACAAGTCTAGTAACTTAAAATCATAACTTTGCTACATACTAAAAATAATAGTCTTAATAAAGATTATGGATTTACGGCTTGTTTCAACAACCTGTAACTCACTAACCCTCTTGGCTTATGACTGCAGGGGTGTTAGTGGCCATTTCACATTGAATGGTTCCTTGAAATATGTGTTAACTACTTATGCTCAACAATCTGTTCCACTTTGTATTCAGCTGTGATGCTCTGGGTATGTCTATACTGCGGTTAAAAACCTCTGGTTGGCCCATACCAGCTGACTCAAGCTAAGGAGCAATTTAACTGCAGTGTAAATGTTCAGGCTCAAGCCATGGCCTGGGCTGTTGGACCCTGCTAGATGGGAGGATCCCAGAACTTGGGCTGCAGCCTGAGCCCAAATGTCTATACTGCAACAAAACAGCCCCTTAGCCTGAACCCCACAAGCTCAAGTCCCCTGCCACAGGCAATTCACAGGTTTTTAATTGTAGTGTAGACATAACCCCTGAGTGCCATTCTCAGACCTGAAGAAGAATTCTGTGTAACCTGAAAGCTTGTCTCTTTCACCAACAGGAGTTGGTCCAATAAACAGTATTACTTAACCCACCTTGTCTCTCTAATATCCTGGGACCAGCATGGCTACAAGAACACTGCAAACAACAAAAGCTCAAAACAGTTCCTAATCCAGCATCTAAGGGCAGTCCAATACAGAGCTATGAAGATAAGTGTCCCATTGGCACCTTCAAGCCATCTTCCTGACCATAGGCTACTGCAGCAATTACTAGCCCCCTGCCAGCTGCAGAATGTGTTTGCTGCCCAGCCTTCTCTCCATAGCCAGCTCCCAGTCGCTCCCTGTGGCCCACTGCTCTGGATCCCATGCAACCTCCATCTTTCTTGTGAGTCCGCTTCCCTCCAACCTCAGGTTGTACTTCCCTTTCCCATCCTCTGGCAAGAATGGAACCATCTTCTGACCAGATATCAAAGTGGAGGATAACACAGCACCAATAATGAGCCACCAGGTTCGTTACAATTTCTTCATTCTGCTCAAAGATCCCAAGTACCACCTTCAAGCTTATTTTTCTTTCTAAACATTGGTTTTAATGCAAAACATGTATTGTAATAATACTGGCCTAAGTCAAGACCTGGATTTTTTTTCTGCCTGGCAGTGTTTGCACTGCTTTGTTTATTTAGGTGTGTTTCCTTGTTTCTCTTTTTATACAAAAAGAAGGTCATTTTGACAGGGACAGAAAGAGTTTTGCAATGCTATTTTGGAACCTGGGAATTTCCCACATTGTAACCAAGTGCATTGCCAGCATTCCAAGGGTAAAAAATTCAGGAACAGGTGGGGAGAAATGTGACTGTTGGCAAGGAGTGGGAGATAATTGTGTTTCATAATTGTCTCAGCAACATGCACCACACTTTTTACTTAATTTGCACATATACTTCTGTGCATATATTCCACTATTATTGCAAGGAGCGTGAGTGAATGGCTCACATTACTGGTAGCTGGATACTGAGTCCTTCACCCTCCAGTAGACTGATTCAGATGTGTCCAAAGTCAGTAGTGACCAAAACATGATTCCTAAATTGTCTTTGGAGGATGCTGAATGGGATTGTGGCTCCCGCAACAACCCCTTACGCTGCTGTATGGGTGCACAGATCCATAAAAGCCTTGCAGCCAATCAGGGTAAAGCACAGGATGCCTCACATGCCCTTATGTAAGCTGCAGGTGAGTATGTGTAACAGTCCCCCTCTGTACTCAATGTGCAGAGGTCATGAGTCCGTTACTCCCCTACTAGAGAGCCTTGACTAGCACGCACTTATGTGATGGCCACCATCTTGGCAGACATACCAGGATTTGAAATGGGGACCTCTGGAGTTAAGCATGAGTTGCCATAGTTTAAGATGAAGAGTCAAAGCTGTCTAGGTGAGTCTGCAACAAACTCATATTTTCTGTGGATTGGCCTCAGAGAGGTGCCTGTAACACACACTCATCATGTGGGCACAAGGAAAGGGAAGTCTCTGTAGTAAACAGCACTGCGGGGGATTCCTGGAGCTGCAGAGCAGCCCATAAGCAGCCTTGATCAGGGCTGCAGTAAAGGATAGCTGCCCAGCCCTAGGCCCAGGGCTTCACTTGCTCCAAGAATAGTCTTAAAGCCACTTTTTTCTCCCCACAACCCAGGCAATGTCTTCTTATGTACAGTTGCTTGATACTTTTTGTGGGGAAAATGTGCAGGTGGGCAGAGGAGGGCTCTATTTTTTGTTTTGGTTGAGAACACGTGTGTGTGTGTGTGTGTGTGTGTGTGTGTGTGTGTGTGTGTGTGTGTAAAGTGTTTTTTATCAACATATTTTGAAGAAAACACTATTTATACTCTTCTTTCATTCTCAGTACAAAAAAACTCATTGTAATTGTTTTTGTCAAATAACAAAAAAATATGCATGTAAATGTTAAATTCAGATATGGGGGTGGAGGTTGTTTGCAAGGTTTTTATTTTATTGTTGTGACCTACACCATATTTTGGCCAGCTCTGCTTCTGTGCTGGGCTTCTGTGCCATTGAGGTCTGGTCTAGAGTGGCCCTAACCATTAAGACACTGATCTCTGCATCAGAAAGTTTAAGCATCAAGGCTGAAGCAATGCAGAAAACAGCTGAAAAATTGAATCTTCTGGCAAAATCAGAAGACATAACAGCTCTGCTCAATCCCTATTAGTATCATTATTATATTAATTAATTATTATTATTTTATTATTGCAGTGGTGCCTAGGAGCCTCAATAGTGGACCAAAACCCAGTGTGCTAGGCGCTGTACAACCACAGAACAAAAGACAGTCCCTGCCCCCAAAGAGCTTTTTCAAGCTAAGATAAGCATTGCAATGCCTAACTTTTAGGTGCTCTGCCACCTACTAGAATTCACAACCCCAAGATAATCCCCTCAAGCTCCCCATACAACACATGAGGAGAGTTAAGCCCCTAAAAATGGGATTCACAGAAATCATCAGGTTGAGTGAGGAGCTGCCTAAGCTAGGAAATGTCAAGGAAGGAGGTGTGACCTCGCAGGCTAGGGGGAGGCACCTGCCTGTACTCCTGTGAACCCTTTCCTGGAGTTAGGGACCTAAGCAAGGTCAGCCTTTTCTCCTGAAAATTAGAGGAAAAGGAGACTGTGTCCCCCTTATAAACAATAGCCTAATAGTTAGAACACTCACCTGGAACGTAGTGCCATGTTCTATCCCTACGCTGCTGGATTTGAATCAGACATTCCCACCTCCCCAAGGAGTGTCCTAAGCACTGGGATATAGGTTGAGTCTCACTCTGTCTCTGGCCCAGTGACTATTTCAGCAATTATACAAAGCAGAAGAGCCTCAACAGGAGAGACTGAGACCCATTCCAGAGTATTGTAAAGCTGAGAGCTTAGGACACTCATTTGCAAATTGGGAGCCCCATCCATTCCCAGTGTATCTAGGTTAGTCTCAATGACTTTGTTCTATGTACTGAGGTTTTCCCCAGGTAGTGCAGCATTCTCTGGTTTGCAGTGCATCTCTCTAGTCTGCATTCCTACTGCATATGGAAATCCATTTGGTGTTCAGGGAAATTCTGAATACTGAGGGAAGAATATGCAATGTAGACCTCCCCCTCCTCCCTGTTGCCTCACCTGGATCATGGGGGTTGGATGGGACAGGAGTCCCAGGGAGGCAGAAAGGAAGTGAGGGCCAGGCCATGATCCCCTCCCCTAACCAGCCCTCCATACAATTTATGAAACCCGATGCAGCCCTCAGGCCAAAAAGTTTGCCCACCCCGATCTAGGGGTTCCTTTTCAACAATACAACACAGAACTGGCTCAAGCCCCCACCCAGTAACTTGGGAAAATTACACACTTCCCCATTGCAAGCAGAGTCTAAGTATAGAAAATAAACTTTTAATGAAAGGAGGGAAATCACTGAATACTAATTAGGGAAAATGCCTCAAGCAGGATTCATAATCATAAAACTGTGAGCAGGATGCGCATTCCAGAGTGCATGGGGCAATGCCTTCCACCTCATGTTCTTGAGTTCTACCACCAAAAGTTCCTTTACTGTGCCCCCTCTGCTCTCTCACTGTACCCCACTCATAGTGGTTGTCATTGATCAGTGAGGACCCAGAGTTCAGAGGTGTATCTGTGTGAGTTCATCTTCCACTAGGGGAAGAAGCCACCTTGTTTGCGCTACCATCTGAGCACTTGCTCTGGCTGGCCACCCCCCAACTGTGGTTCCTCTCTGCTGGTCACCCCACCAGCTGCTCCTTCCACTCCACTGGCCACCCTACCAGCTGTTCATTCCACTCCACTCACCACCCACCATTCCACTCACTGGTCACCTTCTGCTACCTGCCTCTCTGCTGAGCAGAGATTCTGACCCAACATAAGTGACTGTCAGCTCTTTTAAGCACTTAAAATAACTAAAGGCTTCTATAAAGCCTATTCAGCCCAATCTTTGAACAGTAGGGAGGAGTAGGTTAAACCAGCCCAGAAAAACTTACGGAGAGTCCACCCCTCCTGGCTGGAACACCTATCCCTACCCCTCTCTACTTTCACAGGGGGCTGGCATTTGAGCCCCTGGCTTAATAAGGTCCTTTCAGCTGAGGGTGACCTCCTCATCTGGGACAGGTTAAGCACAGTTCTGCTCCTCTTTACTCAGACAATAAAGACAACAACATTGATAACAACATTTCATTACCCCTGCATTCAGTACTCAAGTGATTTGTAGCCCAGCACCGGCCAAAGGTGATTACTTGGAGTTACACAGTTCCTGTCTGATATATACCTATGCAGAGTAGATGTGTTCATGTAA
Source organism: Chelonoidis abingdonii (assembly GCF_003597395.2). Lineage (NCBI taxonomy): Eukaryota > Metazoa > Chordata > Testudines > Testudinidae > Chelonoidis > Chelonoidis abingdonii. Next base: position 332,466,372 of record NC_133769.1, read on the forward strand.
ACACAGTTTGCTCCTGAAGTCTCTCCCTCTCCAACTAGCTGTCAGGGGAAAGTTCATTCAGACCCTCCTTACATAAATAAAGGCATATCTTATTTCTGAAGATGTGACCAGCTATGAACACTGGTTTTCTCTGTATTTTTGTATGTTTGTATTAGTTTTATCTCTCTTTCTTGGGCACTTTTGAATAGATTTTTCAGAATTTTGCTAGTATCCTGAGTTAAGTCTTCAATAACTATTTCCAAATTTGTGGGAGAGGGCATGGAATGACCTTCACTAGGCTCAGTCAGATAAGGTGAACAGAGTTTGGCTGTCCTGAAGGAAATTTAGCACCTTCAGAGGCAAATATAGAAGGGTTCTACTGAGCAAGATCCAAGAATAACAAGAAGCCCCTTCTCTGAAGGAAACCTTTAATAGGGATTTGGGAAAATTTTACCTGGATGCTCTTTTAATGGTATAATTTAATGAGTTTTTAAAATAAATTATACAAATCTGGACAAAGAAAGAGAGCCAACAATATGCCAGCCACACTGCCATTAAGTTCATATATTATTTTTTATATATGAAAGCAACCTACTATCTACGCTGACAGTGTAGCACATAAGCAAGAAGATACATGGCACTAGAATGGGCTGAGGCTGCAGGAGCACATGCTCATCTTGGTCCCATTCCCCTAAATACATCTGAAGAGGCACAGGGGGAAGGGGATCCCTTAAGGAAAAAGAAAGAAACGGTTTAGAGTTTGCTTGAAGGAGGCTCTTTTTAGCCAAATAAGGTCCAATCCTGCACACATCTAACTTGTATTGATGTTAGTGGGAGTTCCACACATGGAGAACAGGGAGGATCAGACATGCAAGCCCCTGGGAACATTTCTGGGTCTTATTCTCCCCGCTCCCTTGTCTCTTGTGTAACTATTTACAAAAAAAAGTAAGACGCATCGGGGGTGGGGAGTTGGAAAAAAGCATACAAGCTATAACTGCAGCATCTGACTTGCTTTGCGAATGACTGCATCAGTGCAGGCAAAAGAATATCAGACCCTCATAATTAAGCCTAAACCCCTAGTGAACAGAAAACTAACAATGCCAATGCATTCAGCCCCTCTCTTTTTAATCACCTACTTCCCACTCTGGATAGATATCTCTTTTCATTACGCAGGGCCCTACCAATGTCAAGTATAGGACATTTCACAGAACGACAGTTTTCTCATTCCAATTCACAAGCCTCATCAACCAGAAAGGGGAAGATGAAGGAAGGCACAGTTACATTTCTTTCCTCTTAGTTCTGTAACCTGAATTTCTCATCTGGCCAGCTGCACTGGAATGCCCTTCCTAGCTTTTTGCATATTATAATAGAATCAATTCACTTGTGTGTGAAGTTACCTTTAATTGCAATTTTAGAAAATAAAAATCAACTGCATCTATATAATACTTACTTGAACTCTAAGAAATCAGAGTTTGTTTAAAATTGTGGTCACAGTATTCTGCATGTCAGTTCAAGTACTCTCTCTTTCCTAGCTTAAAAACTTTTCAGTTTAGAGCCCTTTTAATTTTAAAATTAAAGTACCGTAATAATTCAGGACTTTGGAATTTTTACAAAGCATTTCAATCTGGCTTATGAGTATTAACACAAATAATTCTGTTTATGAAAAGCCTCTTCTCTAAATTCAGAGGCCAAGATCCTGGCCTCCAATACAGGCTATTTGCAATGTGTCAGTGGTGCAAGAAGACCAAAAAGTCTCCCGAAGCAGGATTTCTACTATCCACTTTTGCATTAATTTCTAGCCTAGAGAGTCATGAAGTATCAAACTTTAAAATCACACTGTTCGGATTACTATCATGCTTTCTATTCCAGACTTCAATTCTGCATGGATTTTAGAAACAACATTCTCAAACTCTTAGAAGTAGAACCAAAGCTGTACATCATCTAAAACTTTGGAATCCCAGCTTTCAAATGACATAGATCATTAATCATGAATTCTAGTGGTTAATGCAACACCTACACTTTAAAATCAGATTACTCCAATTAATGCCTTACTTTGCACTCCTAACCCCCTATTTCAATTCTGGCCTGATTTTGATTAACTTATTAAAATATAGTTTTACAATATTATTAAGCTTTAACTGTATAAAATTTCATAAAACATAAAAGAAAGATAATATTTGTGCTTCTGCTATAGTTATAAGAGACAGTTTGCTCCTGGCATTACAAGCAGTTCTTTTTTGGTACTTTCAAGAGAAACTAAAATGTTCCAATGAAATATCAGATTTTCTTCTTTTTTTCTGAGCCTATTTTCTCTACTTAACTTCAATTGGTTATTACAGCTCCTTCGCCCTGTGAAAACAGTCCCCAGCCTATGGAAACAGCATTCAACTAATAGAAGCCTCTTAAATTTTGCTGAGAGAAGAAGCCACAGCAGAGGTCTGAATATTAATTTTCCTCAATTCCATGAAACTTTCAGTATTTGATGCAGTTTAACATAACAAAAATATTGAAAATATATTTTAATAAATTAGATCACACCCACACTTTAAGGATCAACAAATCAGAACAAAAAATGGTTAGAACCAGCATGCTTCTCAGAGACCCGTGACCAAAAAGCAAAACAGCTTTCTGTCATAACACTGTTAGTGGGCAAATGTGGAAGAAAAAAATAGTTGAGTTTCATTTTGTTAATTTCAGCAAGTGCATTTCTTGCCAGACTGGCGTGCTTTGTGTTAGTTTCAAACGTCTGAGTTATGATTCTAAAACTGAAAATGTGCTCCAAGCCAAGTGGTTTCCACTAAGTTAAAAAAAAAAATGTGTTTGGCCTAATGCTGGAAATCTCTGCACGTTCCACAGAACTTGGGGCAGATGTGAACCAAGTTGTCATTCACATACAGAACAACGTTCCCAACTTACCTACAAAGAGCAAAAGTGTTCTGGGAATTTTAAAAGTGTGGTGTTCTTGGAAACTATATTCCATGCCAACTCTTTTTAAGCAGAAACTTTCCTGGAGATGTGAGTAATGAAGCAGTAATGACATTTGCTGACTTACAGAGAAAATTCAAACAATCACGTAGGCATTTCTTCAAGAGCATCCATGTTAAATACTTTGGGTCTGATTCTCTTCTCACAGCAGTCTTACACTGGTGTAACCACTAACTTTAATGGAGTTAATCCTGATATATGCTGCTGTGAAAAGAAAATCTGGCCCTGTATGTCTCTTCCTATATCTAACTAGTATATTTCACTGCATGAAATTGTACCACATAATCAACTGTGCACAGAGATTAAACCTGACGGGAACTTGACCTGGAACAGTATAACCAGTCCGTGGTCTCATTCTCAAGAAAGATATTGTCACACTTGAAAATCATAAGAAGAGAAACAAAATTATTAGTGGGCTAGAACTGTGCCTATTGTGTAATTCAAAATCGCTACTAGGATATCGTCTAGTCCAACCTGCTGCTCAAAGCAGAATCAATTCCCAGACAGATTTTCACCCCAGTTCCCTAAACAGCCCTCTCAAGGAGGGAACTCACAACCCTGGGTTTAGTAGGCCAATGGTCCCAATCACTGAGCTATCCCTCCCATCCCTAAATCAACTTTGGTTAGATTTTGAGCTGCAATGATAAACCTCCAGAGAATGTAGAATGGAAGCAGAAGGTAGATGAGTGCAGGCCACATGTCAGTGATGTGTGAGCCAATCTGCAGCACCCACTGAGTGCTGTGTATGAAGAATAGTGGCATTGTAATCTGTCCATTTATATGGATGGATCAGGAAAAATATTTTTCTGGCAGGCAGGTGATGCAAGTTTCATCCTAGCTCACTGCCTTGATTGCAACTAAAATGGCTGCTAGGTAGCATACAGACTCACCAATATAAAAGTCATAGATGTACATAGGTGCCATATCCAGCTGGTATTCACCTTGACATGACTGTTCATATTACTGGTAGGAGAACCCAGGCATGCTCTTTACTCCGGGTTCTAGTTCAGAGACCCTTTAATCAGCAGCCAAGGTCTGCACCATCTTAAACCTTGCCACCTTTTCCTACACCCACTCCATCTAGTTTCTCTGCTTTCCCTCTCTAATGTCCACAGCTTGGCTACAGGCTCCCTCACTACAGCCAGCCCCATTCTACTGATAGATTCCTGGCTTTATTCTAGCTTTGCCTGTTCTTTCTCTGCTTGGTTCTATCATTCTTCAAGAGGTTAGTTATGACAACTAATTCCCCTCAGCTCTGGCCTATCCCATTAACTGGCCTCTTCTAGGCTGATGTGGGGGTGAACACTCCATCACATGGCCCCTTAGTCACCTCTTTTCTAAGATGAACTGTCCCAGTCTTTTTAATCTCTTCTCATATGGAAGCTGTTCCATACCCTTAATCAATTCCATATCCTCTGTACTTTTTCCAATTCTAAGATATCTCTTTTGTGATAGGACAACCAGAACTTCACGCAGTATTCAAGGTGTGGGCATACCCTGGATTTATATAGAGACATTATGATATTTTCTGCCTTATTATCTATCCCTTTCCTAAAGGTTCCTAATATTCTATTGGCTTTTTTGACTGACACTGCACATTGAGCAGATGATTTCAGAGAACTATCCACAATGGCTCCAAGATCTCTTTCATGAGTGGTAACAGCTAATTTAGACCCAATTATTTTGTATGTATAGTTAAAATTATGTTTTCCAATTACTTCACATTTATCAACATTGAATTTCATCTGCCATTTTGTTGCCTAGTCACTCAGTTTTATGAGATCCCTTTGTAACTCTTCACAGTCTGCTTTGGAATTAATTATCCTGAGTAATTTTGTATCATCTGCAAACTTTGTCACCGCACTGCTTACCCCTTTTTTCAGACCATTTATGATTATGTTGAACAGTGCTGCTCCCGGTACAGATCCTTAAACCACTCTCTCTTAGCTGAGCTTACATGATCATACAAATATACAAATGTGAGAAGTCTCCCATCCAACTGCATGTTCCTTCCTGTTTTGTTCTATGTGGAACAAAAAATGCATGTAAAATTAGAATACTATTTGTGGACTTAAGTGAGATCTAATGTTGACTCGTATAAATATGAAAGCAGCAAACTTTCATGTTATCCACACTTATAACATATTTTAAAGGACGTATTTAAACACATACGTTCTATATAGGAATCTTCTGTTAAACTGCCTTGTCACGAGCAGACATTTTCTCTGTGAAGCCCTGATACCATTGTTCTTCTACATTAGTGACTGAGACCTCAAGTCCCTTCGGAGATGCTTGTTTTGGAATGGTTGGTTTTGTTTGTTTGTTTTTTGTGGTGGGAGTGGTATTTAAAACCTGCAATGAACAGTCCTGCCTGTTTAAGAATCCAGACTGGATGGCCTAATAGGTCTTCTTCCTCTCTAACTTTATGTTTCCTGATTTAACCTAGCAAATCTGTGACTTTCAGAAAGTCAGACTAGATGATCACCATGGTCTATTCTTTCTGCCTTTTTATTTATGAATCTATGAAAATGGAAAAACTCTCATTAATTTAAACAGGACCAGGAGTTCATCCTGAATCTATACTGTAAAATCCTTACTGGCAGCCTCTGTCAGACCTGAAGTCATAGGATTGTTGTATTCAAGATGGAGGGATATTTGCAGAGCTGTGCAGGGCATCCTGTGAAATGCTGCACTTAGTACTAATCCTTCATGAATATTATGTTTACACATATTTAGCAGTAATAGTATTTTATTTGCTAAGCACAGGCAGGATGTTCCTGGGTCCAGGGAGCTTATCATCTAAACAAGTAACAGAAAGAAAGGGTGCAATGAGAAGCCTAGATGAAAGATAAACTTATCAACATTACCAGTGCAGTTAGCTATTGCATCTCTGTTTTAATCTCTTGCCCAGAACACTTTCAAAAGATTTAGAAGAGGTGCAAGATCTGTTAGAAAAGGCTTTGAGAAAGGTTGAAAATAGATATAGTATCTAGAGCAATGTGAGTGTGCAGTTTATTACATTCATCTATTTTTCAGAAAAGAAGGAAGTGGAGTTGATGGCATGGTCACTTATATAACAGCAGGGAACCTGCTTGGCTGAATACTGACTCATGCTGCGGATCTTGCCTGTACTCCACTGCTATGCTTTTGCTGACTCACTGCAGCATCAATAAAAGAAAATCAAACCCAACACTGTAGAAAAGACCCAAGGTCTGCCAGGATGAGCTGCATATCAGCTGTTTTTATACCAGCCTATCTGAGCCAAATCATCAGCTGTGCTGAGCATTCCTTGGCTGAGGTTTAGGAAGGTGACAAAAAGGTACACTTTCAATTTCTCCCAAGCCTAGAGTTACTATGCACCAGGCTATATCCATAAACACATTTTAGAGCAGCCTCAAGGCTCCTATAATCTATGCCATCCACCTGTCCTCAAGCTGTTACATCAGCCAGGGATGACTCAGTCACTACAACCACCACCACCCTGCACTGGTCTCAGGGACATGGAGTGCAATAGGAGTCACTATAGTGGTTCTATGCTCCTTGAGGATCCCTCAGTGCAGGGGCACTCTTATAGAGGCTAGATCTGCATGGTTTAAAACCACTTTATGCTGCTGGATTGGTGCAAAGTGGTTGGAGGGTGGCCTAGGATTGGGCCCTGTGACACAATACAGTGCCCGTTCTGTACTCAAACCACTCATACATTCAAATAATTTTGCAAGTAGAAGCATAGCCCATCTTGTTGCATGATAAAGCCAGGAGTAAAACTCAGGAGGTCAGTGCTTGAACTCCTGTGCTTAAGCCATGCTGCCTCGTCAGTAGTTTTAAAGTATGTGATTAACATTATGCAATGTTCAAGCAATGGGAACTGAAAATATATTTTGATATATTGCTTTTCTTCGTTTTTCAGCTATGCAATTCAGTCATGATTTGGTTCTGTGTTTAACAATGTCTGCTTAACAAACCCCATAAAAGCTCTTCATGTTAAGAGTAATGAGAAGAATTCTAGTAAACCTCTGACAGTCAGATTTCCATGGTAAATTATGGATGTTTCCCCCTCAAATATGCATTGTCATTAACACAAATTAAAACCAAGCTGGATAGCCAGCTAACTGTAGATTAATTAACATTCCAAGGGCATGTTTTTGTTTTCAAAGAAAGGATTGAACTAATCAAGGTCACTTTGCTCTCGAGCAGCTGGGAAGAATGCACTTTGCTACACCAGACTTTGCAGGTCTTGCTGACGTTTAATAACGTGAGCAAACATTTTTGGCAGGTTTCAGAATGTTTAATGCACATTCATAATGATGTTGCATGACGCTTTGATCTAAAAGTTAAACCTAATCAAATCTAAACCTGGAATAGGATTAGAGTTCAGTCTTCTTATCCATGTTCAGGTAAGTAGAACTTATGCAAGACAGTTGTCCCACTGTACTCAGTGTGCCTACTTGCTTGAGCAAGGGCTGCAATTCAGGTTCCTAAGCTAAAAACTGCCTGTTTCCATTCAAACCAACGCGAGTTTTGCCTTTGACTTCACTGGGAGCAAGACTGGGACTTTTATTGCTTTGAATATTATTATGCTGCTGCTATGTTTTAATGTAGAAGATAGTAAATATTGTCTATATGGGCATATATTGCATTGCTAGCTATTATAACTTGGTGTTTTCCAATAACATTCAAATGCTGACTCAATAATTACTGTTCTATCACCTTCATGAGAACTCATCTGCTGGAATAACAAGCAAACAAATGACTAAAGTGTTCAGGCAAAAGGCCACCTGAACATGAAAGCCCATATGATGGCCTGACAGTCACTCTAGGTGGGCTCTTTTAGACTATGCTAAGTGCCAAGAGTGGAAGCACTCTGTCACTGGCCCTGGATAACTTGAACTCCAGGCACAGACAGCTTGCACAAATGTGCACACACTCACATGGTATTGGACTGCAACTGCTTTAGCAAGATCAAAAAAAGAGAGAGAGAGAGAAGCAATAAGAAAATATAGAAATGACCACTGCAGACTCTTCCATTGTAAGTGCTATGTGGCTGGAAGTGGGGGCCTGATTCTTTACTTGTGGCTTGGGCCAGATGCTCAGCACTATTCTGCCTGCAGTGCAGAACCTGGTGAATCTGCCTTGCTAAGGATTCCTCCAGCATGGGGTAAACCTCTTGGTGGCATAGAGCAGGTATCACCAGCTTAACCCTGCTGCCCAGTGCAGGGTTGTAGGCTATCAGAGTTGGAAGGGACCTCAGGCAGTCATCTAGTCCACCCCCTACTCAAAGAGAGACCAATCCCCAGACAGATTTTTACCCCTGAATGGCCCCCTCAAGGATTGAACTCATGAGCCTGGATTTAGCAGGCCAATGCTCAAACCACTGAGCTATCCCTCCCCCCACAAGACATGAAAGATCAAAAGAAAGGAGGCATGGCCAGAGCACCTTGCACTCCAGTGCTGCTGTAATGGTCTCTTGAGGAGCCATTACCACCTGGTGCAACTTAAAGCAGCCCATTGGGCCCGCATAATCTGTAGTTCCATGTCTTTATGCATTGTGCCTAATGATACCCATCTGTACTCTCCACAACTGACCTTGACTATCCCCAGATACGTGGATTAAAAAGGAGGGAGATATTGCCCCTTCAGCCAGTTATTCATGTCCTGGACTGTCCTATGGACATATCAGGAACAAATGTCCTTAGCGTAAATTATTTCCCAAGCCATCTTGTTTAGCTAAACTCTAGTAGGCAACTGTCTGGCTATGAGTGATTTTACATAGTTTTCATGTGACTCTGAGGCTCTTCAGCCTTAGTCTAGCCATGGCAGAACTCCCAATACTCAATACTCTGTGTAAAACAAGTATGACCAGGCAGCTATATTGTGCCATAGATTTTAAGCAGAAGTCCCCATTGAAAGTCAAAGGTGAGTTCTGCTTAGGATCTGATGGCATGATACAACTCAGGATTTGTGTCAAAACTAAGAGTTTCCTGCAGAGAAAAGGAGACTTTTAGATCAGTTGCAGACAATACCAGCCACAACCCATTGAGCTAACATTATTATCCATTTGCTAGTCTGTTCCCCTTTGGACACCCTTGTTTGAGATGTTTTTTGTTTTTAAAGGACAAATCCAAGTGAGCAGGTAACATTCTTATTCTCTTATTTATGTTGCCTTTACTTCAGTGGAGTTAGTCTGAATTTACAGTGGTATAAGTAATCTTGTGCCTGATCTTTCACTCTGTAGGATAGTGGGGCAAAGAATGCTGCGGAGGCAATACACTCAGCAGCTGAGAAACAGAAACCACAAACTCCTTTGTGTCTTTCAACAGCAGCCTCTCTAGCCAAATAAGGAACACCCTGGATCCGCCTCAGAGGAGCCCTGTCCGCCTCAACCAAAGATGTGTTGGCAGCAGTACGGGCTTCAAGGTTAGAGCATGAAGAAGAGTTTTCTCCATGTATAACAGTCAGTCAATGATGGCTCTGAGAAGGTGAAGGGAGGAGGAGGATGAGCATGGGAGCACTGTCAGATGCAGCTCCTAATTAGGGGCATCGTTTCTGAAAAATGCGGGGTGGGGGAAGCTGTGTCAGCAAAATGAACAATATATATGATGCTATTATGTCCTGCAAAGTGCGGGGGATAAGAGGGGCACAAAAAAATGTAAGACCTAATGAAACATATAGACCTCAGAATCAGTTATGGCAGAACTAGGTTCCAAAAAAAGGAACGCAAATAGGTACGCTAAAGTCTCCAGGGCCATGAGGGAAAGAGGCTGCTCCAGGGACACAGAGCAGTGTCGTACAAAAATCTAGGAGCTCAGGCAAGTGTACCAAAAAGCCAGGGAGGCAAATGGGCGCTCTGGGTCACAGTCCCATACATTCTGTTCTACCGTGAGCTGCATGCAGTTATGGGGGGTGACGCCACCACTACCCCACCACTGTCTGTGGACACCTGCAAGGGGGGAGTTGCATGCAGCAGCGGCTCCAGGCACCAGCGCTCCAAGCATGTGCCTGGGGCGGCAAGCTGCGGGGAGCACCCTGCTGGTCCTTGCAAGGGCGGCAGCCAGGCAGCCTTGGGTGGCTTGCCTGCGAGAGGTTCACTGGTCCCGCAGCTTCGGCGGCAATTCGTCAGCGGGTACTCTGAAGCCATGGGACCAGCGGACCTCCCGCAGGCAAGCCATTGAAGGCAGCCTGCCTGCCCTGCTTGGGGTGGCAAAAAAGCTAGAGCCGCCCTTGGTTGCACAGAGAGAGGAGGATGAGTTATTGGAGGACAAAGAGGAGGAGGAGGACAGTGCACAGGCGGCAAGTGGGGAATCCATTTTCTCCCCTAGCCAGGAATTATTCTTAACCCTGGGCCGATAGCCTCCCCCTACTCCCAAGGTTGGTTCCCGGGCCATGACCCTGGAGAAGTTACCTTTGGTAAGTGAGAGCCTGATCGGAGCCATGTGGTGAGGGGCGGGGGAAACCCAGCCGCGCTGAGCTGTTCGCATTTAGTTTAAAGGGCTCATCCTTGCTCAAACCCTCATCGGAGCCAAGCAGTGGGTGTGGGGAGGGAAGGGGGGGGTTGTGTGAAGCAATCATCCCAGAGACCCCGCAGGCCCTCCTTCCATATGGCAAACCTACCAGGCATTGCTTGCTATGGGAAAGGGGGGCCGGCCCTTTGAAAGCATGGAAATGAATGCAGAAGAAGCAGAACCCCGCCTGCCTCTAGGGCTTACCATGGCTGCCTGCAAGCTGAATTCTGTTGCCCAGCTGTGTGTGATGGCTTACTCACACCAAAGTGGCAGGCACTTCACTATAAGAGGCAAAATGCTAACTTGTGCAGAAAGAACATGTGCTGTGTACTATGAATTGCCTGTTTTACTGAGAAAGAGTGTCCCCTTTGTTCTCTGAAATGTATCTTTTAAAATATTACTCTCCCTTTTTCTCCTCCCACAAGTGCAAATGTTTCAACATGGCCCCTATCTGCTCCGTCCCAGAAGCTGGTCTGGATTAAAAGGTGGAAAAAATGAACTCAGGACAACATGTTCACTGAGCTCATGCAGTCCACCCACACTGATAGGGCCCAGCTGAATGTGTGGAGGCAACCAATTGCGGAGTCCCATAAAGCATTACAGGAACACAAAGAGAGGATGGATGCTCGTGATGAGAGCAGGCAGCATGCTATGGTCAAGCTTATGGGAGAGCAAACTGACATGCTGTGCTGTATGGTGGATCTAATGCGGGAGAGGCAGCAAGACCACAGACTGCCACTGCAGCCCCTGTATAACTGCCCTCCCTCCTCCCCAAGTTCCATAGCCTCCTCACCCAGATGCCCAAGAACACAAGGGGGGAGGCTATGTGGACCCACACACTCAACCCCAGAGGATTGCCCAAGCAGCAGAAAGCTGGCATATGCCAACTTTTGATTTGGTTTCTGGACTTGTCCTTCCCTCCTCCTCCACTCCCCAACCCAATCCTCTCCACCCCCGGTGTACCTTCTGATTTCTCTCAATGTGTCGTGCAACAAATAATAAAGAACGATTTTTAAACAATTGTGATTTTATTTCCTTTCAGATATATAGGGGGCGGGTAACTTCAAGAGAAACAAACACAACTGTCACACCATACCCTGGCCAGTCATGAAACTGGTTTTCAAAGCTTCTCTGATGCGCAGCGCGCCCTGCTGCACTCTTCTAACAGTCCTGTTGTCTGGCTGTGCAAAACTGGCCACCAGGCAAGTTGCCTCAACCTCCAACCCTGCCGTAAACATCTCCCCCTTACTCTCACAGAGATTGTGGAACACACAAAAAGCAGCAATTACAATTGGAATATTGGTTGTGCTGAGATGTAACTGAGTCAGTAAACTATGCCAGCATGCTTTCAAACATCCAAAAGCACATTCTACCACCATTCTGCACTTGCTCAGCCTATAGCTGAACTGCTTCTTACTACTGTCCAGGCTGCCTGTGTATCCCTTCATGAGCCATGGCATTAATGGGTAGGCTGAGTCCCCAAGGATAACTGCAGGCATTTCAACATCCCCAACAGTAGATTTCTGGTCTGGGAAGTAAGTCCCTTCCTGTAGCTGTTCAAACAGACCAGAGTTCCTGAAGATGCAAGCATCATGCACCTTTCCCGGCCATCCCACGCTGATGTCGGTGAAACATTCCTTGTGATCCACCAGTGCTTGCAGAACCATGGAAAAGTATCCCTTGCGGTTTATGTACTGGCTGCCCCAGTGTTCTGGGGACAAGATAGGGATACGTGTTCCGTCTATTGTCCCACCGCAGTTAGGGAACCCCAGCGCATTAAAGCCATCCACAATGGTCTGCACATTTCCCAAAGTCACTGTCCTTGATAGCAGCTTGTCAATGATTGCATTGGCTACTTGCAGCACAGCAGCCCCCACAGTAGATTTGCCTACCCCAAATTGATTCCTGACTGACCGGTAGCTGTCAGGCGCTGCAACCTTCCATGGTGCTATGGCCACTCGCTTCTCAACTGTGAGGGCTGCTCTCATTCTGGCGTCTTTGCACTTCAGGGCAGGGGACAGCAAGTCACAAAGTTTCATGAAAGTGGCCCTACACATACAAAAGTTTCACAGCCACTGAGAATCATCCCAGACCTGCAATACTATGCGGTCCCACCAGTCTGTGCTTGTTTCCCGGGCCCAGAATTGGTGTTCCACAGCATGAACCTGGCCCAAATGCCACCATGATCTCCCAATCACCACAAGCCGCACTTCTATAAACGTCTGTGTCCATGTCCTCATCAATATAGTAATCACACTGTCGTCGCTTCCTCGTCCAGTTTTGCAGGTACTGCACATATTGCTGGATAATGCGCGAGGTATTTACAATGGTCAAAACTGCAGTGGAGATCTGAACAGACTCTATGCTTGCCGCACTATGAGGCCTGCACAGGTAATCCTGGAAAAAGGGCACAAAATGTAGGAGAGCTGTTTGGTTCAAGATGGCCAATAAAAGGCAGGAAGTGGTTGCTTTCTGTAGCATCTGCCATAGCTTTCACAGAGGGACGAGCAAGTGATGACACATACCCAGAAACACCCACGAGAATGTTTCCATCCCATCATGCACAGGGAGCTTAACCCAGCATTCCAATGGGCAGCGGGGACTGAGGGAACTGTGGGATAGCTACCCACAGTGCACCGCTCTGACATTCGATGCTAGCCTCAGTACTGTGGACGCACTCCGCCGAATTCACGTGCTTTAGTGAGAACACACAACACAGAATGTATACAATCGATTCTAAAATTTCGAATAATCTGCATACTGTAAATGTACCCTTAGGCTCACATGCCATCGTTTGCTTTCAGAGTTCTCTACTGGCTATTGAAATACAGCTCTGTACAATTAATCAATACTATCAAAACCGTTGGGAGGCATTTCTCAGATAATGACCTCACTTCTGTGGGGATCCACTGCAATACCATGAATAGGCATGAAAAAAAGGGAATTCCTGGTTCAGGATTATCCTGTCTTCTCTAAGAAATAAAATCCATTAATCATTTCATTGATTGTACTGAACTTCTCTATTTTAATTTTCCCCGCAGATAGGGTTTTGCTACAAATGTCTTTATAAGAACAAGTTCTCCACAGCATTCTTCTCTCCCTCCATCCTGCTAAGCATTGCTAAAAATCAGCACAAACATGCAATGGTCCAGTTGTTCCGCAGGAATTCCTCTTACTCACCCACTACCCTCATTATTATAAAAACAGGCCTGTGTACATGTAGTTCTGGCCAGGTTTTGCATTCCAGACCTGATCCAGACAGATCAACTGAAAGAATCCCATTGACCTATGTGTTGGTAGAAGCCCCAAAGTCGGGGCCACGGCTTGGCCCTTGGTCTGCAAAGCAAAAACCCATAGCATGAGCTTGATCTTTTTGGTGTTTTTTGAAATGTAAAACTGACCACTTATTCATTATTAGAAAGATCATCTATTAAACACACAATGAGGAATCATTATAACCTTGCTAACACACAGTGCTTAAATTCAGCTGAAGCCATCTGGAGTGGACCTCCAGTAAACATTTTCAGACCCATGGGAGCCCCAGCATGCTCCACTGGGCTGAAGCCCCAAACCCTGGCGCCTCCCTGCAGCTGCAGGCTGGGGCGCTGAATGGGGTTGGAGCATGGGGGCCTCCAGGAAATAGTCTCTGAGGCCTTAAGCCCAGCTCACACACACTAGTTACCTTCACAATAATGTCCATCTTCACAATAACGTCCCACTACAGAATGATAAGGGGACACAATGAAAAGAGAGTTTACGTTGCTTCCAGATTGTATTCATTTAATCTAAATTTTCCAGGGAACCCAGGACCAGCTCTTCCCTGCACATGCTGAAGTATGCCCCCGTTAACCCAGCTCCTTTCCTTGCTAACTCTTCTTCCTTTGTTCTCGAAAGCAACCTATCTGGCCCTTTTTCAGAAGGAAGTTTCTTGTATAGCTGAGTAGCATCCTCTGAGGGACTTTACCTAGCTCCAGTGGAAATTGCATCCATGCTCTCAGCTGAGTGCAGGAATTGAGAAAACTGAGAAAGCCTCTAGGCTCCTCGTGGAGAAATATTTTTGTAGCAAATGAACCATGCCCAATTTTATCAAGCACTGAGGTCTCAGTACACCTGTGTAATGACTGAATCTGATCTGAAGACTACATTTCTGTCAACAATCCCATTTTCCATCAGGAAACAATCTGGTTCTCTAGCTGCATGTTGGCCCACAAACTACTGTGTATTGCCCTGCATCTAGTCATGTTTTAGTCAGTGCATTGCAAATAACAAGGCTTGAATTTATAAAGTTTCCATCCAAGAGTAACTTGATTAATTTTTTTTTAAAGCTGCATGTTCAACTAATACAAACACAGAAGGGAAGAGGGCCAGTTTGATGTACATTTGTTCTACTCCTCTGAACTTCATTTTTTCCCTTTCTTTTTATTCTGGCATGGCCACCCAAAGTTTGCCCAGCAGAGGGTCTTACAGGCAGCCTGCTGGGGCAGAAGGACTCTGCCTACTTGGCCTAAAAATACTGTAGTTGCTTTAATGTTCAGACCAGGGGCATGGCTCACAGAGAATACAAATCCCAGCATACAGTGCTGCATCTTGTAAAAGTAAGTAATGTTGCAAGGTATATCCAAGTGTTAGCATGGTAATTTGTTTATGAAAGGTCATGAAATGTTGCAACAATTCCCAAACTATACAAGAGTTATTGTGGTAGGAAGTTTTACAGAAAGAAAAAATAAAAGCCAGGGTGGAGTGGCAAGGAGGGGAACCACTCATTAGTGTCTTCACAGCAAAACCATACGAAAATTAGTACAGCCAAGGAGGACAATAACGTAGAACTGGCTACAACTGAGTCACAGTGTGCAGAGTACCAACCTACAGTACAATTTGAAAAAAAGAAGTAGGAGTTGGGTTAGAGAAAAAAAGAACAGAATAAAGAAGCAAGCAAGGAAGAACACAGCTTCAAGGAGAGCGGGTAGAGGCTCAGGGCACTCTTTCAATATTTAGAACCATCCTCGAAATAATGTTTATCAGCAATTGCCTGTATAGCTATAGAAAGCCTAGGCGTTAGTGAGTGCCCTTTTTAAGAAGATGCATGAATGATAATGCTTGAGAAATGCTCTCTTTTCATAGATGTATTGCCTCCATTAATAGGACATATATATAAGATTGTGTTTTGAAGGATGGAAATGATTTATGGGTCACGTTTTGCGCATCACCTCAATTTGATGGTCTGTGATTTCTCAAGCAAACATAGAAACGTGAAACACTGACAAGTGAATTCACTTCTAAGCTTCTTTCAATAGCTCATTCATAGTCACACCTCAAAGACTGTACACAAAAAAATAACTTCCCTCTACCCCAGCAAAGAGTTTTGAAAGAGGTGAAATTCTTCTTTTTACTAAGCAATATACAACTAATTGATACTTTATTGCAATGAAAACCAGATAGGATATGTGTCTGTAAGAGGGAGCAAGAGATACCTAGTTAGTAGCATCTTATAGAAAGACTGTGTATTCTTATTCTTCAGAACCATTTCAGGAGATCTCATTAATGATCAGCCACAAATATGAAACATGAAAGAATAAATAAATGCTGTTGCCTCACATGTGCCGGCTATAGTGAGACAGGACATTCATACAAGGTAATTCAGCAGATCAGAGCACAACATCCTTTGCAATACATACGGATCCTTTCACCTCTCCAAAGATCAGGTGTTGGATTTTCTGAATCCTTCAGTGGGAGATTAAAACAGACAATGCACCTCAAAAATGATGAGTGGGGGGAAAAAAGAACACTGATCTGCAAGGATCAAGGCCAGGTAAAGGAAAATGCACAAAAGCTATTTAAAAAAATACACAAGCACCAAAAAAGGTAACAAGATTGGATTTACACAGTATGATGCAAATGAGACATAATCACCACAGTCCAGGTTCCATCCTTAAGTTTCCCTCTCACTAAGAATAAACATGTTTTCTACTCTGATCAAAATCTGTGGCCAGTGCAGGATTGATCTGAACTGCAATGACAAAGTGTAGCCAGGACAACATGTACTGTTACTTCTTTGTTTTTGACTAATTTTCTTCTCATGTCTTTGATGGATGAAGACAAAATAATCCTATATTCTAAATATTAAATTAATTAGCAGTGTCACAACCACTGCATTCACATCTACTCAGAGTATGAAGGAAATGGACTCCCTGAAGAATACGAGTGTATGGTGAAGGAACAGATGTTGCTAGCATATCTTCCCCTGCATCCTGCTATGTTCTGTTTATAGAGAAAACCTAAAGACTATCTTACAGGAGTACTTCATATAGTCATCTCTCATCAACCTGTGTTTTTATTAAACACACTTATCACCATTCACAGGCCCCACTGTTAATGCTCACTCTTTCTCCAATGATCGCTGCCTTTTCCCCTTCCCCATCTCCACACACTTTATACCCAGTCATCAAACAAAAATGTACTTTTCTCTAAGTAAAAGAGTGGGTAAAATTCCACTCCGATTGGTAACAATGGAAGACTTTTTTTTTTTTTGAAATTTGTCTTCTTACCCTCAGCACCTTTCTCCTTTGCCAAGCCTCCCACCTACTCTTTGCTATTTTTTGAATAGTGCTGGTCACATACCAGGCTTAGATCAGAACCAAGAGATGCATCCAACTAAATTTGGATCTTAACACATTTTTTCCATACTGACTGCCCAATAGGTTACAGGTTTACTTGCAGTGAAATCCCCAAAACAACTCCTGTCAGAAAGAAATTTTTCCCCATATCCCAAATTAGCAAAAAGATATATACATTCATGATTTTGCTCTGTGTGGAATTTTCTCATGTCTCCTGTAAGAGCTAGCAGAAATATTTTTAAATACCATAATTACATATATGCACAGTTGTAAGAAACAATTCTAATGGAACATCAAGTAAATAATACCAATTTTCAAAATTCTATAACAATATATTTATACAAATTACATAATTTTGTACGTATTTACACACCATTACAGATTATCAAGTAAATAACACCAATTTTTTTCAGATTTTTCTCCAAGTGAATTTTAGTGCTCAAAAAAGGTGCCAGACTGACAGCACTAGAAAATGAAGGCTTCTCTTTGTCCACAGCACAGGAACAGCAGTAGCGCAAGCTTCCCCAATTTGCCCCATCAGTTATCTTCACACTTGATTTAGAAGGATCACATGAGGAATGGAAGGGCATTTGAGTCTCCATGCCCATTTAGTCCCTGGCAAGGGTGCTAACTGGCACCCATGTAATAGTGGTTTTGTTATGTGAACCTCACTCCATTAGAAAACAAACATTTTACATAAGTGACTGAACAAACTTTTGTTCACTACTTGACATGAGCTGAACCTGAGATGAAAGGCTCCGTGGCCCACTGCCAATCCCCGGACAGTCCAGTCTCACAATAATGCCTATGTTAAATTCCATATTTATATATTTACATAAATTCAGTATTTACACACCATTATGGGTTACTTGAGTAAATTGGTTACATTTTATTGTATCGACTGCCATAAACGCATAAAACATTTTTTCTTGGTTTTTAATCCTTTCTTTAAAAAAATACAAAAAATAAATTAAATAAAAACATGTTAAGTGATATAAATGGTCTGACTATGACTAAAAACCCAAGGAAACTCAATGTTAAGACTCAGACTGTGGTCTCAATTCATGGCATTTTCAACTTTTGTCATGAATGTCTTATGTTAGTGGATTTAGTGTACATTCAGTTATAATCCACCTTTTTGCAGTTCAATTAAGTTAACCTCTAATGTTGAATGATGAACCTGGTATGTCCTGGAAACTCATTCCTCCGTTTTGACCAGATAGGTTTTTAATACCTTCTGCTCAAATGATTCAGTGTTCTGTCAACCTGCATCCAGACTCCCTGTCTGTTTCAGCAACAGTGAAGAGCGTTAAAAATAAACAAATGAATGATCTTATAAGCTGTTATAAAATGCTGTAAATTCTTAAACGAGAACATAGTCCCTACACAAATAAACAAAGAGGCAATGCCTAACTATATCTTAAATCAACTACGTTAATTTAGATAACTTTAGCATTCAAAAACAATTATTATAAAATGCCACATTTTTATTTGATTTAGTTTACTAGTGGTGTGAGTCAAGACACAGTCTCTGCTACCTATTATATCTGGGAGCACAGAAAAGTCATGTGTCAATGACATTAAGCCATATGCTGTTCCATAATAGATTTAAGTTTCAAATTACATAGTTTTATACCACATAGACAATTATGTATCAGAGCAAAAAAAGGATTAATAATCAAAAGTGGTTTAGAAATGATAATAATGGCTACTACAAAATACGTCTATGATCACAGTCAGTCTCTGTATGCAGTCAGCTAGGAATATTAAGGCCAGATCTCTCTCCCAGTGAATTCAGTGGCAAAGTGAAGTAAGGTCAAAACTTAAGTAATACAAAAATTATAAATTCCATTTTGTTAAATATGCTAACAATTTTGCTCCCTTTTCCTCCGAGTATTGTGAGAAATAGTCTCTTTCCTAACAAGAAGTTCCATAATTATTACCAGTAACAATATATGTTTATGTACTTAACATAAAATGATACAAAATCCATATAAAGTATATTACATATTGTAATCTCATTTATAGTTTATGAATATTTGAAGGTAACTTCAGGGAAAAAAACAAGTATAATACTTTCCCCCTCATTGTCATTGCTGATAGAGATTTATTAGTTTCATTTTGCAAGTTTGACTTTAAGAAGGGTGCTAATATCATGTATTATGACAGTTCACACTGAAAGCAATTTTCCATAAAAGATGTTACAATGACCCCTATGGAACTTGTATAATTTCACAGCAGATAGTCAAGTGCACAAATAAACGTGTTTACAAGAGAGATCCTGTTACCTGGTTCTTGCCCTCTTAAACCATTCTGTGCTATCTGTGATAATCTTAATTAGTACAACCGTTTATATTAGTTACGTTGTTTCTGGTGTTCTGCTTAAAAAAAGCATATTTATCATTTAGCTTTGGTATAATCTGCAATAGGTTTTAACAAGTAGAGTATATACCAACCCCTATATTTTCCACAACTGAGAAGTTTACAATGATGGAATAAGTCACTTTATCAGAGAGGAAATATTACAAACACAGAATAAAAGTTGAAGACTCAGTTTTATCTTTAATCCTCTTGGGGTAAGCTATGAAACAAGCAGTCAGAAGAATGAATACTCAGTGTCATGAGTGGTGCGCATACTTTTACAATAATATGGGCACAGAATAGATTGTCGCCTTTAGTACATTAGGGTCACTAGAATTGTTTTTGTATCCATGCACCTTTTATATTTACTTGCATGAATTTACCACAGGTTCATAGTGGCCTTGGCCATTTTAATGCTTACAGAGCCTAAAGCTTCCAAAATGCCTATCTGGCCTGTACATATTTCATTAAAAATAAACTCTCTATAATAAATAAATATATAAAATAAATAAAATGTTGCCTTTGGAATTTCTATAAATAAATTTAACTTTTTATTTTTTCACTAAGAGGTCTTTGCTTTAAACTCAAGGGGATGATACCCCGAGAGCAGTTAACTGAAAAGTCTCTTGTTTAAGTAAGACTGCACCCTCCATGCCTTTGTAAATGCAGTGTACACTTGAGCAGGCCGCCAGCCAAAAATCCTGATGAATCAAAGTATGGCAGCTATGCTGATATATGATGAAGTACAACTGATCAAAAATTTAAAAGCGTGTCTACTTCCCAGCATGCATCAGTCCTTTTTCCTCTTTTCTTTTGCTTCTTTCTTTCTCTTTCATTCTCTCTCACTCTCTCTCACACACACTCTCTTCTCTCTCTCATAATAAATCAAGCAAGTGGGCATAGGCTCTCCTCCAGGAGGAGAAACCTTTAAGTGCAGAACAAAATCAGCATGTTCCATCCAAGCCTCCATCATACATTATGCATGCTACAAAGTTTGGCAACAGTGGAGCTGATGTGATGGCACAGCTAATCAATAAGAACCCACCGCATTAAACCTTTATAGTGGTTACTTTTTAAGGGCTCAAGTGAAGGAATTGTCTGTGTCAACTTTGGCTTAAAATATCCTTATATAGTTCAGGTACTCTCTCAGGGTCCACGGGTCTAGGTAAAAAATGTGTAAATTTTTGATGCCGTTTAGTCCTAGTCCCTTCTCTTGGAGTCCCATCTTTATTTAACGCAACATAATATCGTCTTCCAGTGTCCACATGTTTATATAGATTTGATGAATACGTATTATACCAGTTTTCTTCAAACTGCTCTCTGAATACACACTCCTGGGTTAATTTTTCCTGAGAAGACAAAAGAAAAAGCGGTAAGAAACCAGTATTAAAAATAACTAACTTTCTATCCATTTAATGCATGTATTACCATATTTAAAGGAAACATTACAAGATTATCTTTACTTCTCGATATTAGTAACTCATTGCAAGTATAGTGAAACGTGCTAGATAAAAATTCCTAATGTCAGCTATAGCAAAGATTCAACAGAGCTCTGTTATTTCTATGTGTTGCCTAAAGCAATCACAACATAGACAATGGTGTGTGAAAGCTAAAAAGCTCTTTCAATAACCTGTTTTAAAAAACAATAAAAATAGCAATGCTTTCATTACCACTCATTCTAGAGAGAAAAGCAGCTCACAGCCAGGTGATGTTAATGGACTTTCTATCTTTAAAATCTTTTTTTTTTTTTTTGCTGCAAAGATTTGAATTGTGAGATACAGCAAAAGGAAAACAGAATTCTTTTGTGGGTTTCAAATATAATTTAATGCCTTAAAATCCAAGTGAGTTTGTTCCAAAGAGTAATCGAAATATTGAATTGAAAGAAATACTATTTGAATATCTGTTACTTGGCTTATTAAAACAGAATTTAGGGCCTGACCAATTTGCTAAGCGATAATTCTTCACAGAGATATGTAGGACATGTAGGTTTGTCTTTTGTTCCCTTTGCACCTGATCCTCCAGGTCTCAGCCTAGGCATAACTCACATGGGCAACAAAGCAAAGACTCCCAGATCTTGTCCTTCAATGGCTAAAGTAAGAAGAGCTGTAGAGCCGAAGAATTCAAAATTGAGGGCCACTCCTCAACACACATTGCGGAATAGAGTTATCAAGCCCCTGAGAGAGCCTCATATCAGAACACAAGACCTATAGAGTGAGGGAAAGAACTTAAGAGAAAGTGAAGAAGAGCCTCTGATCTTTATAACATGCAAAGAACTCTGAGCCTCCAAGAAGAAAAAAGAATTTAGAGCCATTTTTTGCCCTAGATTCATATGCACAGTTGTCAGTTAAATGAATAGAAGTGACATCTATCTATCAGCCAAATTCTGTTTTCAGCTGTAACACCAGTGGAATCACTCAGATTATTCTGGATTTATACCACCTAAGACTGAGACTAGAATTAGGTCCTAGGGGACAGGTCCTCACCTGTTGTAAATCAGCACAGTTCCATTGACTTCAACTCAAGCTCTGGCCTTAATTATTATAGAACTCCAATCATTGTAATATTTTGCACAAATGATGATAATGCTTTGTATGTTACATGCATTTATTACCACAAATCAGAAGATCTCCAAGCGCTTTGCAGATATTAATAAATTAAACCTTAAAAAACACACCTGTACAGTAGATATTATATTTTTACAGATGAGGAAACAAAAACAGAGTGACATAAGTGAAATGACTCGTCCAATGTCACAAAGGAAATCTGTGACAAAGACAGGAATAGAATCCTGACTCTCAGCTCTGGTCTTTAAGCACATGATCATCCTCTCCCACGTGTGTGCATCCTAGATCACAATTTGTAGGCAACTTTTTAAGATGGCTGTATTTATCTTTTTTAAGTATCAGAGGGGTAGCCGTGTTAGTCTGGATCTGTAAAAGCAGCAAAGAGTCCTGTGGCACTTTATAGACTAACAGACATATTGAAGCATGAGCTTTGGTGGGTGAATACCCAATTCGTTGGATGCATATATAAGGTGCCACAGGACTCTTTGCTGCTTTATCTTTTTTGGTCCTTTTGATGGCAATTTAGTGAAATATTTTATACATAGCAACACTGCTCAGGTTTTTGTTTCTGTTTAGAAAATGAAGAAAAAATATTTATTTTCAATAAATCCTCAAGCATCAGTGGGACCAATTTGCAAGCTGCTACTTGTGTAAGCTTTAATCACACAAGATGCCCCATTGACTTTGAGAGCTGGGATTGCACCAATAACATATTTTTACTGAATTTTTTAAAAAGTTGAGAATTAAATGTGTTCTAGTAGCCTCCCACAACATATATAGAACATTACACATCATCTTTAAGATCAAGATCTTTCTTATACTAACTAAATAATCTTTACATACTGATCTTGTCTTAATATTTCTTTTACTTTGGGTGATTTTTAAAATTACTTTGTATTTCTTAACAGCAAAAGCAGATGCTGATTGGTGTTGTATGCTGTGCCTTTAGCTCCACAGGGGACATGAAACCAATTCAAATTAAGTTTTCTGCTCTCTGCCGGGAATCAGATCACATGACATGCACTGCAGAATCAGTCCTTGTTAAAAACAGAGATCTTGATAAAATGGTATTCTGTCCTTTCTTGAATCCATTAATTATTTGTTCACTTCATCTACATTTCATACATACTGAGAAATGGTCTTTTAGTACTATCAAATGTATATTTTTATAAGTATTTTCCCATACCCAGGTATACAGTTTACAATACTCTATCCTTTCATATGGAAGGCTTAATCAATTATGACAACACTACAGTATACTTAATCATCAGACCTTGATTGATTTTATTTATTATATTGCATTCTGTATTCATTCCACATATTTTTCACCTTACCGTTTCAATTTCTATGTTATGAAGAGTTCCCAATTTTCCCATATTTTCCTTCTGGAACATAGCTAGACCTTTTTTGTACCATATCAAAATAATTCATTTAGGAAAAATTGGTATGAGATCCATATAGTACACACTGTAATATTTTTTCCCCAGGATATGGGTGATAATTTATACATATATAAACAATCATATTTTTATGTGAAACGTGTATTTAAAATATCATGAACCGATACGGTATGGCAGTCTCGACAGTAGGGAATTTGGGGTTTGGTCTACAGATCATTGCAGTAAATAGACTGCCATTGACTTTGATGGACTTTGGACAAGGTGCTCTGTTAGCTAGTGATGTAACACTAATCCATGACCAAATGTGGACTGCATCTGATTTTCCCCTCCCTATCCTCTCCCGACATGGCTGCCACAACAATAGAGGCCATATAAGTTCTTAGATAGATAGAAATTGCTATAAATCAATATTGCAAAAAGCTGTAGCAGTTTACACCCATATTATGAGTGCTCCTGCATCTTATTCAAGACAGAAGCACACATAATTTAGGTGGAGGAGAATACATAGGAGCAGAGAATGATGCATGCATGCAGTAGTTTTGAGCAATAACATACGTGAACCCATCTGGAATACCCTTTTGTCCTTCCAGCTCAGTGTGTGAACCATTCACAAAAAGCCAACCCTGAGGTTTTGGGAGGGAATATTATTGGTAAGTGTTTCCCCCTTTGGCTGTGATTTTCTGAAAGTACATTATGCATTGCCTGAAAGCATTGGTTGGCCTTAGAATACTCCATTGCTTCTCTGTGGTGTGATCTGTAACTTATTTCATTTTTTTTTTTGTAATTACTCATCTGCGCATACTTTAGAGTACAATGTATTATTTAATCTTACTAGATGAATTCTGCTAGAGATCGACACATACACCAAGCACAACAGTGGGATAGCACTGGAAACTCTAACCTTTACTCCTGCAAGAGAAAAGGCTGTTTGCCTTCAGCAAACTCTTCAATTTGGGGGCCAAATCTTGAGGTGCTAATCAAGTAAGGCTCTGTTCAAGATTTGACCTCAGAACTATACAAATCAGATGTTGCATAACACCATGTTTCCAACTAAGACAGTTTATAGAGTATTCCACTATAAAGCAATCAATTCTCATTTTACTGTATTTCCAGATTTTACTTCTTTTAGCTTATTTAACTGTAGCTGTTAATATAATATGTATCTTTGAACTATTCAATTATATCACAGGGCCCAAGTGATGAATATGGATTTAATTCAGAAGTCTGCTAACTTGGTGCTTTAGAAGAAAATCTGGTGAACATTAGCTACTATGGAAACCCCTTTCTCTTTTTATATGTTATCCACTACTTAGAAAGGAGAAAACAGTAATTACAACATCAAAACTTTCAGCCAGTCCCATTAAAAGTAAGACTATGAATTAATAAAGTGTAGGACTATCAGACACCAAAATGGATGCCTGACTACATGATTTTTAAAATATATTCTTGTGGAGCAGCTAATGTAAAATGTAGAATAAGAAAATGTTTAATCCATATAGATATTACTCTGAAAATCACTTCATTCTAAGGCTACTTACTTTTATTGGACAAATATTTCATATTATATATTTGTGTTGCTTAGTAAATGAAAACAAAGTATAGTATCCTGTGCAAAAATATTCAGAGTATGTTTTTTTCTCTTTTAAGGCCTCTTAATTGGGGCTACATTTTAAGTTGTATAATTGATTTTGAAATCTGATCATTTACCCCATCCTTACTAAAATGACAATAAACATGCCATCTATCCTGCTTGTTGTACACTCTTATTTCTATGCAACACATCATTTTGTCCTTCTTCACATGGACTACTACATTATTTGAATCAAAGAAGACACTTTACATGTAAATGCTTAATCCAAAAGTCCCAGCACATTATAAAAATAAATAAATTTGATTTGGTCAAAGCTCTTTCTATATCTACTCGACATCACAACCATGAGAGTTAACCCTCTCTTAAGAAGAGTTATGTTTTCAGATATATTCTCCCCTAAATATGTGTTTGCAATGGTTTGAGCATTGGCCTGCTAAACCCAGGGTTGTGAGTTCAATCCTTGAGGGGGCCATTTAAGGATCTGGGGCAAAAATCTGTCTGGGACAGTACTTGGTCCTGCTGTGAAGGCAGGGGACTGGACTCTATGACCTTTCAAGGTCACTTCCAGCTCTATGAGATAGGTATATCACAATAATGAAAGGTATGTGTTCAATGAAAGGAAAGCATAACTATACAAAATGTAATGAACAGACCCTTTTAATTTTTAAGCACTTTTCCTCACTTTTTTACTTGCAAATTAGGGCATTATATATAAAATTGGTCTCATACTCAATCTGAATAGGCTGTTAAACATAAACATATTACATTATTTACTCTAACTGAAGAGCTACCATAAATATTACAGCAGCCATACACAGGGCTACTTTCTTGTCTGATCTCACATATTTAGCAAGATTGGTCCCTGGTTGGATGGAAGACCTCTAGGGAAACCACAGCTACTACTGGAAGAGGTACTGGTGACTGAGGAGTGTCACTTTTCTTTCCGAGTTTGTGAACGGAGCTGGATAAGCACTTTAGTTGAATATATAATTTCCTGCACATTGCCATTTTTCTCTGACAAATATGTTCAAGCAATATTTTTGGCAATATTCAGCCAGAATGCTATCATACCTAATACTATTTATTAAATCATTTGACAAATGAGGACAAAAACATTATTTGTTTTTTTTAAACTTTTATTGCTGCTGAAAGAATGCCCAGCATTACACAGCTGAAGAAGATGACTACCAAATAATGCATCAAACTGAAATTCAGTCCAGTTATGATCATTAAATATTCCATGACACTTTTCACAAAAGCAGGGATGTTAGGCCAAGTGCCTTGGCTGAATCCCAATAGGGAAATTACATTTTGCCTATCTCAAGTCACTTTGTACTTTCAATTGGCTACGGTTTTAATCTTAGCTTCCTGTTCTAAAGGGTTGTGTACTGACAAACAACTGCATTATGTTACACGTGTGAAGGTTTTATTATGCATACACCTTCACTTACTATATTCTGCGTTTGTTTATCTTCAATCATCTGGAAGCATTTTTCAAGCATTATTGTATCCAACATCTTTATCCAAAATGATCCTACAATTACCAAAATAGCTGGTAAAACATGGTCTGCTTGTTGGTGGTATGAGCAGAAGGGCCAATGACTGACTAGACATAGAAACTATGGTCTCTCTAGCTCAGAGATGAGACATATTGGCAGGGCAGTGAAACTTGCTGTTCTTTATATAAGAAGATTTCAGCATTGATGGTTAAATCCTGGGAGTTTTGCCATTAACTTCACTAGAGACAGAATATCTATCGGGGTGCTGGAACAATTTTCATAGTGGGGATGCTCAGAGCCATTGAACCAAACTGTAAACCCTATGTATAATAGAAACCATTTCAAGCAGCAGCATCCCTAGCTCCAGGACCTATAATATCTATCAAATCAATACATCACTCTCTCTCTCTCTCTCTCTCTCACACACACACACACCTCCACAAGACAGTCTTTCATTTTACTGACACTTACTCTATTTGGATTGCAACTTTCCTAAGGCATTAGGGAAGTTTTTAATATGTACTTTCACTGGATATGTAATCATTTATTTAAACATTTAAAATAACTCCAATGCGGATGGATTTACTTCTGCCAGCAGTGACTGTGCACTGAGTACATCTGTTTACTTGTTCTAATGTATATATAGGAACACTTTAATTATAGTCAGTTGAATGAAGTAGATAACTGCATTTACTTCAATGTTTGGATACTGAGATACTTGCAAACTCATCCACAGTGACATAATTATGCTGAAGGCCTCCACAGGCTTCCACTGAAAGCAACTGCAGAACTCTCAGGGGAGAGCCTCAGCTGTATAAATTGTCATAGATCTATTGACTTCAAAAGTTGAAGATCTGCTCAAAATTTACTTAGGCAGGATTGGGACTTGTGTTGATTTCTTTACCAGTCTTGCCCAACAAAGTCAGTCTGTAAGGAAAACAATCAAAGTGCCAATTCTTGAGTGTTTTCCCATTGTCTTCAGGGCCAACAGGATTGAGATTATTCTGTGCCATACACTATTTACACCAATGACTTTTTTATTTTAGGGTTGCCTTCCATACTCAAGAGTACAGCTGCCAACATGATCGGTGCATCTGATTCAGAACACTTGGCTGAATGAGTCTCAGGGAGCCCTTCCAAGAATCTGAAAATAAGGTTTACATGTTTTATATTATGCAAACTGACATCAGACCCAGCCCAATTTCTACTGAAGGCAGTAGAAAAATTCTCATTAACTTAAATGGGAATTGGATCAGGCTTATAATGATAACAGGAAAAAAATTAAAAACACTAAGTGAATCATTTCAGACACATTCAGATTATTGAAGAGTGTAACTTGACCCAGGCCATCCTCGCTCCCCACATTCTATGGGGTCAAAAGATATCAAATATGTAAAATCAAGTATACTGCCCTGCAATCATACAATATATTCAGAATACTATACTATATACTATGTTGTAAGACACAGTAATATGAAATAACTTTTTTAATTTATACAGACATTACCGTATTTACTCATTCATAAGCTGAATTTTTTTTAGTAAAAAAGGAAGGCACCAGAGACGGGGCTCAGCTTATGAACAGGTATAGAGAGGGAGAGGTGGGACATAGCCCCTCCCCCCAACAGAGGGAGCAAGGAGAGGCAGCACAGCCAGAAGGGAAGAGGCAGGGCCAGAGTCTCTCCACTTCTGACCATGCTGCTCTCCCCCCAGCCTCCAAAGCAGCTCCGGGGCTGGCAGGCTGCAGCTGTGCCACTTTGCCCCACCCCCAAGAGCAGGATGTGGCCACGCCGCCCGAGCGCTGGAGCACGCTGCGGCCATGCCGCCTGGCCCAACCCACTGGAATATGTTGCAGTCTGGCCCACCGGAGCAGGCTGCAGCCACACTGCCCAGCCTGATGGAGCAGCTCCAGTCAGGTCAGAGATATCCTCCCCTGGCTCTCCCCAGATAAGGTGGGAAGGGATGGAACGGGGAGAGTGGGGGGTAATCACAGGGGTTACTCCCCTGACTCCCAGCTTCTCCCCCCAAAAAATTTCCCCACCAGTTGCTGTCCTGGCCCATCAGGGTAAGCAGCTGGCGCGCCGGGACACTTTGTTTATTTAGGTTTACCTGCAGATGCTCGAGCTAAACAAACCATCTCGGACCACCAGTGGCTTACTCTGATGGCCCGGGAGCCAAATTTTGCTGACCCCTGAATTATAGGGTTGGCCTCTGAACGGGTTATAAAAATTTTCCATTTTTACTTAGCCATCTTGGAAGGGTCAGATTATAAACAAACAGCTTATGATCGAGTATATACAGTAATTTAACCAAACTTTGTTTAAATACAATGAATATATATAAAATATAGCCAGGCTGTTCAATCAGTATAATTAGATAAAGTTATCCTTTATAAGTACAAATCAATGTTTAAGAGAGTCATATGATCCATAACATTTTGCCCCAATGCCCAAAATAAAAATATTTTTATAATAGTACATAAATAGTAGTAGCAATTTATAGAATTTAGAATATTTAATTTTAGATTCTTTCAGTAAAAGAGTTTGTTCAAGCTCTGGTAAATTAGATTTCTAGGCCCCAATCCTTCTACAGGCTCTTTGGTGGCTTACCTGCACATTATACAGGATTGGGATCTTATAACACTATAATTCTGAAATCAAAACTGTGGATGCAATTCAAACTCCTGTGTTGGACAAGTTTTTACGTATATTAAAAAAAACCCATACTATTAATTTTGAATAGATCTAGTCATGCAAAGCCTCCGCTGGAGTCTGGGAAGATCTTTCTGAGTTTGCTGGGTACTGCGTACCTGATGCCATATCTAATGTTAGTCTCCACAGAATCTACTTGAGGCCATTAAATGTAACCCTTTAATTGGTCATCTAAGTAGAAATAAATTGATATTAAGGCCATTGTGTCACACTTGCTCCCTAACCCACCGCCCCAAACCATCATCACCACTTTGACCTGGCAGGATTCATTATCTTCTTACACTTTAGCTATTTAAAGATTTTGGGTCTGGGTTTGTCAGCATCCCACTTTTTTGGTCTTACACTTTGGGGACTTAAAGACCCAATTTAAATATTTCAGGTAGCAACTACTGAAGAAAACTAATCATATTTTTCCCTTTAAGACAGTCAGTGATCCTTTTTCAGAGTAGCAGCCGTGTTAGTCTGTATCTGCAAGTGATCCTTAACATTCAAAGGCTGTTTCTTCTAGTTTTGTTTTCCAGATTATGCACTTTTCACATTTGTCCATTCTGAGTTTCAATGAGATAATTTTGCCCTAAGATCACTTGTTTCAATATTGTTTGTCATTCATTTTCTAAATAGGACATATGAGATTTAACATCAGAGTTCTCTCAGAAAGGCCAGGAATATCTTCTGTGCTGTTGTGATTTAAGTTAGGCTCTAAGAGGTGCAACTGTTTCAGCCGTCAGTGATGGCTTAGGGTACGTCTCTACTACCCACCCGATCGGCAGGTAGTATTTGATGCATCAGGGATCAATTTAGAGTTAGGGTCTGGACACAGTAAATCGATCCGCTAATCGATGTCTGTACTCCACCTCAGCAGGAGGAGTAAGTGGAGTCAATCGGGGAACTGCACCAGTCGACTTGCCACCGTGAGGACGGCCAGGTAAGTCGAACTAAAATACTTCGACTTCAGCGACACAAATAGCGTAGCTGAAGTTGCTTGTCTTAGTTTGAATCCCCCTGCTAGTGTAGCCCAGGCCTTAGACAAGTCAGCTGCCTTGGGTGTTTTGTTAACTACCCTCTCGCCCACCCCTCAATCCTGAAAAAACAGGGGAATCCATCTTTAATTATTCAAAATTTATCCAGGCAATTAATTGCAGATTTGATGACAGAAACTCTCTGGTAAACTTTTTATAAGACCTACTGTACAAGTTAGCATAATTAACATTTCTTGCTTCATAAAAGTTTGGGATTCAAATAGCTGGGGAGCAGCAAATCAGGAATGCGTTATCCTTTAAAAAGATACACAGGGAAGCTCACATACTTGCCAATTTCTTTTGGCCCCCAACTTCCATAAGCATCCAAAATTTGAACACATTTTTTAAACAACAAAGTGGGGGAGGGGAAAGGTCAGTAAATCAAGGATTAAGGAATGTCCTGCTTTGGCATATTTTAGTTTATGATGTTTCTGTCATTTAACTAAAAGAAATAATGCTACTTCTTCTTTCATATGGCTTGGGTAGGTAGCAATGATTACAAATCTATATCCAGGTTTGATAGTCAGCATGTTGCTGCAGCAGTGAGCTGGGGAATGTCTTTGAGGCCTCTGGTGAAAGAATGAAGGGGACACTCAGATATGATGTGCTTGCCTCATTTTCTATTTAAAGGGGGTTTGTCCACATCTCCAGTGAGATGTCCTGATGCAATTCAAACTGCACCAGTCTTTCCAACATAAGTCAAAACCCAGTGGTTCCTCAGCAGGGTCAACAGTGAGCTATTTGTTTTGAGCTGTTGAAATGTTCCATGTGGCTCTCCATTGAGCCTCAGCATCAAAGTTGAGTGTAAGGGTATTGATGCAATTCTACAGAGGGTTGCAGGATTTTAATCTGGTCTTTGGTGGGTTCTGCAGGTCATCGTGCAATGGGATCCTTGCGTTTGCATTGACATGGTTGAGAAAGCCAGATTTTTGGGCAGCTTTTCCAATCTGTGGAGACTGGATGTGTGATAGGACTGGGAGCCAGTCTTTTGGGATTGATTTGAGCATCCCTGACACTATACATATGGCATTATTCATTCAATAACACTACTACATGACTAGTATGTTGCATTGTAAGAAGTTGATCATAGAATCAGAGATAACAGAATCTGAGAGAATCACTTAGGTCACTCACTTAGGTCTTATCCCTTTCAGTTTCATAAGACTATGCTGAGGCCTAGTCAATATTTCAAGTGAAGCCCTATAAAGAAAATCTAGGTGCTGTAGGTAGTAATGCTGGTGATTCATTAGCACTTCCCTTTAAATCAATAGTGAACCAATGTCCCTGCAGTGTCAAGGATTGTAACTGAATTTTAGACAACACAACCAGGGCCAATTTCCAGTTTTACTAAAAAAGTTAATCTGCCCAGCTGAACAGAGAGTATACCCACATTCTCAAAACTAGGTATACAAGTTCATATGCTGATTTCAGATGGCATGGTATCCCCACACCCCAAAAATCCCCCTTTCTTTTCCATATAGATTCCTCCGTACCTTTTCTACCATCTCAGTTACTGGCTGAAGCATCCTTCAACCTGCATCCACTCCCACTCCATATATCCTGGAGGAACAGCACTGGGCTAATAACACTACTGAAGTTTTAACAGGGCTGCCCCATACAAATCCTAAAAGGGTCATCTGGGAAGCTGAAGGCAGACTAGAAACCTTAGGCAGGTTTTCCCTACCTACAGCTACTGAGGATCAGCAGGTATCTTTCAGGCCTGGAGGCTCAAAGATGGAACCAGCAGCAGGGCAGGCTGTTTCCTACCCCACCACAGAGGGAGAGAGAAAGGCTCAAGCTTCTCTTTCCTTCCCCTCCAACAAAGACCCTTTTAGAACTGGGAGTCAGAAGAAAAGTGGCCAAATCCAGGGCTGCCCGGGGGGGGGGGGGGAGGGCAAGTGGGGCAATTTTCCCCAGGCCCCGGGCCCCACAGGAGCCCCCATGAGAGTTTTTTGGGGCCCCTGGAGCGGGGTCCTTCATGCGCTCCGGGGGCCCCAGAAAACTCTTGTGAGGCCTAGGCCCCCGGAGCATCTTCCGCTGCAATTCAGCAGCGGCGGAGGGTCCTTCCGCTCCAGGACCCGTCGCCGAAGTGCCAGGCCTTCAGCGGCAATTCGGCAGCGGGGGCCCCCCGCTGCCAAAGACCCCAGACCCCCTGAATCCTCTGGGCAGCCCTGGCCACATCAACTTTTGCAGAAAAAGAGATGAGATAACGAGCACCTTTGGTTACACCAGAGTGTGGCGGAAGGCAGTAATGAAAGCCGACAGGTCACTGCCTTGAAAAACAGAAAAGAAAAGAGGGGATTCCTGCAGGAGGGGAACAAAATTGCAACACCTGTAAATTTCAGATGAAACCTGTGAATTTCATCCACTTTCGTGTGAACCTTCAAGCAAACTTGTCCAAATGAAACCTATCAGCAAAAGTTCATAACCAGAGATGCAAAAGTTTTTGATGAAAACAGGGTCAAATTTGTGATGATTAATATGAATATGGGTACTTTTTTTCATACTAGTTCTATTCCTATCACCCTCAAGCTAAAGACACCAGCTTGCACGTGATTAGCCCAAGCCTGGCATTGCCTTGTGAGTCCTGAGCATCTACTGCCATTAAAGATTACATGGCACTTTTTAGAAGCATATGGCTGTTAACCCGAGTGTAATGGCCAAATTCCAACTTTGATAATTACCTCTCTCTATTTAAAACAACCCCCTTTCCCCAGGCAGGAAAGCTTCTCTTAAATTTGCCTCCTGAAAGTGCTTTTAAATCAGCAGGCCTTCCAGGCCAGTAAGCCTAACTTCAATAAGAGGCAAATTAGTTGAAACTATAGTAAAGAACAGACTTATCAGACACATAGATGAACACTATTAGTTGAGGGAAGAGTCAACATAGCTTTTGAAAGGGGAAATCATGCCTCAAAAATCCATTAGAATTCTTTGCAGGGGTCAACAGACATTTGGACAAGGGTGATCCAGTGGATATAGTGTACTTGGACTTCCAGAAAGCTTTTAATGAGGTCCCTCAACAAAGGCTCTTATGCAAAGTAAGCAGTCATGGGATAAGTGGAAACGTGCTCTGATGGATCAGTAGCTGGTTAAAAGATGGAAAATTAAGGGTAGGAATAAATGGTCAGTTTTCAGAATGGAGAGGGGTAAATAATGGTATCCCCCAGGAATCTCTCTTGGGACCAGTGCAGTTCAACATATTCATACATGATCTGAAAAAAGGGGTTAAAAAGATGGCAAAGCGTGCAGATGATACTAAATTACTCAAGATAGTTAAGTCCAAAGCTGACTGCAAAGACTTGCAAAGGGATGTCTCAAAACTGAGAGACTGGACATCAAAAATGGCAGATGAAATTCAATTTTGATAAATGCAAAGTAATGCACATTGGAATTACATACAAATGATGATACAAACACAAACAAAATGATGGGGTCTAAATTAACTGTTTCCACTCAATACTATGTGCAGTTCTGGTCTCCCATGTTTAAGAAGGATGAATTCAAGCTGGAACAGGTTCAGAGAAGGGCTACTAGGATGATCCAAGGAATGGAAAACCTGTCTTATGAAAGGAGACTCAAAGA